>NC_087443.1:4450146-4773141 GCF_036321535.1 Camelus dromedarius
AAAGGAGAGGGAGGCAGGAGGCCAAAAAAAAAAAAAAAAAAAAAAAAGAGCCTACAGCACCCGGTATTCCCAGGCGGTCTCCCATCCAAGTACTAACCAGGCCCGACCCTGCTTAGCTTCCGAGATCAGACGAGATCGGGCGCGTTCAGGGTGGTATGGCCGTAGACAGCGGCAGGCGCCGCGCGGCGCCTCAAGAGCCCGCGCTGCGCCTTCCCTGCCGCCGCCTCGGCCGGCCCGCGCCGTGCCGAACCGAGCCCGGCCGGGCCGAGCCGAGCCGAGCCGAGCCGAGCCAAGCCAAGCCAAGCCAAGCCACCGCGTCCTGCACCCAGCGCACACAGCGCAGAGCGCAGAGCGCACCGCGCGCCTGCCGCCCGCCTCCCAGCGCCTCCCGCCCACCCCGGGACTCTCCAGGCCCGTCCCAGCTCGGATCCCCGCATCAGGCTCGCTGGCAGGGGCAAGTGGCCCCGGAGGCGTCCGGACCCGGGCCTCCGGGCCTCCGGGCCGCCGGCCGGCCGGCCCCTGAGCCCCACCCACCCACCTCCGGGCCTAGGCGTAGCCCAGCGCGGACCTTGGCCGCCCCTCCTGCCTCCACCAACTTGCCCAAACCCACCCAGTACCTCCGTCGCGGCGGGAGGGAAGGCATCAGCCCGGGCCCGACGCCCCACCCCGCCCCACCCTTCACCCCACACCGGGCCGGTGGGCGTCAGCGGGCCTCCCTGCCCAGCCCCCGAGGCGAAAGAAGACAGCCCCTTGCAGAGAGAGCTGAGAAAGACGGGACGGACCGAAGGACGGACGATCGGACGGACAGGAGCGCGCGCCGGCCCACGCAGACACGCACGCACGCGGACACACACAAACACACACACACACACACACACACTGAAAACACACAGCTAGACACACACCCCTCCACCCCCACCCCCACCCCAGACAAACGGAGGGGAAGAGAGGGAGCATGAGCCAGCTGCTCCAGGAGAGCCAGAGTGAGAGCAAACGTGAGAGGCTATGGTGAGAGGGAGAAAGAGAGGAAGGAGACACAGTGGTGGAGAGACAGGCGGCGCCGGGGGTGCGTTCTGGGAGGGGGTGGGGGGTGAGGGGGTGACAGAGGCAGAGGCAGAGGCAGAGGCAGAGACAGAGAAAGAGACAGAGAAAGAGACAGAGAAAGAGACCAGAGACAGACTGACAGAGAGACAAGAGTTTGACAGAGAGAGGGAGAGAGGGAGACGGAGGGGGCAACGCTGGACCCAGAAGCAGACAGACACACCCGGGACAGATGCTCTTGTCACAGACCTTGCCGAGCCGCAGATGAGCCTCTGCTGAAGACGGAGCTTCCCCTAGGCAGGGTGGTGGTGCTTGGGCGGCACCCCGGGCAGGAGGCAGGTAGGTGCCTTGGGGCTGGCAGTCCCCCGCGGGGCCCCAGGACTCCCAGACGACGTCTCACGAGTCCCGTTCTGCGCGCTGCTCGGGTTCCTTCCCCGGGAGCCGCGGGCCGGGGGCCCGGCACAGACAGACGGTCCCGCCGGCGGTGGGTGTGCGCAGGTCAGCGTGTCGGCGGCAGTGTGCGTGTCCCGGTGGGTGGGTTTTCGTGTCGTCGTCCTGCTTTCCGTCGTCTCTCTGTCTGTCTGGCCGTCGGTTCCGACTCCGGGCCTCTCTGGGCCGGGCGCGCCCGGACTTGCTTGAGTGCGCCTGGCTGGCTGTTGCTGGAGAGCAGCGGCGACGGGCGTGTGCCGAGGGGGGCGTCGTGGAACTGGAGGGCCAACGCACGAAGTGGCTCTGGCGGGGCCCAGGTTCCAAGGGACACGGAGGGGCGACCGGTGGGCGTGGCCCTGCCGGGCGAAGGACGGGAACGTCCTTTCCTTCCGTGGGGAGAGCAGGCCAAGGCTGGTGGAGAGAAGGCGGTCTCGGCGGGCGGGCGCTGGCGTCGACTTGGGGCGGGCAGCCGGCGGCTGGGCGCCGTTGGACGTCGAGAGGGCTCGCGGGCCGCGGGCGGCAGGAGGACGAGGACGGACCGAGGGAGCCCAGGCCTGCGGCGGAGTCGCGGTCGGGCCGTCGCCCCTCCCGCCTCACAGTCCCCCCAGGGGAGGGCCGGGGGGCTGTGGGGGCTGTGGGGGGCCGGGGCTGCGAGGTCCAAGGGGCAGGGAAGCGGCTGCCTGTGCGCCCGCCGGCATGCGGGCAGGCCGGCCGGCTGCCCGGCCGGCTGCCCGCCTGCCTGCCTGCCTGACGCGGGGTCGGGGCAGGCCGTGGGCTGCGCGGGCGTGGCGTGGTGGGGGGAGGGTCAGGAGGTGCTCGGGCCTGCGGGGAGCCGCCTTGGGGACAGGGGCGGCGGTAAAGGAGAGGGAGGCAGGAGGCCAAAAAAAAAAAAAAAAAAAAAAAAAGCCTACAGCACCCGGTATTCCCAGGCGGTCTCCCATCCAAGTACTAACCAGGCCCGACCCTGCTTAGCTTCCGAGATCAGACGAGATCGGGCGCGTTCAGGGTGGTATGGCCGTAGACAGCGGCAGGCGCCGCGCGGCGCCTCAAGAGCCCGCGCTGCGCCTTCCCTGCCGCCGCCTCGGCCGGCCCGCGCCGTGCCGAACCGAGCCCGGCCGGGCCGGGCCGAGCCGAGCCGAGCCGAGCCGAGCCGAGCCAAGCCAAGCCAAGCCACCGCGGCCTGCACTCAGCGCACACAGCGCAGAGCGCAGAGCGCACCGCGCGCCTGCCGCCCGCCTCCCAGCGCCTCCCGCCCACCCCGGGACTCTCCAGGCCCGTCCCAGCTCGGATCCCCGCATCAGGCTCGCTGGCAGGGGCAAGTGGCCCCGGAGGCGTCCGGACCCGGGCCTCCGGGCCTCCGGGCCGCCGGCCGGCCGGCCCCTGAGCCCCACCCACCCACCTCCGGGCCTAGGCGTAGCCCAGCGCGGACCTTGGCCGCCCCTCCTGCCTCCACCAACTTGCCCAAACCCACCCAGTACCTCCGTCGCGGCGGGAGGGAAGGCATCAGCCCGGGCCCGACGCCCCACCCCGCCCCACCCTTCACCCCACACCGGGCCGGTGGGCGTCAGCGGGCCTCCCTGCCCAGCCCCCGAGGCGAAAGAAGACAGCCCCTTGCAGAGAGAGCTGAGAAAGACGGGACGGACCGAAGGACGGACGATCGGACGGACAGGAGCGCGCGCCGGCCCACGCAGACACGCACGCACGCGGACACACACAAACACACACACACACACACACACACACACACACACACACACAGACACACACTGAAAACACACAGCTAGACACACACCCCTCCACCCCCACCCCCACCCCAGACAAACGGAGGGGAAGAGAGGGAGCATGAGCCAGCTGCTCCAGGAGAGCCAGAGTGAGAGCAAACGTGAGAGGCTATGGTGAGAGGGAGAAAGAGAGGAAGGAGACACAGTGGTGGAGAGACAGGCGGCGCCGGGGGTGCGTTCTGGGAGGGGGTGGGGGGTGAGGGGGTGACAGAGGCAGAGGCAGAGGCAGAGGCAGAGACAGAGAAAGAGACAGAGAAAGAGACCAGAGACAGACTGACAGAGAGACAAGAGTTTGACAGAGAGAGGGAGAGAGGGAGACGGAGGGGGCAACGCTGGACCCAGAAGCAGACAGACACACCCGGGACAGATGCTCTTGTCACAGACCTTGCCGAGCCGCAGATGAGCCTCTGCTGAAGACGGAGCTTCCCCTAGGCAGGGTGGTGGTGCTTGGGCGGCACCCCGGGCAGGAGGCAGGTAGGTGCCTTGGGGCTGGCAGTCCCCCGCGGGGCCCCAGGACTCCCAGACGACGTCTCACGAGTCCCGTTCTGCGCGCTGCTCGGGTTCCTTCCCCGGGAGCCGCGGGCCGGGGGCCCGGCACAGACAGACGGTCCCGCCGGCGGTGGGTGTGCGCAGGTCAGCGTGTCGGCGGCAGTGTGCGTGTCCCGGTGGGTGGGTTTTCGTGTCGTCGTCCTGCTTTCCGTCGTCTCTCTGTCTCTCTGGCCGTCGGTTCCGACTCCGGGCCTCTCTGGGCCGGGCGCGCCCGGACTTGCTTGAGTGCGCCTGGCTGGCTGTTGCTGGAGAGCAGCGGCGACGGGCGTGTGCCGAGGGGGGCGTCGTGGAACTGGAGGGCCAACGCACGAAGTGGCTCTGGCGGGGCCCAGGTTCCAAGGGACACGGAGGGGCGACCGGTGGGCGTGGCCCTGCCGGGCGAAGGACGGGAACGTCCTTTCCTTCCGTGGGGAGAGCAGGCCAAGGCTGGTGGAGAGAAGGCGGTCTCGGCGGGCGGGCGCTGGCGTCGACTTGGGGCGGGCAGCCGGCGGCTGGGCGCCGTTGGACGTCGAGAGGGCTCGCGGGCCGCGGGCGGCAGGAGGACGAGGACGGACCGAGGGAGCCCAGGCCTGCGGCGGAGTCGCGGTCGGGCCGTCGCCCCTCCCGCCTCACAGTCCCCCCAGGGGAGGGCCGGGGGGCTGTGGGGGCTGTGGGGGGCCGGGGCTGCGAGGTCCAAGGGGCAGGGAAGCGGCTGCCTGTGCGCCCGCCGGCATGCGGGCAGGCCGGCCGGCTGCCCGGCCGGCTGCCCGCCTGCCTGCCTGCCTGACGCGGGGTCGGGGCAGGCCGTGGGCTGCGCGGGCGTGGCGTGGTGGGGGGAGGGTCAGGAGGTGCTCGGGCCTGCGGGGAGCCGCCTTGGGGACAGGGGCGGCGGCTAAAGGAGAGGGAGGCAGGAGGCCAAAAAAAAAAAAAAAAAAAAAAAAAGCCTACAGCACCCGGTATTCCCAGGCGGTCTCCCATCCAAGTACTAACCAGGCCCGACCCTGCTTAGCTTCCGAGATCAGACGAGATCGGGCGCGTTCAGGGTGGTATGGCCGTAGACAGCGGCAGGCGCCGCGCGGCGCCTCAAGAGCCCGCGCTGCGCCTTCCCTGCCGCCGCCTCGGCCGGCCCGCGCCGTGCCGAACCGAGCCCGGCCGGGCCGAGCCGAGCCGAGCCGAGCCGAGCCGAGCCGAGCCAAGCCAAGCCAAGCCACCGCGGCCTGCACTCAGCGCACACAGCGCAGAGCGCAGAGCGCACCGCGCGCCTGCCGCCCGCCTCCCAGCGCCTCCCGCCCACCCCGGGACTCTCCAGGCCCGTCCCAGCTCGGATCCCCGCATCAGGCTCGCTGGCAGGGGCAAGTGGCCCCGGAGGCGTCCGGACCCGGGCCTCCGGGCCTCCGGGCCGCCGGCCGGCCGGCCCCTGAGCCCCACCCACCCACCTCCGGGCCTAGGCGTAGCCCAGCGCGGACCTTGGCCGCCCCTCCTGCCTCCACCAACTTGCCCAAACCCACCCAGTACCTCCGTCGCGGCGGGAGGGAAGGCATCAGCCCGGGCCCGACGCCCCACCCCGCCCCACCCTTCACCCCACACCGGGCCGGTGGGCGTCAGCGGGCCTCCCTGCCCAGCCCCCGAGGCGAAAGAAGACAGCCCCTTGCAGAGAGAGCTGAGAAAGACGGGACGGACCGAAGGACGGACGATCGGACGGACAGGAGCGCGCGCCGGCCCACGCAGACACGCACGCACGCGGACACACACAAACACACACACACACACACACACACACACACACACACACACACACACACAGACACACACTGAAAACACACAGCTAGACACACACCCCTCCACCCCCACCCCCACCCCAGACAAACGGAGGGGAAGAGAGGGAGCATGAGCCAGCTGCTCCAGGAGAGCCAGAGTGAGAGCAAACGTGAGAGGCTATGGTGAGAGGGAGAAAGAGAGGAAGGAGACACAGTGGTGGAGAGACAGGCGGCGCCGGGGGTGCGTTCTGGGAGGGGGTGGGGGGTGAGGGGGTGACAGAGGCAGAGGCAGAGGCAGAGGCAGAGACAGAGAAAGAGACAGAGAAAGAGACCAGAGACAGACTGACAGAGAGACAAGAGTTTGACAGAGAGAGGGAGAGAGGGAGACGGAGGGGGCAACGCTGGACCCAGAAGCAGACAGACACACCCGGGACAGATGCTCTTGTCACAGACCTTGCCGAGCCGCAGATGAGCCTCTGCTGAAGACGGAGCTTCCCCTAGGCAGGGTGGTGGTGCTTGGGCGGCACCCCGGGCAGGAGGCAGGTAGGTGCCTTGGGGCTGGCAGTCCCCCGCGGGGCCCCAGGACTCCCAGACGACGTCTCACGAGTCCCGTTCTGCGCGCTGCTCGGGTTCCTTCCCCGGGAGCCGCGGGCCGGGGGCCCGGCACAGACAGACGGTCCCGCCGGCGGTGGGTGTGCGCAGGTCAGCGTGTCGGCGGCAGTGTGCGTGTCCCGGTGGGTGGGTTTTCGTGTCGTCGTCCTGCTTTCCGTCGTCTCTCTGTCTCTCTGGCCGTCGGTTCCGACTCCGGGCCTCTCTGGGCCGGGCGCGCCCGGACTTGCTTGAGTGCGCCTGGCTGGCTGTTGCTGGAGAGCAGCGGCGACGGGCGTGTGCCGAGGGGGGCGTCGTGGAACTGGAGGGCCAACGCACGAAGTGGCTCTGGCGGGGCCCAGGTTCCAAGGGACACGGAGGGGCGACCGGTGGGCGTGGCCCTGCCGGGCGAAGGACGGGAACGTCCTTTCCTTCCGTGGGGAGAGCAGGCCAAGGCTGGTGGAGAGAAGGCGGTCTCGGCGGGCGGGCGCTGGCGTCGACTTGGGGCGGGCAGCCGGCGGCTGGGCGCCGTTGGACGTCGAGAGGGCTCGCGGGCCGCGGGCGGCAGGAGGACGAGGACGGACCGAGGGAGCCCAGGCCTGCGGCGGAGTCGCGGTCGGGCCGTCGCCCCTCCCGCCTCACAGTCCCCCCAGGGGAGGGCCGGGGGGCTGTGGGGGCTGTGGGGGGCCGGGGCTGCGAGGTCCAAGGGGCAGGGAAGCGGCTGCCTGTGCGCCCGCCGGCATGCGGGCAGGCCGGCCGGCTGCCCGGCCGGCTGCCCGCCTGCCTGCCTGCCTGACGCGGGGTCGGGGCAGGCCGTGGGCTGCGCGGGCGTGGCGTGGTGGGGGGAGGGTCAGGAGGTGCTCGGGCCTGCGGGGAGCCGCCTTGGGGACAGGGGCGGCGGCTAAAGGAGAGGGAGGCAGGAGGCCAAAAAAAAAAAAAAAAAAAAAAAAAAGCCTACAGCACCCGGTATTCCCAGGCGGTCTCCCATCCAAGTACTAACCAGGCCCGACCCCGCTTAGCTTCCGAGATCAGACGAGATCGGGCGCGTTCAGGGTGGTATGGCCGTAGACAGCGGCAGGCGCCGCGCGGCGCCTCAAGAGCCCGCGCTGCGCCTTCCCTGCCGCCGCCTCGGCCGGCCCGCGCCGTGCCGAACCGAGCCCGGCCGGGCCGGGCCGAGCCGAGCCGAGCCGAGCCGAGCCGAGCCAAGCCAAGCCAAGCCACCGCGGCCTGCACTCAGCGCACACAGCGCAGAGCGCAGAGCGCACCGCGCGCCTGCCGCCCGCCTCCCAGCGCCTCCCGCCCACCCCGGGACTCTCCAGGCCCGTCCCAGCTCGGATCCCCGCATCAGGCTCGCTGGCAGGGGCAAGTGGCCCCGGAGGCGTCCGGACCCGGGCCTCCGGGCCTCCGGGCCGCCGGCCGGCCGGCCCCTGAGCCCCACCCACCCACCTCCGGGCCTAGGCGTAGCCCAGCGCGGACCTTGGCCGCCCCTCCTGCCTCCACCAACTTGCCCAAACCCACCCAGTACCTCCGTCGCGGCGGGAGGGAAGGCATCAGCCCGGGCCCGACGCCCCACCCCGCCCCACCCTTCACCCCACACCGGGCCGGTGGGCGTCAGCGGGCCTCCCTGCCCAGCCCCCGAGGCGAAAGAAGACAGCCCCTTGCAGAGAGAGCTGAGAAAGACGGGACGGACCGAAGGACGGACGATCGGACGGACAGGAGCGCGCGCCGGCCCACGCAGACACGCACGCACGCGGACACACACAAACACACACACACACACACACACACACACACACACACACACAGACACACACTGAAAACACACAGCTAGACACACACCCCTCCACCCCCACCCCCACCCCAGACAAACGGAGGGGAAGAGAGGGAGCATGAGCCAGCTGCTCCAGGAGAGCCAGAGTGAGAGCAAACGTGAGAGGCTATGGTGAGAGGGAGAAAGAGAGGAAGGAGACACAGTGGTGGAGAGACAGGCGGCGCCGGGGGTGCGTTCTGGGAGGGGGTGGGGGGTGAGGGGGTGACAGAGGCAGAGGCAGAGGCAGAGGCAGAGACAGAGAAAGAGACAGAGAAAGAGACCAGAGACAGACTGACAGAGAGACAAGAGTTTGACAGAGAGAGGGAGAGAGGGAGACGGAGGGGGCAACGCTGGACCCAGAAGCAGACAGACACACCCGGGACAGATGCTCTTGTCACAGACCTTGCCGAGCCGCAGATGAGCCTCTGCTGAAGACGGAGCTTCCCCTAGGCAGGGTGGTGGTGCTTGGGCGGCACCCCGGGCAGGAGGCAGGTAGGTGCCTTGGGGCTGGCAGTCCCCCGCGGGGCCCCAGGACTCCCAGACGACGTCTCACGAGTCCCGTTCTGCGCGCTGCTCGGGTTCCTTCCCCGGGAGCCGCGGGCCGGGGGCCCGGCACAGACAGACGGTCCCGCCGGCGGTGGGTGTGCGCAGGTCAGCGTGTCGGCGGCAGTGTGCGTGTCCCGGTGGGTGGGTTTTCGTGTCGTCGTCCTGCTTTCCGTCGTCTCTCTGTCTCTCTGGCCGTCGGTTCCGACTCCGGGCCTCTCTGGGCCGGGCGCGCCCGGACTTGCTTGAGTGCGCCTGGCTGGCTGTTGCTGGAGAGCAGCGGCGACGGGCGTGTGCCGAGGGGGGCGTCGTGGAACTGGAGGGCCAACGCACGAAGTGGCTCTGGCGGGGCCCAGGTTCCAAGGGACACGGAGGGGCGACCGGTGGGCGTGGCCCTGCCGGGCGAAGGACGGGAACGTCCTTTCCTTCCGTGGGGAGAGCAGGCCAAGGCTGGTGGAGAGAAGGCGGTCTCGGCGGGCGGGCGCTGGCGTCGACTTGGGGCGGGCAGCCGGCGGCTGGGCGCCGTTGGACGTCGAGAGGGCTCGCGGGCCGCGGGCGGCAGGAGGACGAGGACGGACCGAGGGAGCCCAGGCCTGCGGCGGAGTCGCGGTCGGGCCGTCGCCCCTCCCGCCTCACAGTCCCCCCAGGGGAGGGCCGGGGGGCTGTGGGGGCTGTGGGGGGCCGGGGCTGCGAGGTCCAAGGGGCAGGGAAGCGGCTGCCTGTGCGCCCGCCGGCATGCGGGCAGGCCGGCCGGCTGCCCGGCCGGCTGCCCGCCTGCCTGCCTGCCTGACGCGGGGTCGGGGCAGGCCGTGGGCTGCGCGGGCGTGGCGTGGTGGGGGGAGGGTCAGGAGGTGCTCGGGCCTGCGGGGAGCCGCCTTGGGGACAGGGGCGGCGGCTAAAGGAGAGGGAGGCAGGAGGCCAAAAAAAAAAAAAAAAAAAAAAAAAAGCCTACAGCACCCGGTATTCCCAGGCGGTCTCCCATCCAAGTACTAACCAGGCCCGACCCCGCTTAGCTTCCGAGATCAGACGAGATCGGGCGCGTTCAGGGTGGTATGGCCGTAGACAGCGGCAGGCGCCGCGCGGCGCCTCAAGAGCCCGCGCTGCGCCTTCCCTGCCGCCGCCTCGGCCGGCCCGCGCCGTGCCGAACCGAGCCCGGCCGGGCCGGGCCGAGCCGAGCCGAGCCGAGCCGAGCCGAGCCAAGCCAAGCCAAGCCACCGCGGCCTGCACTCAGCGCACACAGCGCAGAGCGCAGAGCGCACCGCGCGCCTGCCGCCCGCCTCCCAGCGCCTCCCGCCCACCCCGGGACTCTCCAGGCCCGTCCCAGCTCGGATCCCCGCATCAGGCTCGCTGGCAGGGGCAAGTGGCCCCGGAGGCGTCCGGACCCGGGCCTCCGGGCCTCCGGGCCGCCGGCCGGCCGGCCCCTGAGCCCCACCCACCCACCTCCGGGCCTAGGCGTAGCCCAGCGCGGACCTTGGCCGCCCCTCCTGCCTCCACCAACTTGCCCAAACCCACCCAGTACCTCCGTCGCGGCGGGAGGGAAGGCATCAGCCCGGGCCCGACGCCCCACCCCGCCCCACCCTTCACCCCACACCGGGCCGGTGGGCGTCAGCGGGCCTCCCTGCCCAGCCCCCGAGGCGAAAGAAGACAGCCCCTTGCAGAGAGAGCTGAGAAAGACGGGACGGACCGAAGGACGGACGATCGGACGGACAGGAGCGCGCGCCGGCCCACGCAGACACGCACGCACGCGGACACACACAACACACACACACACACACACACACACACACACACACACACAGACACACACTGAAAACACACAGCTAGACACACACCCCTCCACCCCCACCCCCACCCCAGACAAACGGAGGGGAAGAGAGGGAGCATGAGCCAGCTGCTCCAGGAGAGCCAGAGTGAGAGCAAACGTGAGAGGCTATGGTGAGAGGGAGAAAGAGAGGAAGGAGACACAGTGGTGGAGAGACAGGCGGCGCCGGGGGTGCGTTCTGGGAGGGGGTGGGGGGTGAGGGGGTGACAGAGGCAGAGGCAGAGGCAGAGGCAGAGACAGAGAAAGAGACAGAGAAAGAGACCAGAGACAGACTGACAGAGAGACAAGAGTTTGACAGAGAGAGGGAGAGAGGGAGACGGAGGGGGCAACGCTGGACCCAGAAGCAGACAGACACACCCGGGACAGATGCTCTTGTCACAGACCTTGCCGAGCCGCAGATGAGCCTCTGCTGAAGACGGAGCTTCCCCTAGGCAGGGTGGTGGTGCTTGGGCGGCACCCCGGGCAGGAGGCAGGTAGGTGCCTTGGGGCTGGCAGTCCCCCGCGGGGCCCCAGGACTCCCAGACGACGTCTCACGAGTCCCGTTCTGCGCGCTGCTCGGGTTCCTTCCCCGGGAGCCGCGGGCCGGGGGCCCGGCACAGACAGACGGTCCCGCCGGCGGTGGGTGTGCGCAGGTCAGCGTGTCGGCGGCAGTGTGCGTGTCCCGGTGGGTGGGTTTTCGTGTCGTCGTCCTGCTTTCCGTCGTCTCTCTGTCTCTCTGGCCGTCGGTTCCGACTCCGGGCCTCTCTGGGCCGGGCGCGCCCGGACTTGCTTGAGTGCGCCTGGCTGGCTGTTGCTGGAGAGCAGCGGCGACGGGCGTGTGCCGAGGGGGGCGTCGTGGAACTGGAGGGCCAACGCACGAAGTGGCTCTGGCGGGGCCCAGGTTCCAAGGGACACGGAGGGGCGACCGGTGGGCGTGGCCCTGCCGGGCGAAGGACGGGAACGTCCTTTCCTTCCGTGGGGAGAGCAGGCCAAGGCTGGTGGAGAGAAGGCGGTCTCGGCGGGCGGGCGCTGGCGTCGACTTGGGGCGGGCAGCCGGCGGCTGGGCGCCGTTGGACGTCGAGAGGGCTCGCGGGCCGCGGGCGGCAGGAGGACGAGGACGGACCGAGGGAGCCCAGGCCTGCGGCGGAGTCGCGGTCGGGCCGTCGCCCCTCCCGCCTCACAGTCCCCCCAGGGGAGGGCCGGGGGGCTGTGGGGGCTGTGGGGGGCCGGGGCTGCGAGGTCCAAGGGGCAGGGAAGCGGCTGCCTGTGCGCCCGCCGGCATGCGGGCAGGCCGGCCGGCTGCCCGGCCGGCTGCCCGCCTGCCTGCCTGCCTGACGCGGGGTCGGGGCAGGCCGTGGGCTGCGCGGGCGTGGCGTGGTGGGGGGAGGGTCAGGAGGTGCTCGGGCCTGCGGGGAGCCGCCTTGGGGACAGGGGCGGCGGCTAAAGGAGAGGGAGGCAGGAGGCCAAAAAAAAAAAAAAAAAAAAAAAAAAGCCTACAGCACCCGGTATTCCCAGGCGGTCTCCCATCCAAGTACTAACCAGGCCCGACCCTGCTTAGCTTCCGAGATCAGACGAGATCGGGCGCGTTCAGGGTGGTATGGCCGTAGACAGCGGCAGGCGCCGCGCGGCGCCTCAAGAGCCCGCGCTGCGCCTTCCCTGCCGCCGCCTCGGCCGGCCCGCGCCGTGCCGAACCGAGCCCGGCCGGGCCGGGCCGAGCCGAGCCGAGCCGAGCCGAGCCGAGCCAAGCCAAGCCAAGCCACCGCGGCCTGCACTCAGCGCACACAGCGCAGAGCGCAGAGCGCACCGCGCGCCTGCCGCCCGCCTCCCAGCGCCTCCCGCCCACCCCGGGACTCTCCAGGCCCGTCCCAGCTCGGATCCCCGCATCAGGCTCGCTGGCAGGGGCAAGTGGCCCCGGAGGCGTCCGGACCCGGGCCTCCGGGCCTCCGGGCCGCCGGCCGGCCGGCCCCTGAGCCCCACCCACCCACCTCCGGGCCTAGGCGTAGCCCAGCGCGGACCTTGGCCGCCCCTCCTGCCTCCACCAACTTGCCCAAACCCACCCAGTACCTCCGTCGCGGCGGGAGGGAAGGCATCAGCCCGGGCCCGACGCCCCACCCCGCCCCACCCTTCACCCCACACCGGGCCGGTGGGCGTCAGCGGGCCTCCCTGCCCAGCCCCCGAGGCGAAAGAAGACAGCCCCTTGCAGAGAGAGCTGAGAAAGACGGGACGGACCGAAGGACGGACGATCGGACGGACAGGAGCGCGCGCCGGCCCACGCAGACACGCACGCACGCGGACACACACAAACACACACACACACACACACACACTGAAAACACACAGCTAGACACACACCCCTCCACCCCCACCCCCACCCCAGACAAACGGAGGGGAAGAGAGGGAGCATGAGCCAGCTGCTCCAGGAGAGCCAGAGTGAGAGCAAACGTGAGAGGCTATGGTGAGAGGGAGAAAGAGAGGAAGGAGACACAGTGGTGGAGAGACAGGCGGCGCCGGGGGTGCGTTCTGGGAGGGGGTGGGGGGTGAGGGGGTGACAGAGGCAGAGGCAGAGGCAGAGGCAGAGACAGAGAAAGAGACAGAGAAAGAGACAGAGAAAGAGACCAGAGACAGACTGACAGAGAGACAAGAGTTTGACAGAGAGAGGGAGAGAGGGAGACGGAGGGGGCAACGCTGGACCCAGAAGCAGACAGACACACCCGGGACAGATGCTCTTGTCACAGACCTTGCCGAGCCGCAGATGAGCCTCTGCTGAAGACGGAGCTTCCCCTAGGCAGGGTGGTGGTGCTTGGGCGGCACCCCGGGCAGGAGGCAGGTAGGTGCCTTGGGGCTGGCAGTCCCCCGCGGGGCCCCAGGACTCCCAGACGACGTCTCACGAGTCCCGTTCTGCGCGCTGCTCGGGTTCCTTCCCCGGGAGCCGCGGGCCGGGGGCCCGGCACAGACAGACGGTCCCGCCGGCGGTGGGTGTGCGCAGGTCAGCGTGTCGGCGGCAGTGTGCGTGTCCCGGTGGGTGGGTTTTCGTGTCGTCGTCCTGCTTTCCGTCGTCTCTCTGTCTGTCTGGCCGTCGGTTCCGACTCCGGGCCTCTCTGGGCCGGGCGCGCCCGGACTTGCTTGAGTGCGCCTGGCTGGCTGTTGCTGGAGAGCAGCGGCGACGGGCGTGTGCCGAGGGGGGCGTCGTGGAACTGGAGGGCCAACGCACGAAGTGGCTCTGGCGGGGCCCAGGTTCCAAGGGACACGGAGGGGCGACCGGTGGGCGTGGCCCTGCCGGGCGAAGGACGGGAACGTCCTTTCCTTCCGTGGGGAGAGCAGGCCAAGGCTGGTGGAGAGAAGGCGGTCTCGGCGGGCGGGCGCTGGCGTCGACTTGGGGCGGGCAGCCGGCGGCTGGGCGCCGTTGGACGTCGAGAGGGCTCGCGGGCCGCGGGCGGCAGGAGGACGAGGACGGACCGAGGGAGCCCAGGCCTGCGGCGGAGTCGCGGTCGGGCCGTCGCCCCTCCCGCCTCACAGTCCCCCCAGGGGAGGGCCGGGGGGCTGTGGGGGCTGTGGGGGGCCGGGGCTGCGAGGTCCAAGGGGCAGGGAAGCGGCTGCCTGTGCGCCCGCCGGCATGCGGGCAGGCCGGCCGGCTGCCCGGCCGGCTGCCCGCCTGCCTGCCTGCCTGACGCGGGGTCGGGGCAGGCCGTGGGCTGCGCGGGCGTGGCGTGGTGGGGGGAGGGTCAGGAGGTGCTCGGGCCTGCGGGGAGCCGCCTTGGGGACAGGGGCGGCGGCTAAAGGAGAGGGAGGCAGGAGGCCAAAAAAAAAAAAAAAAAAAAAAAAGAGCCTACAGCACCCGGTATTCCCAGGCGGTCTCCCATCCAAGTACTAACCAGGCCCGACCCTGCTTAGCTTCCGAGATCAGACGAGATCGGGCGCGTTCAGGGTGGTATGGCCGTAGACAGCGGCAGGCGCCGCGCGGCGCCTCAAGAGCCCGCGCTGCGCCTTCCCTGCCGCCGCCTCGGCCGGCCCGCGCCGTGCCGAACCGAGCCCGGCCGGGCCGAGCCGAGCCGAGCCGAGCCGAGCCAAGCCAAGCCAAGCCAAGCCACCGCGTCCTGCACCCAGCGCACACAGCGCAGAGCGCAGAGCGCACCGCGCGCCTGCCGCCCGCCTCCCAGCGCCTCCCGCCCACCCCGGGACTCTCCAGGCCCGTCCCAGCTCGGATCCCCGCATCAGGCTCGCTGGCAGGGGCAAGTGGCCCCGGAGGCGTCCGGACCCGGGCCTCCGGGCCTCCGGGCCGCCGGCCGGCCGGCCCCTGAGCCCCACCCACCCACCTCCGGGCCTAGGCGTAGCCCAGCGCGGACCTTGGCCGCCCCTCCTGCCTCCACCAACTTGCCCAAACCCACCCAGTACCTCCGTCGCGGCGGGAGGGAAGGCATCAGCCCGGGCCCGACGCCCCACCCCGCCCCACCCTTCACCCCACACCGGGCCGGTGGGCGTCAGCGGGCCTCCCTGCCCAGCCCCCGAGGCGAAAGAAGACAGCCCCTTGCAGAGAGAGCTGAGAAAGACGGGACGGACCGAAGGACGGACGATCGGACGGACAGGAGCGCGCGCCGGCCCACGCAGACACGCACGCACGCGGACACACACAAACACACACACACACACACACACACTGAAAACACACAGCTAGACACACACCCCTCCACCCCCACCCCCACCCCAGACAAACGGAGGGGAAGAGAGGGAGCATGAGCCAGCTGCTCCAGGAGAGCCAGAGTGAGAGCAAACGTGAGAGGCTATGGTGAGAGGGAGAAAGAGAGGAAGGAGACACAGTGGTGGAGAGACAGGCGGCGCCGGGGGTGCGTTCTGGGAGGGGGTGGGGGGTGAGGGGGTGACAGAGGCAGAGGCAGAGGCAGAGGCAGAGACAGAGAAAGAGACAGAGAAAGAGACAGAGAAAGAGACCAGAGACAGACTGACAGAGAGACAAGAGTTTGACAGAGAGAGGGAGAGAGGGAGACGGAGGGGGCAACGCTGGACCCAGAAGCAGACAGACACACCCGGGACAGATGCTCTTGTCACAGACCTTGCCGAGCCGCAGATGAGCCTCTGCTGAAGACGGAGCTTCCCCTAGGCAGGGTGGTGGTGCTTGGGCGGCACCCCGGGCAGGAGGCAGGTAGGTGCCTTGGGGCTGGCAGTCCCCCGCGGGGCCCCAGGACTCCCAGACGACGTCTCACGAGTCCCGTTCTGCGCGCTGCTCGGGTTCCTTCCCCGGGAGCCGCGGGCCGGGGGCCCGGCACAGACAGACGGTCCCGCCGGCGGTGGGTGTGCGCAGGTCAGCGTGTCGGCGGCAGTGTGCGTGTCCCGGTGGGTGGGTTTTCGTGTCGTCGTCCTGCTTTCCGTCGTCTCTCTGTCTGTCTGGCCGTCGGTTCCGACTCCGGGCCTCTCTGGGCCGGGCGCGCCCGGACTTGCTTGAGTGCGCCTGGCTGGCTGTTGCTGGAGAGCAGCGGCGACGGGCGTGTGCCGAGGGGGGCGTCGTGGAACTGGAGGGCCAACGCACGAAGTGGCTCTGGCGGGGCCCAGGTTCCAAGGGACACGGAGGGGCGACCGGTGGGCGTGGCCCTGCCGGGCGAAGGACGGGAACGTCCTTTCCTTCCGTGGGGAGAGCAGGCCAAGGCTGGTGGAGAGAAGGCGGTCTCGGCGGGCGGGCGCTGGCGTCGACTTGGGGCGGGCAGCCGGCGGCTGGGCGCCGTTGGACGTCGAGAGGGCTCGCGGGCCGCGGGCGGCAGGAGGACGAGGACGGACCGAGGGAGCCCAGGCCTGCGGCGGAGTCGCGGTCGGGCCGTCGCCCCTCCCGCCTCACAGTCCCCCCAGGGGAGGGCCGGGGGGCTGTGGGGGCTGTGGGGGGCCGGGGCTGCGAGGTCCAAGGGGCAGGGAAGCGGCTGCCTGTGCGCCCGCCGGCATGCGGGCAGGCCGGCCGGCTGCCCGGCCGGCTGCCCGCCTGCCTGCCTGCCTGACGCGAGGTCGGGGCAGGCCGTGGGCTGCGCGGGCGTGGCGTGGTGGGGGGAGGGTCAGGAGGTGCTCGGGCCTGCGGGGAGCCGCCTTGGGGACAGGGGCGGCGGTAAAGGAGAGGGAGGCAGGAGGCCAAAAAAAAAAAAAAAAAAAAAAAAAAGCCTACAGCACCCGGTATTCCCAGGCGGTCTCCCATCCAAGTACTAACCAGGCCCGACCCTGCTTAGCTTCCGAGATCAGACGAGATCGGGCGCGTTCAGGGTGGTATGGCCGTAGACAGCGGCAGGCGCCGCGCGGCGCCTCAAGAGCCCGCGCTGCGCCTTCCCTGCCGCCGCCTCGGCCGGCCCGCGCCGTGCCGAACCGAGCCCGGCCGGGCCGGGCCGAGCCGAGCCGAGCCGAGCCGAGCCGAGCCAAGCCAAGCCAAGCCACCGCGGCCTGCACTCAGCGCACACAGCGCAGAGCGCAGAGCGCACCGCGCGCCTGCCGCCCGCCTCCCAGCGCCTCCCGCCCACCCCGGGACTCTCCAGGCCCGTCCCAGCTCGGATCCCCGCATCAGGCTCGCTGGCAGGGGCAAGTGGCCCCGGAGGCGTCCGGACCCGGGCCTCCGGGCCTCCGGGCCGCCGGCCGGCCGGCCCCTGAGCCCCACCCACCCACCTCCGGGCCTAGGCGTAGCCCAGCGCGGACCTTGGCCGCCCCTCCTGCCTCCACCAACTTGCCCAAACCCACCCAGTACCTCCGTCGCGGCGGGAGGGAAGGCATCAGCCCGGGCCCGACGCCCCACCCCGCCCCACCCTTCACCCCACACCGGGCCGGTGGGCGTCAGCGGGCCTCCCTGCCCAGCCCCCGAGGCGAAAGAAGACAGCCCCTTGCAGAGAGAGCTGAGAAAGACGGGACGGACCGAAGGACGGACGATCGGACGGACAGGAGCGCGCGCCGGCCCACGCAGACACGCACGCACGCGGACACACACAAACACACACACACACACACACACACTGAAAACACACAGCTAGACACACACCCCTCCACCCCCACCCCCACCCCAGACAAACGGAGGGGAAGAGAGGGAGCATGAGCCAGCTGCTCCAGGAGAGCCAGAGTGAGAGCAAACGTGAGAGGCTATGGTGAGAGGGAGAAAGAGAGGAAGGAGACACAGTGGTGGAGAGACAGGCGGCGCCGGGGGTGCGTTCTGGGAGGGGGTGGGGGGTGAGGGGGTGACAGAGGCAGAGGCAGAGGCAGAGGCAGAGACAGAGAAAGAGACAGAGAAAGAGACAGAGAAAGAGACCAGAGACAGACTGACAGAGAGACAAGAGTTTGACAGAGAGAGGGAGAGAGGGAGACGGAGGGGGCAACGCTGGACCCAGAAGCAGACAGACACACCCGGGACAGATGCTCTTGTCACAGACCTTGCCGAGCCGCAGATGAGCCTCTGCTGAAGACGGAGCTTCCCCTAGGCAGGGTGGTGGTGCTTGGGCGGCACCCCGGGCAGGAGGCAGGTAGGTGCCTTGGGGCTGGCAGTCCCCCGCGGGGCCCCAGGACTCCCAGACGACGTCTCACGAGTCCCGTTCTGCGCGCTGCTCGGGTTCCTTCCCCGGGAGCCGCGGGCCGGGGGCCCGGCACAGACAGACGGTCCCGCCGGCGGTGGGTGTGCGCAGGTCAGCGTGTCGGCGGCAGTGTGCGTGTCCCGGTGGGTGGGTTTTCGTGTCGTCGTCCTGCTTTCCGTCGTCTCTCTGTCTGTCTGGCCGTCGGTTCCGACTCCGGGCCTCTCTGGGCCGGGCGCGCCCGGACTTGCTTGAGTGCGCCTGGCTGGCTGTTGCTGGAGAGCAGCGGCGACGGGCGTGTGCCGAGGGGGGCGTCGTGGAACTGGAGGGCCAACGCACGAAGTGGCTCTGGCGGGGCCCAGGTTCCAAGGGACACGGAGGGGCGACCGGTGGGCGTGGCCCTGCCGGGCGAAGGACGGGAACGTCCTTTCCTTCCGTGGGGAGAGCAGGCCAAGGCTGGTGGAGAGAAGGCGGTCTCGGCGGGCGGGCGCTGGCGTCGACTTGGGGCGGGCAGCCGGCGGCTGGGCGCCGTTGGACGTCGAGAGGGCTCGCGGGCCGCGGGCGGCAGGAGGACGAGGACGGACCGAGGGAGCCCAGGCCTGCGGCGGAGTCGCGGTCGGGCCGTCGCCCCTCCCGCCTCACAGTCCCCCCAGGGGAGGGCCGGGGGGCTGTGGGGGCTGTGGGGGGCCGGGGCTGCGAGGTCCAAGGGGCAGGGAAGCGGCTGCCTGTGCGCCCGCCGGCATGCGGGCAGGCCGGCCGGCTGCCCGGCCGGCTGCCCGCCTGCCTGCCTGCCTGACGCGAGGTCGGGGCAGGCCGTGGGCTGCGCGGGCGTGGCGTGGTGGGGGGAGGGTCAGGAGGTGCTCGGGCCTGCGGGGAGCCGCCTTGGGGACAGGGGCGGCGGTAAAGGAGAGGGAGGCAGGAGGCCAAAAAAAAAAAAAAAAAAAAAAAAAAAGCCTACAGCACCCGGTATTCCCAGGCGGTCTCCCATCCAAGTACTAACCAGGCCCGACCCTGCTTAGCTTCCGAGATCAGACGAGATCGGGCGCGTTCAGGGTGGTATGGCCGTAGACAGCGGCAGGCGCCGCGCGGCGCCTCAAGAGCCCGCGCTGCGCCTTCCCTGCCGCCGCCTCGGCCGGCCCGCGCCGTGCCGAACCGAGCCCGGCCGGGCCGGGCCGAGCCGAGCCGAGCCGAGCCGAGCCGAGCCAAGCCAAGCCAAGCCACCGCGGCCTGCACTCAGCGCACACAGCGCAGAGCGCAGAGCGCACCGCGCGCCTGCCGCCCGCCTCCCAGCGCCTCCCGCCCACCCCGGGACTCTCCAGGCCCGTCCCAGCTCGGATCCCCGCATCAGGCTCGCTGGCAGGGGCAAGTGGCCCCGGAGGCGTCCGGACCCGGGCCTCCGGGCCTCCGGGCCGCCGGCCGGCCGGCCCCTGAGCCCCACCCACCCACCTCCGGGCCTAGGCGTAGCCCAGCGCGGACCTTGGCCGCCCCTCCTGCCTCCACCAACTTGCCCAAACCCACCCAGTACCTCCGTCGCGGCGGGAGGGAAGGCATCAGCCCGGGCCCGACGCCCCACCCCGCCCCACCCTTCACCCCACACCGGGCCGGTGGGCGTCAGCGGGCCTCCCTGCCCAGCCCCCGAGGCGAAAGAAGACAGCCCCTTGCAGAGAGAGCTGAGAAAGACGGGACGGACCGAAGGACGGACGATCGGACGGACAGGAGCGCGCGCCGGCCCACGCAGACACGCACGCACGCGGACACACACAAACACACACACACACACACACACACACACACACACACACACACACACACACACACACACACACAGACACACACTGAAAACACACAGCTAGACACACACCCCTCCACCCCCACCCCCACCCCAGACAAACGGAGGGGAAGAGAGGGAGCATGAGCCAGCTGCTCCAGGAGAGCCAGAGTGAGAGCAAACGTGAGAGGCTATGGTGAGAGGGAGAAAGAGAGGAAGGAGACACAGTGGTGGAGAGACAGGCGGCGCCGGGGGTGCGTTCTGGGAGGGGGTGGGGGGTGAGGGGGTGACAGAGGCAGAGGCAGAGGCAGAGGCAGAGACAGAGAAAGAGACAGAGAAAGAGACCAGAGACAGACTGACAGAGAGACAAGAGTTTGACAGAGAGAGGGAGAGAGGGAGACGGAGGGGGCAACGCTGGACCCAGAAGCAGACAGACACACCCGGGACAGATGCTCTTGTCACAGACCTTGCCGAGCCGCAGATGAGCCTCTGCTGAAGACGGAGCTTCCCCTAGGCAGGGTGGTGGTGCTTGGGCGGCACCCCGGGCAGGAGGCAGGTAGGTGCCTTGGGGCTGGCAGTCCCCCGCGGGGCCCCAGGACTCCCAGACGACGTCTCACGAGTCCCGTTCTGCGCGCTGCTCGGGTTCCTTCCCCGGGAGCCGCGGGCCGGGGGCCCGGCACAGACAGACGGTCCCGCCGGCGGTGGGTGTGCGCAGGTCAGCGTGTCGGCGGCAGTGTGCGTGTCCCGGTGGGTGGGTTTTCGTGTCGTCGTCCTGCTTTCCGTCGTCTCTCTGTCTGTCTGGCCGTCGGTTCCGACTCCGGGCCTCTCTGGGCCGGGCGCGCCCGGACTTGCTTGAGTGCGCCTGGCTGGCTGTTGCTGGAGAGCAGCGGCGACGGGCGTGTGCCGAGGGGGGCGTCGTGGAACTGGAGGGCCAACGCACGAAGTGGCTCTGGCGGGGCCCAGGTTCCAAGGGACACGGAGGGGCGACCGGTGGGCGTGGCCCTGCCGGGCGAAGGACGGGAACGTCCTTTCCTTCCGTGGGGAGAGCAGGCCAAGGCTGGTGGAGAGAAGGCGGTCTCGGCGGGCGGGCGCTGGCGTCGACTTGGGGCGGGCAGCCGGCGGCTGGGCGCCGTTGGACGTCGAGAGGGCTCGCGGGCCGCGGGCGGCAGGAGGACGAGGACGGACCGAGGGAGCCCAGGCCTGCGGCGGAGTCGCGGTCGGGCCGTCGCCCCTCCCGCCTCACAGTCCCCCCAGGGGAGGGCCGGGGGGCTGTGGGGGCTGTGGGGGGCCGGGGCTGCGAGGTCCAAGGGGCAGGGAAGCGGCTGCCTGTGCGCCCGCCGGCATGCGGGCAGGCCGGCCGGCTGCCCGGCCGGCTGCCCGCCTGCCTGCCTGCCTGACGCGGGGTCGGGGCAGGCCGTGGGCTGCGCGGGCGTGGCGTGGTGGGGGGAGGGTCAGGAGGTGCTCGGGCCTGCGGGGAGCCGCCTTGGGGACAGGGGCGGCGTCTAAAGGAGAGGGAGGCAGGAGGCCAAAAAAAAAAAAAAAAAAAAAAAAAAGCCTACAGCACCCGGTATTCCCAGGCGGTCTCCCATCCAAGTACTAACCAGGCCCGACCCTGCTTAGCTTCCGAGATCAGACGAGATCGGGCGCGTTCAGGGTGGTATGGCCGTAGACAGCGGCAGGCGCCGCGCGGCGCCTCAAGAGCCCGCGCTGCGCCTTCCCTGCCGCCGCCTCGGCCGGCCCGCGCCGTGCCGAACCGAGCCCGGCCGGGCCGGGCCGAGCCGAGCCGAGCCGAGCCGAGCCGAGCCAAGCCAAGCCAAGCCACCGCGGCCTGCACTCAGCGCACACAGCGCAGAGCGCAGAGCGCACCGCGCGCCTGCCGCCCGCCTCCCAGAGCCTCCCGCCCACCCCGGGACTCTCCAGGCCCGTCCCAGCTCGGATCCCCGCATCAGGCTCGCTGGCAGGGGCAAGTGGCCCCGGAGGCGTCCGGACCCGGGCCTCCGGGCCTCCGGGCCGCCGGCCGGCCGGCCCCTGAGCCCCACCCACCCACCTCCGGGCCTAGGCGTAGCCCAGCGCGGACCTTGGCCGCCCCTCCTGCCTCCACCAACTTGCCCAAACCCACCCAGTACCTCCGTCGCGGCGGGAGGGAAGGCATCAGCCCGGGCCCGACGCCCCACCCCGCCCCACCCTTCACCCCACACCGGGCCGGTGGGCGTCAGCGGGCCTCCCTGCCCAGCCCCCGAGGCGAAAGAAGACAGCCCCTTGCAGAGAGAGCTGAGAAAGACGGGACGGACCGAAGGACGGACGATCGGACGGACAGGAGCGCGCGCCGGCCCACGCAGACACGCACGCACGCGGACACACACAAACACACACACACACACACACACACACACACACACACACACACACACACACAGACACACACTGAAAACACACAGCTAGACACACACCCCTCCACCCCCACCCCCACCCCAGACAAACGGAGGGGAAGAGAGGGAGCATGAGCCAGCTGCTCCAGGAGAGCCAGAGTGAGAGCAAACGTGAGAGGCTATGGTGAGAGGGAGAAAGAGAGGAAGGAGACACAGTGGTGGAGAGACAGGCGGCGCCGGGGGTGCGTTCTGGGAGGGGGTGGGGGGTGAGGGGGTGACAGAGGCAGAGGCAGAGGCAGAGGCAGAGACAGAGAAAGAGACAGAGAAAGAGACCAGAGACAGACTGACAGAGAGACAAGAGTTTGACAGAGAGAGGGAGAGAGGGAGACGGAGGGGGCAACGCTGGACCCAGAAGCAGACAGACACACCCGGGACAGATGCTCTTGTCACAGACCTTGCCGAGCCGCAGATGAGCCTCTGCTGAAGACGGAGCTTCCCCTAGGCAGGGTGGTGGTGCTTGGGCGGCACCCCGGGCAGGAGGCAGGTAGGTGCCTTGGGGCTGGCAGTCCCCCGCGGGGCCCCAGGACTCCCAGACGACGTCTCACGAGTCCCGTTCTGCGCGCTGCTCGGGTTCCTTCCCCGGGAGCCGCGGGCCGGGGGCCCGGCACAGACAGACGGTCCCGCCGGCGGTGGGTGTGCGCAGGTCAGCGTGTCGGCGGCAGTGTGCGTGTCCCGGTGGGTGGGTTTTCGTGTCGTCGTCCTGCTTTCCGTCGTCTCTCTGTCTCTCTGGCCGTCGGTTCCGACTCCGGGCCTCTCTGGGCCGGGCGCGCCCGGACTTGCTTGAGTGCGCCTGGCTGGCTGTTGCTGGAGAGCAGCGGCGACGGGCGTGTGCCGAGGGGGGCGTCGTGGAACTGGAGGGCCAACGCACGAAGTGGCTCTGGCGGGGCCCAGGTTCCAAGGGACACGGAGGGGCGACCGGTGGGCGTGGCCCTGCCGGGCGAAGGACGGGAACGTCCTTTCCTTCCGTGGGGAGAGCAGGCCAAGGCTGGTGGAGAGAAGGCGGTCTCGGCGGGCGGGCGCTGGCGTCGACTTGGGGCGGGCAGCCGGCGGCTGGGCGCCGTTGGACGTCGAGAGGGCTCGCGGGCCGCGGGCGGCAGGAGGACGAGGACGGACCGAGGGAGCCCAGGCCTGCGGCGGAGTCGCGGTCGGGCCGTCGCCCCTCCCGCCTCACAGTCCCCCCAGGGGAGGGCCGGGGGGCTGTGGGGGCTGTGGGGGGCCGGGGCTGCGAGGTCCAAGGGGCAGGGAAGCGGCTGCCTGTGCGCCCGCCGGCATGCGGGCAGGCCGGCCGGCTGCCCGGCCGGCTGCCCGCCTGCCTGCCTGCCTGACGCGGGGTCGGGGCAGGCCGTGGGCTGCGCGGGCGTGGCGTGGTGGGGGGAGGGTCAGGAGGTGCTCGGGCCTGCGGGGAGCCGCCTTGGGGACAGGGGCGGCGGCTAAAGGAGAGGGAGGCAGGAGGCCAAAAAAAAAAAAAAAAAAAAAAAAAGCCTACAGCACCCGGTATTCCCAGGCGGTCTCCCATCCAAGTACTAACCAGGCCCGACCCTGCTTAGCTTCCGAGATCAGACGAGATCGGGCGCGTTCAGGGTGGTATGGCCGTAGACAGCGGCAGGCGCCGCGCGGCGCCTCAAGAGCCCGCGCTGCGCCTTCCCTGCCGCCGCCTCGGCCGGCCCGCGCCGTGCCGAACCGAGCCCGGCCGGGCCGAGCCGAGCCGAGCCGAGCCGAGCCGAGCCGAGCCAAGCCAAGCCAAGCCACCGCGGCCTGCACTCAGCGCACACAGCGCAGAGCGCAGAGCGCACCGCGCGCCTGCCGCCCGCCTCCCAGCGCCTCCCGCCCACCCCGGGACTCTCCAGGCCCGTCCCAGCTCGGATCCCCGCATCAGGCTCGCTGGCAGGGGCAAGTGGCCCCGGAGGCGTCCGGACCCGGGCCTCCGGGCCTCCGGGCCGCCGGCCGGCCGGCCCCTGAGCCCCACCCACCCACCTCCGGGCCTAGGCGTAGCCCAGCGCGGACCTTGGCCGCCCCTCCTGCCTCCACCAACTTGCCCAAACCCACCCAGTACCTCCGTCGCGGCGGGAGGGAAGGCATCAGCCCGGGCCCGACGCCCCACCCCGCCCCACCCTTCACCCCACACCGGGCCGGTGGGCGTCAGCGGGCCTCCCTGCCCAGCCCCCGAGGCGAAAGAAGACAGCCCCTTGCAGAGAGAGCTGAGAAAGACGGGACGGACCGAAGGACGGACGATCGGACGGACAGGAGCGCGCGCCGGCCCACGCAGACACGCACGCACGCGGACACACACAAACACACACACACACACACACACACACACACACACACACAGACACACACTGAAAACACACAGCTAGACACACACCCCTCCACCCCCACCCCCACCCCAGACAAACGGAGGGGAAGAGAGGGAGCATGAGCCAGCTGCTCCAGGAGAGCCAGAGTGAGAGCAAACGTGAGAGGCTATGGTGAGAGGGAGAAAGAGAGGAAGGAGACACAGTGGTGGAGAGACAGGCGGCGCCGGGGGTGCGTTCTGGGAGGGGGTGGGGGGTGAGGGGGTGACAGAGGCAGAGGCAGAGGCAGAGGCAGAGACAGAGAAAGAGACAGAGAAAGAGACCAGAGACAGACTGACAGAGAGACAAGAGTTTGACAGAGAGAGGGAGAGAGGGAGACGGAGGGGGCAACGCTGGACCCAGAAGCAGACAGACACACCCGGGACAGATGCTCTTGTCACAGACCTTGCCGAGCCGCAGATGAGCCTCTGCTGAAGACGGAGCTTCCCCTAGGCAGGGTGGTGGTGCTTGGGCGGCACCCCGGGCAGGAGGCAGGTAGGTGCCTTGGGGCTGGCAGTCCCCCGCGGGGCCCCAGGACTCCCAGACGACGTCTCACGAGTCCCGTTCTGCGCGCTGCTCGGGTTCCTTCCCCGGGAGCCGCGGGCCGGGGGCCCGGCACAGACAGACGGTCCCGCCGGCGGTGGGTGTGCGCAGGTCAGCGTGTCGGCGGCAGTGTGCGTGTCCCGGTGGGTGGGTTTTCGTGTCGTCGTCCTGCTTTCCGTCGTCTCTCTGTCTCTCTGGCCGTCGGTTCCGACTCCGGGCCTCTCTGGGCCGGGCGCGCCCGGACTTGCTTGAGTGCGCCTGGCTGGCTGTTGCTGGAGAGCAGCGGCGACGGGCGTGTGCCGAGGGGGGCGTCGTGGAACTGGAGGGCCAACGCACGAAGTGGCTCTGGCGGGGCCCAGGTTCCAAGGGACACGGAGGGGCGACCGGTGGGCGTGGCCCTGCCGGGCGAAGGACGGGAACGTCCTTTCCTTCCGTGGGGAGAGCAGGCCAAGGCTGGTGGAGAGAAGGCGGTCTCGGCGGGCGGGCGCTGGCGTCGACTTGGGGCGGGCAGCCGGCGGCTGGGCGCCGTTGGACGTCGAGAGGGCTCGCGGGCCGCGGGCGGCAGGAGGACGAGGACGGACCGAGGGAGCCCAGGCCTGCGGCGGAGTCGCGGTCGGGCCGTCGCCCCTCCCGCCTCACAGTCCCCCCAGGGGAGGGCCGGGGGGCTGTGGGGGCTGTGGGGGGCCGGGGCTGCGAGGTCCAAGGGGCAGGGAAGCGGCTGCCTGTGCGCCCGCCGGCATGCGGGCAGGCCGGCCGGCTGCCCGGCCGGCTGCCCGCCTGCCTGCCTGCCTGACGCGGGGTCGGGGCAGGCCGTGGGCTGCGCGGGCGTGGCGTGGTGGGGGGAGGGTCAGGAGGTGCTCGGGCCTGCGGGGAGCCGCCTTGGGGACAGGGGCGGCGGCTAAAGGAGAGGGAGGCAGGAGGCCAAAAAAAAAAAAAAAAAAAAAAAAAGCCTACAGCACCCGGTATTCCCAGGCGGTCTCCCATCCAAGTACTAACCAGGCCCGACCCTGCTTAGCTTCCGAGATCAGACGAGATCGGGCGCGTTCAGGGTGGTATGGCCGTAGACAGCGGCAGGCGCCGCGCGGCGCCTCAAGAGCCCGCGCTGCGCCTTCCCTGCCGCCGCCTCGGCCGGCCCGCGCCGTGCCGAACCGAGCCCGGCCGGGCCGGGCCGAGCCGAGCCGAGCCGAGCCGAGCCGAGCCAAGCCAAGCCAAGCCACCGCGGCCTGCACTCAGCGCACACAGCGCAGAGCGCAGAGCGCACCGCGCGCCTGCCGCCCGCCTCCCAGCGCCTCCCGCCCACCCCGGGACTCTCCAGGCCCGTCCCAGCTCGGATCCCCGCATCAGGCTCGCTGGCAGGGGCAAGTGGCCCCGGAGGCGTCCGGACCCGGGCCTCCGGGCCTCCGGGCCGCCGGCCGGCCGGCCCCTGAGCCCCACCCACCCACCTCCGGGCCTAGGCGTAGCCCAGCGCGGACCTTGGCCGCCCCTCCTGCCTCCACCAACTTGCCCAAACCCACCCAGTACCTCCGTCGCGGCGGGAGGGAAGGCATCAGCCCGGGCCCGACGCCCCACCCCGCCCCACCCTTCACCCCACACCGGGCCGGTGGGCGTCAGCGGGCCTCCCTGCCCAGCCCCCGAGGCGAAAGAAGACAGCCCCTTGCAGAGAGAGCTGAGAAAGACGGGACGGACCGAAGGACGGACGATCGGACGGACAGGAGCGCGCGCCGGCCCACGCAGACACGCACGCACGCGGACACACACAAACACACACACACACACACACACACACACACACACACACACAGACACACACTGAAAACACACAGCTAGACACACACCCCTCCACCCCCACCCCCACCCCAGACAAACGGAGGGGAAGAGAGGGAGCATGAGCCAGCTGCTCCAGGAGAGCCAGAGTGAGAGCAAACGTGAGAGGCTATGGTGAGAGGGAGAAAGAGAGGAAGGAGACACAGTGGTGGAGAGACAGGCGGCGCCGGGGGTGCGTTCTGGGAGGGGGTGGGGGGTGAGGGGGTGACAGAGGCAGAGGCAGAGGCAGAGGCAGAGACAGAGAAAGAGACAGAGAAAGAGACCAGAGACAGACTGACAGAGAGACAAGAGTTTGACAGAGAGAGGGAGAGAGGGAGACGGAGGGGGCAACGCTGGACCCAGAAGCAGACAGACACACCCGGGACAGATGCTCTTGTCACAGACCTTGCCGAGCCGCAGATGAGCCTCTGCTGAAGACGGAGCTTCCCCTAGGCAGGGTGGTGGTGCTTGGGCGGCACCCCGGGCAGGAGGCAGGTAGGTGCCTTGGGGCTGGCAGTCCCCCGCGGGGCCCCAGGACTCCCAGACGACGTCTCACGAGTCCCGTTCTGCGCGCTGCTCGGGTTCCTTCCCCGGGAGCCGCGGGCCGGGGGCCCGGCACAGACAGACGGTCCCGCCGGCGGTGGGTGTGCGCAGGTCAGCGTGTCGGCGGCAGTGTGCGTGTCCCGGTGGGTGGGTTTTCGTGTCGTCGTCCTGCTTTCCGTCGTCTCTCTGTCTGTCTGGCCGTCGGTTCCGACTCCGGGCCTCTCTGGGCCGGGCGCGCCCGGACTTGCTTGAGTGCGCCTGGCTGGCTGTTGCTGGAGAGCAGCGGCGACGGGCGTGTGCCGAGGGGGGCGTCGTGGAACTGGAGGGCCAACGCACGAAGTGGCTCTGGCGGGGCCCAGGTTCCAAGGGACACGGAGGGGCGACCGGTGGGCGTGGCCCTGCCGGGCGAAGGACGGGAACGTCCTTTCCTTCCGTGGGGAGAGCAGGCCAAGGCTGGTGGAGAGAAGGCGGTCTCGGCGGGCGGGCGCTGGCGTCGACTTGGGGCGGGCAGCCGGCGGCTGGGCGCCGTTGGACGTCGAGAGGGCTCGCGGGCCGCGGGCGGCAGGAGGACGAGGACGGACCGAGGGAGCCCAGGCCTGCGGCGGAGTCGCGGTCGGGCCGTCGCCCCTCCCGCCTCACAGTCCCCCCAGGGGAGGGCCGGGGGGCTGTGGGGGCTGTGGGGGGCCGGGGCTGCGAGGTCCAAGGGGCAGGGAAGCGGCTGCCTGTGCGCCCGCCGGCATGCGGGCAGGCCGGCCGGCTGCCCGGCCGGCTGCCCGCCTGCCTGCCTGCCTGACGCGGGGTCGGGGCAGGCCGTGGGCTGCGCGGGCGTGGCGTGGTGGGGGGAGGGTCAGGAGGTGCTCGGGCCTGCGGGGAGCCGCCTTGGGGACAGGGGCGGCGGCTAAAGGAGAGGGAGGCAGGAGGCCAAAAAAAAAAAAAAAAAAAAAAAAAAGCCTACAGCACCCGGTATTCCCAGGCGGTCTCCCATCCAAGTACTAACCAGGCCCGACCCCGCTTAGCTTCCGAGATCAGACGAGATCGGGCGCGTTCAGGGTGGTATGGCCGTAGACAGCGGCAGGCGCCGCGCGGCGCCTCAAGAGCCCGCGCTGCGCCTTCCCTGCCGCCGCCTCGGCCGGCCCGCGCCGTGCCGAACCGAGCCCGGCCGGGCCGGGCCGAGCCGAGCCGAGCCGAGCCGAGCCGAGCCAAGCCAAGCCAAGCCACCGCGGCCTGCACTCAGCGCACACAGCGCAGAGCGCAGAGCGCACCGCGCGCCTGCCGCCCGCCTCCCAGCGCCTCCCGCCCACCCCGGGACTCTCCAGGCCCGTCCCAGCTCGGATCCCCGCATCAGGCTCGCTGGCAGGGGCAAGTGGCCCCGGAGGCGTCCGGACCCGGGCCTCCGGGCCTCCGGGCCGCCGGCCGGCCGGCCCCTGAGCCCCACCCACCCACCTCCGGGCCTAGGCGTAGCCCAGCGCGGACCTTGGCCGCCCCTCCTGCCTCCACCAACTTGCCCAAACCCACCCAGTACCTCCGTCGCGGCGGGAGGGAAGGCATCAGCCCGGGCCCGACGCCCCACCCCGCCCCACCCTTCACCCCACACCGGGCCGGTGGGCGTCAGCGGGCCTCCCTGCCCAGCCCCCGAGGCGAAAGAAGACAGCCCCTTGCAGAGAGAGCTGAGAAAGACGGGACGGACCGAAGGACGGACGATCGGACGGACAGGAGCGCGCGCCGGCCCACGCAGACACGCACGCACGCGGACACACACAAACACACACACACACACACACACACACACACACACACACACACACACACACAGACACACACTGAAAACACACAGCTAGACACACACCCCTCCACCCCCACCCCCACCCCAGACAAACGGAGGGGAAGAGAGGGAGCATGAGCCAGCTGCTCCAGGAGAGCCAGAGTGAGAGCAAACGTGAGAGGCTATGGTGAGAGGGAGAAAGAGAGGAAGGAGACACAGTGGTGGAGAGACAGGCGGCGCCGGGGGTGCGTTCTGGGAGGGGGTGGGGGGTGAGGGGGTGACAGAGGCAGAGGCAGAGGCAGAGGCAGAGACAGAGAAAGAGACAGAGAAAGAGACCAGAGACAGACTGACAGAGAGACAAGAGTTTGACAGAGAGAGGGAGAGAGGGAGACGGAGGGGGCAACGCTGGACCCAGAAGCAGACAGACACACCCGGGACAGATGCTCTTGTCACAGACCTTGCCGAGCCGCAGATGAGCCTCTGCTGAAGACGGAGCTTCCCCTAGGCAGGGTGGTGGTGCTTGGGCGGCACCCCGGGCAGGAGGCAGGTAGGTGCCTTGGGGCTGGCAGTCCCCCGCGGGGCCCCAGGACTCCCAGACGACGTCTCACGAGTCCCGTTCTGCGCGCTGCTCGGGTTCCTTCCCCGGGAGCCGCGGGCCGGGGGCCCGGCACAGACAGACGGTCCCGCCGGCGGTGGGTGTGCGCAGGTCAGCGTGTCGGCGGCAGTGTGCGTGTCCCGGTGGGTGGGTTTTCGTGTCGTCGTCCTGCTTTCCGTCGTCTCTCTGTCTCTCTGGCCGTCGGTTCCGACTCCGGGCCTCTCTGGGCCGGGCGCGCCCGGACTTGCTTGAGTGCGCCTGGCTGGCTGTTGCTGGAGAGCAGCGGCGACGGGCGTGTGCCGAGGGGGGCGTCGTGGAACTGGAGGGCCAACGCACGAAGTGGCTCTGGCGGGGCCCAGGTTCCAAGGGACACGGAGGGGCGACCGGTGGGCGTGGCCCTGCCGGGCGAAGGACGGGAACGTCCTTTCCTTCCGTGGGGAGAGCAGGCCAAGGCTGGTGGAGAGAAGGCGGTCTCGGCGGGCGGGCGCTGGCGTCGACTTGGGGCGGGCAGCCGGCGGCTGGGCGCCGTTGGACGTCGAGAGGGCTCGCGGGCCGCGGGCGGCAGGAGGACGAGGACGGACCGAGGGAGCCCAGGCCTGCGGCGGAGTCGCGGTCGGGCCGTCGCCCCTCCCGCCTCACAGTCCCCCCAGGGGAGGGCCGGGGGGCTGTGGGGGCTGTGGGGGGCCGGGGCTGCGAGGTCCAAGGGGCAGGGAAGCGGCTGCCTGTGCGCCCGCCGGCATGCGGGCAGGCCGGCCGGCTGCCCGGCCGGCTGCCCGCCTGCCTGCCTGCCTGACGCGGGGTCGGGGCAGGCCGTGGGCTGCGCGGGCGTGGCGTGGTGGGGGGAGGGTCAGGAGGTGCTCGGGCCTGCGGGGAGCCGCCTTGGGGACAGGGGCGGCGGCTAAAGGAGAGGGAGGCAGGAGGCCAAAAAAAAAAAAAAAAAAAAAAAAAAGCCTACAGCACCCGGTATTCCCAGGCGGTCTCCCATCCAAGTACTAACCAGGCCCGACCCCGCTTAGCTTCCGAGATCAGACGAGATCGGGCGCGTTCAGGGTGGTATGGCCGTAGACAGCGGCAGGCGCCGCGCGGCGCCTCAAGAGCCCGCGCTGCGCCTTCCCTGCCGCCGCCTCGGCCGGCCCGCGCCGTGCCGAACCGAGCCCGGCCGGGCCGGGCCGAGCCGAGCCGAGCCGAGCCGAGCCGAGCCAAGCCAAGCCAAGCCACCGCGGCCTGCACTCAGCGCACACAGCGCAGAGCGCAGAGCGCACCGCGCGCCTGCCGCCCGCCTCCCAGCGCCTCCCGCCCACCCCGGGACTCTCCAGGCCCGTCCCAGCTCGGATCCCCGCATCAGGCTCGCTGGCAGGGGCAAGTGGCCCCGGAGGCGTCCGGACCCGGGCCTCCGGGCCTCCGGGCCGCCGGCCGGCCGGCCCCTGAGCCCCACCCACCCACCTCCGGGCCTAGGCGTAGCCCAGCGCGGACCTTGGCCGCCCCTCCTGCCTCCACCAACTTGCCCAAACCCACCCAGTACCTCCGTCGCGGCGGGAGGGAAGGCATCAGCCCGGGCCCGACGCCCCACCCCGCCCCACCCTTCACCCCACACCGGGCCGGTGGGCGTCAGCGGGCCTCCCTGCCCAGCCCCCGAGGCGAAAGAAGACAGCCCCTTGCAGAGAGAGCTGAGAAAGACGGGACGGACCGAAGGACGGACGATCGGACGGACAGGAGCGCGCGCCGGCCCACGCAGACACGCACGCACGCGGACACACACAAACACACACACACACACACACACACTGAAAACACACAGCTAGACACACACCCCTCCACCCCCACCCCCACCCCAGACAAACGGAGGGGAAGAGAGGGAGCATGAGCCAGCTGCTCCAGGAGAGCCAGAGTGAGAGCAAACGTGAGAGGCTATGGTGAGAGGGAGAAAGAGAGGAAGGAGACACAGTGGTGGAGAGACAGGCGGCGCCGGGGGTGCGTTCTGGGAGGGGGTGGGGGGTGAGGGGGTGACAGAGGCAGAGGCAGAGGCAGAGGCAGAGACAGAGAAAGAGACAGAGAAAGAGACAGAGAAAGAGACCAGAGACAGACTGACAGAGAGACAAGAGTTTGACAGAGAGAGGGAGAGAGGGAGACGGAGGGGGCAACGCTGGACCCAGAAGCAGACAGACACACCCGGGACAGATGCTCTTGTCACAGACCTTGCCGAGCCGCAGATGAGCCTCTGCTGAAGACGGAGCTTCCCCTAGGCAGGGTGGTGGTGCTTGGGCGGCACCCCGGGCAGGAGGCAGGTAGGTGCCTTGGGGCTGGCAGTCCCCCGCGGGGCCCCAGGACTCCCAGACGACGTCTCACGAGTCCCGTTCTGCGCGCTGCTCGGGTTCCTTCCCCGGGAGCCGCGGGCCGGGGGCCCGGCACAGACAGACGGTCCCGCCGGCGGTGGGTGTGCGCAGGTCAGCGTGTCGGCGGCAGTGTGCGTGTCCCGGTGGGTGGGTTTTCGTGTCGTCGTCCTGCTTTCCGTCGTCTCTCTGTCTGTCTGGCCGTCGGTTCCGACTCCGGGCCTCTCTGGGCCGGGCGCGCCCGGACTTGCTTGAGTGCGCCTGGCTGGCTGTTGCTGGAGAGCAGCGGCGACGGGCGTGTGCCGAGGGGGGCGTCGTGGAACTGGAGGGCCAACGCACGAAGTGGCTCTGGCGGGGCCCAGGTTCCAAGGGACACGGAGGGGCGACCGGTGGGCGTGGCCCTGCCGGGCGAAGGACGGGAACGTCCTTTCCTTCCGTGGGGAGAGCAGGCCAAGGCTGGTGGAGAGAAGGCGGTCTCGGCGGGCGGGCGCTGGCGTCGACTTGGGGCGGGCAGCCGGCGGCTGGGCGCCGTTGGACGTCGAGAGGGCTCGCGGGCCGCGGGCGGCAGGAGGACGAGGACGGACCGAGGGAGCCCAGGCCTGCGGCGGAGTCGCGGTCGGGCCGTCGCCCCTCCCGCCTCACAGTCCCCCCAGGGGAGGGCCGGGGGGCTGTGGGGGCTGTGGGGGGCCGGGGCTGCGAGGTCCAAGGGGCAGGGAAGCGGCTGCCTGTGCGCCCGCCGGCATGCGGGCAGGCCGGCCGGCTGCCCGGCCGGCTGCCCGCCTGCCTGCCTGCCTGACGCGGGGTCGGGGCAGGCCGTGGGCTGCGCGGGCGTGGCGTGGTGGGGGGAGGGTCAGGAGGTGCTCGGGCCTGCGGGGAGCCGCCTTGGGGACAGGGGCGGCGGCTAAAGGAGAGGGAGGCAGGAGGCCAAAAAAAAAAAAAAAAAAAAAAAGAGCCTACAGCACCCGGTATTCCCAGGCGGTCTCCCATCCAAGTACTAACCAGGCCCGACCCTGCTTAGCTTCCGAGATCAGACGAGATCGGGCGCGTTCAGGGTGGTATGGCCGTAGACAGCGGCAGGCGCCGCGCGGCGCCTCAAGAGCCCGCGCTGCGCCTTCCCTGCCGCCGCCTCGGCCGGCCCGCGCCGTGCCGAACCGAGCCCGGCCGGGCCGAGCCGAGCCGAGCCGAGCCGAGCCAAGCCAAGCCAAGCCAAGCCACCGCGTCCTGCACCCAGCGCACACAGCGCAGAGCGCAGAGCGCACCGCGCGCCTGCCGCCCGCCTCCCAGCGCCTCCCGCCCACCCCGGGACTCTCCAGGCCCGTCCCAGCTCGGATCCCCGCATCAGGCTCGCTGGCAGGGGCAAGTGGCCCCGGAGGCGTCCGGACCCGGGCCTCCGGGCCTCCGGGCCGCCGGCCGGCCGGCCCCTGAGCCCCACCCACCCACCTCCGGGCCTAGGCGTAGCCCAGCGCGGACCTTGGCCGCCCCTCCTGCCTCCACCAACTTGCCCAAACCCACCCAGTACCTCCGTCGCGGCGGGAGGGAAGGCATCAGCCCGGGCCCGACGCCCCACCCCGCCCCACCCTTCACCCCACACCGGGCCGGTGGGCGTCAGCGGGCCTCCCTGCCCAGCCCCCGAGGCGAAAGAAGACAGCCCCTTGCAGAGAGAGCTGAGAAAGACGGGACGGACCGAAGGACGGACGATCGGACGGACAGGAGCGCGCGCCGGCCCACGCAGACACGCACGCACGCGGACACACACAAACACACACACACACACACACACACTGAAAACACACAGCTAGACACACACCCCTCCACCCCCACCCCCACCCCAGACAAACGGAGGGGAAGAGAGGGAGCATGAGCCAGCTGCTCCAGGAGAGCCAGAGTGAGAGCAAACGTGAGAGGCTATGGTGAGAGGGAGAAAGAGAGGAAGGAGACACAGTGGTGGAGAGACAGGCGGCGCCGGGGGTGCGTTCTGGGAGGGGGTGGGGGGTGAGGGGGTGACAGAGGCAGAGGCAGAGGCAGAGGCAGAGACAGAGAAAGAGACAGAGAAAGAGACAGAGAAAGAGACCAGAGACAGACTGACAGAGAGACAAGAGTTTGACAGAGAGAGGGAGAGAGGGAGACGGAGGGGGCAACGCTGGACCCAGAAGCAGACAGACACACCCGGGACAGATGCTCTTGTCACAGACCTTGCCGAGCCGCAGATGAGCCTCTGCTGAAGACGGAGCTTCCCCTAGGCAGGGTGGTGGTGCTTGGGCGGCACCCCGGGCAGGAGGCAGGTAGGTGCCTTGGGGCTGGCAGTCCCCCGCGGGGCCCCAGGACTCCCAGACGACGTCTCACGAGTCCCGTTCTGCGCGCTGCTCGGGTTCCTTCCCCGGGAGCCGCGGGCCGGGGGCCCGGCACAGACAGACGGTCCCGCCGGCGGTGGGTGTGCGCAGGTCAGCGTGTCGGCGGCAGTGTGCGTGTCCCGGTGGGTGGGTTTTCGTGTCGTCGTCCTGCTTTCCGTCGTCTCTCTGTCTCTCTGGCCGTCGGTTCCGACTCCGGGCCTCTCTGGGCCGGGCGCGCCCGGACTTGCTTGAGTGCGCCTGGCTGGCTGTTGCTGGAGAGCAGCGGCGACGGGCGTGTGCCGAGGGGGGCGTCGTGGAACTGGAGGGCCAACGCACGAAGTGGCTCTGGCGGGGCCCAGGTTCCAAGGGACACGGAGGGGCGACCGGTGGGCGTGGCCCTGCCGGGCGAAGGACGGGAACGTCCTTTCCTTCCGTGGGGAGAGCAGGCCAAGGCTGGTGGAGAGAAGGCGGTCTCGGCGGGCGGGCGCTGGCGTCGACTTGGGGCGGGCAGCCGGCGGCTGGGCGCCGTTGGACGTCGAGAGGGCTCGCGGGCCGCGGGCGGCAGGAGGACGAGGACGGACCGAGGGAGCCCAGGCCTGCGGCGGAGTCGCGGTCGGGCCGTCGCCCCTCCCGCCTCACAGTCCCCCCAGGGGAGGGCCGGGGGGCTGTGGGGGCTGTGGGGGGCCGGGGCTGCGAGGTCCAAGGGGCAGGGAAGCGGCTGCCTGTGCGCCCGCCGGCATGCGGGCAGGCCGGCCGGCTGCCCGGCCGGCTGCCCGCCTGCCTGCCTGCCTGACGCGGGGTCGGGGCAGGCCGTGGGCTGCGCGGGCGTGGCGTGGTGGGGGGAGGGTCAGGAGGTGCTCGGGCCTGCGGGGAGCCGCCTTGGGGACAGGGGCGGCGGTAAAGGAGAGGGAGGCAGGAGGCCAAAAAAAAAAAAAAAAAAAAAAAAAGCCTACAGCACCCGGTATTCCCAGGCGGTCTCCCATCCAAGTACTAACCAGGCCCGACCCTGCTTAGCTTCCGAGATCAGACGAGATCGGGCGCGTTCAGGGTGGTATGGCCGTAGACAGCGGCAGGCGCCGCGCGGCGCCTCAAGAGCCCGCGCTGCGCCTTCCCTGCCGCCGCCTCGGCCGGCCCGCGCCGTGCCGAACCGAGCCCGGCCGGGCCGGGCCGAGCCGAGCCGAGCCGAGCCGAGCCGAGCCAAGCCAAGCCAAGCCACCGCGGCCTGCACTCAGCGCACACAGCGCAGAGCGCAGAGCGCACCGCGCGCCTGCCGCCCGCCTCCCAGCGCCTCCCGCCCACCCCGGGACTCTCCAGGCCCGTCCCAGCTCGGATCCCCGCATCAGGCTCGCTGGCAGGGGCAAGTGGCCCCGGAGGCGTCCGGACCCGGGCCTCCGGGCCTCCGGGCCGCCGGCCGGCCGGCCCCTGAGCCCCACCCACCCACCTCCGGGCCTAGGCGTAGCCCAGCGCGGACCTTGGCCGCCCCTCCTGCCTCCACCAACTTGCCCAAACCCACCCAGTACCTCCGTCGCGGCGGGAGGGAAGGCATCAGCCCGGGCCCGACGCCCCACCCCGCCCCACCCTTCACCCCACACCGGGCCGGTGGGCGTCAGCGGGCCTCCCTGCCCAGCCCCCGAGGCGAAAGAAGACAGCCCCTTGCAGAGAGAGCTGAGAAAGACGGGACGGACCGAAGGACGGACGATCGGACGGACAGGAGCGCGCGCCGGCCCACGCAGACACGCACGCACGCGGACACACACAAACACACACACACACACACACACACACACACACACACACACACACACACACACACAGACACACACTGAAAACACACAGCTAGACACACACCCCTCCACCCCCACCCCCACCCCAGACAAACGGAGGGGAAGAGAGGGAGCATGAGCCAGCTGCTCCAGGAGAGCCAGAGTGAGAGCAAACGTGAGAGGCTATGGTGAGAGGGAGAAAGAGAGGAAGGAGACACAGTGGTGGAGAGACAGGCGGCGCCGGGGGTGCGTTCTGGGAGGGGGTGGGGGGTGAGGGGGTGACAGAGGCAGAGGCAGAGGCAGAGGCAGAGACAGAGAAAGAGACAGAGAAAGAGACCAGAGACAGACTGACAGAGAGACAAGAGTTTGACAGAGAGAGGGAGAGAGGGAGACGGAGGGGGCAACGCTGGACCCAGAAGCAGACAGACACACCCGGGACAGATGCTCTTGTCACAGACCTTGCCGAGCCGCAGATGAGCCTCTGCTGAAGACGGAGCTTCCCCTAGGCAGGGTGGTGGTGCTTGGGCGGCACCCCGGGCAGGAGGCAGGTAGGTGCCTTGGGGCTGGCAGTCCCCCGCGGGGCCCCAGGACTCCCAGACGACGTCTCACGAGTCCCGTTCTGCGCGCTGCTCGGGTTCCTTCCCCGGGAGCCGCGGGCCGGGGGCCCGGCACAGACAGACGGTCCCGCCGGCGGTGGGTGTGCGCAGGTCAGCGTGTCGGCGGCAGTGTGCGTGTCCCGGTGGGTGGGTTTTCGTGTCGTCGTCCTGCTTTCCGTCGTCTCTCTGTCTCTCTGGCCGTCGGTTCCGACTCCGGGCCTCTCTGGGCCGGGCGCGCCCGGACTTGCTTGAGTGCGCCTGGCTGGCTGTTGCTGGAGAGCAGCGGCGACGGGCGTGTGCCGAGGGGGGCGTCGTGGAACTGGAGGGCCAACGCACGAAGTGGCTCTGGCGGGGCCCAGGTTCCAAGGGACACGGAGGGGCGACCGGTGGGCGTGGCCCTGCCGGGCGAAGGACGGGAACGTCCTTTCCTTCCGTGGGGAGAGCAGGCCAAGGCTGGTGGAGAGAAGGCGGTCTCGGCGGGCGGGCGCTGGCGTCGACTTGGGGCGGGCAGCCGGCGGCTGGGCGCCGTTGGACGTCGAGAGGGCTCGCGGGCCGCGGGCGGCAGGAGGACGAGGACGGACCGAGGGAGCCCAGGCCTGCGGCGGAGTCGCGGTCGGGCCGTCGCCCCTCCCGCCTCACAGTCCCCCCAGGGGAGGGCCGGGGGGCTGTGGGGGCTGTGGGGGGCCGGGGCTGCGAGGTCCAAGGGGCAGGGAAGCGGCTGCCTGTGCGCCCGCCGGCATGCGGGCAGGCCGGCCGGCTGCCCGGCCGGCTGCCCGCCTGCCTGCCTGCCTGACGCGGGGTCGGGGCAGGCCGTGGGCTGCGCGGGCGTGGCGTGGTGGGGGGAGGGTCAGGAGGTGCTCGGGCCTGCGGGGAGCCGCCTTGGGGACAGGGGCGGCGGCTAAAGGAGAGGGAGGCAGGAGGCCAAAAAAAAAAAAAAAAAAAAAAAAAAGCCTACAGCACCCGGTATTCCCAGGCGGTCTCCCATCCAAGTACTAACCAGGCCCGACCCTGCTTAGCTTCCGAGATCAGACGAGATCGGGCGCGTTCAGGGTGGTATGGCCGTAGACAGCGGCAGGCGCCGCGCGGCGCCTCAAGAGCCCGCGCTGCGCCTTCCCTGCCGCCGCCTCGGCCGGCCCGCGCCGTGCCGAACCGAGCCCGGCCGGGCCGGGCCGAGCCGAGCCGAGCCGAGCCGAGCCGAGCCAAGCCAAGCCAAGCCACCGCGGCCTGCACTCAGCGCACACAGCGCAGAGCGCAGAGCGCACCGCGCGCCTGCCGCCCGCCTCCCAGAGCCTCCCGCCCACCCCGGGACTCTCCAGGCCCGTCCCAGCTCGGATCCCCGCATCAGGCTCGCTGGCAGGGGCAAGTGGCCCCGGAGGCGTCCGGACCCGGGCCTCCGGGCCTCCGGGCCGCCGGCCGGCCGGCCCCTGAGCCCCACCCACCCACCTCCGGGCCTAGGCGTAGCCCAGCGCGGACCTTGGCCGCCCCTCCTGCCTCCACCAACTTGCCCAAACCCACCCAGTACCTCCGTCGCGGCGGGAGGGAAGGCATCAGCCCGGGCCCGACGCCCCACCCCGCCCCACCCTTCACCCCACACCGGGCCGGTGGGCGTCAGCGGGCCTCCCTGCCCAGCCCCCGAGGCGAAAGAAGACAGCCCCTTGCAGAGAGAGCTGAGAAAGACGGGACGGACCGAAGGACGGACGATCGGACGGACAGGAGCGCGCGCCGGCCCACGCAGACACGCACGCACGCGGACACACACAAACACACACACACACACACACACACACACACACACACACAGACACACACTGAAAACACACAGCTAGACACACACCCCTCCACCCCCACCCCCACCCCAGACAAACGGAGGGGAAGAGAGGGAGCATGAGCCAGCTGCTCCAGGAGAGCCAGAGTGAGAGCAAACGTGAGAGGCTATGGTGAGAGGGAGAAAGAGAGGAAGGAGACACAGTGGTGGAGAGACAGGCGGCGCCGGGGGTGCGTTCTGGGAGGGGGTGGGGGGTGAGGGGGTGACAGAGGCAGAGGCAGAGGCAGAGGCAGAGACAGAGAAAGAGACAGAGAAAGAGACCAGAGACAGACTGACAGAGAGACAAGAGTTTGACAGAGAGAGGGAGAGAGGGAGACGGAGGGGGCAACGCTGGACCCAGAAGCAGACAGACACACCCGGGACAGATGCTCTTGTCACAGACCTTGCCGAGCCGCAGATGAGCCTCTGCTGAAGACGGAGCTTCCCCTAGGCAGGGTGGTGGTGCTTGGGCGGCACCCCGGGCAGGAGGCAGGTAGGTGCCTTGGGGCTGGCAGTCCCCCGCGGGGCCCCAGGACTCCCAGACGACGTCTCACGAGTCCCGTTCTGCGCGCTGCTCGGGTTCCTTCCCCGGGAGCCGCGGGCCGGGGGCCCGGCACAGACAGACGGTCCCGCCGGCGGTGGGTGTGCGCAGGTCAGCGTGTCGGCGGCAGTGTGCGTGTCCCGGTGGGTGGGTTTTCGTGTCGTCGTCCTGCTTTCCGTCGTCTCTCTGTCTCTCTGGCCGTCGGTTCCGACTCCGGGCCTCTCTGGGCCGGGCGCGCCCGGACTTGCTTGAGTGCGCCTGGCTGGCTGTTGCTGGAGAGCAGCGGCGACGGGCGTGTGCCGAGGGGGGCGTCGTGGAACTGGAGGGCCAACGCACGAAGTGGCTCTGGCGGGGCCCAGGTTCCAAGGGACACGGAGGGGCGACCGGTGGGCGTGGCCCTGCCGGGCGAAGGACGGGAACGTCCTTTCCTTCCGTGGGGAGAGCAGGCCAAGGCTGGTGGAGAGAAGGCGGTCTCGGCGGGCGGGCGCTGGCGTCGACTTGGGGCGGGCAGCCGGCGGCTGGGCGCCGTTGGACGTCGAGAGGGCTCGCGGGCCGCGGGCGGCAGGAGGACGAGGACGGACCGAGGGAGCCCAGGCCTGCGGCGGAGTCGCGGTCGGGCCGTCGCCCCTCCCGCCTCACAGTCCCCCCAGGGGAGGGCCGGGGGGCTGTGGGGGCTGTGGGGGGCCGGGGCTGCGAGGTCCAAGGGGCAGGGAAGCGGCTGCCTGTGCGCCCGCCGGCATGCGGGCAGGCCGGCCGGCTGCCCGGCCGGCTGCCCGCCTGCCTGCCTGCCTGACGCGGGGTCGGGGCAGGCCGTGGGCTGCGCGGGCGTGGCGTGGTGGGGGGAGGGTCAGGAGGTGCTCGGGCCTGCGGGGAGCCGCCTTGGGGACAGGGGCGGCGGCTAAAGGAGAGGGAGGCAGGAGGCCAAAAAAAAAAAAAAAAAAAAAAAAAAGCCTACAGCACCCGGTATTCCCAGGCGGTCTCCCATCCAAGTACTAACCAGGCCCGACCCTGCTTAGCTTCCGAGATCAGACGAGATCGGGCGCGTTCAGGGTGGTATGGCCGTAGACAGCGGCAGGCGCCGCGCGGCGCCTCAAGAGCCCGCGCTGCGCCTTCCCTGCCGCCGCCTCGGCCGGCCCGCGCCGTGCCGAACCGAGCCCGGCCGGGCCGGGCCGAGCCGAGCCGAGCCGAGCCGAGCCGAGCCAAGCCAAGCCAAGCCACCGCGGCCTGCACTCAGCGCACACAGCGCAGAGCGCAGAGCGCACCGCGCGCCTGCCGCCCGCCTCCCAGCGCCTCCCGCCCACCCCGGGACTCTCCAGGCCCGTCCCAGCTCGGATCCCCGCATCAGGCTCGCTGGCAGGGGCAAGTGGCCCCGGAGGCGTCCGGACCCGGGCCTCCGGGCCTCCGGGCCGCCGGCCGGCCGGCCCCTGAGCCCCACCCACCCACCTCCGGGCCTAGGCGTAGCCCAGCGCGGACCTTGGCCGCCCCTCCTGCCTCCACCAACTTGCCCAAACCCACCCAGTACCTCCGTCGCGGCGGGAGGGAAGGCATCAGCCCGGGCCCGACGCCCCACCCCGCCCCACCCTTCACCCCACACCGGGCCGGTGGGCGTCAGCGGGCCTCCCTGCCCAGCCCCCGAGGCGAAAGAAGACAGCCCCTTGCAGAGAGAGCTGAGAAAGACGGGACGGACCGAAGGACGGACGATCGGACGGACAGGAGCGCGCGCCGGCCCACGCAGACACGCACGCACGCGGACACACACAAACACACACACACACACACACACACACACACACACACACACACACAGACACACACTGAAAACACACAGCTAGACACACACCCCTCCACCCCCACCCCCACCCCAGACAAACGGAGGGGAAGAGAGGGAGCATGAGCCAGCTGCTCCAGGAGAGCCAGAGTGAGAGCAAACGTGAGAGGCTATGGTGAGAGGGAGAAAGAGAGGAAGGAGACACAGTGGTGGAGAGACAGGCGGCGCCGGGGGTGCGTTCTGGGAGGGGGTGGGGGGTGAGGGGGTGACAGAGGCAGAGGCAGAGGCAGAGACAGAGAAAGAGACAGAGAAAGAGACCAGAGACAGACTGACAGAGAGACAAGAGTTTGACAGAGAGAGGGAGAGAGGGAGACGGAGGGGGCAACGCTGGACCCAGAAGCAGACAGACACACCCGGGACAGATGCTCTTGTCACAGACCTTGCCGAGCCGCAGATGAGCCTCTGCTGAAGACGGAGCTTCCCCTAGGCAGGGTGGTGGTGCTTGGGCGGCACCCCGGGCAGGAGGCAGGTAGGTGCCTTGGGGCTGGCAGTCCCCCGCGGGGCCCCAGGACTCCCAGACGACGTCTCACGAGTCCCGTTCTGCGCGCTGCTCGGGTTCCTTCCCCGGGAGCCGCGGGCCGGGGGCCCGGCACAGACAGACGGTCCCGCCGGCGGTGGGTGTGCGCAGGTCAGCGTGTCGGCGGCAGTGTGCGTGTCCCGGTGGGTGGGTTTTCGTGTCGTCGTCCTGCTTTCCGTCGTCTCTCTGTCTCTCTGGCCGTCGGTTCCGACTCCGGGCCTCTCTGGGCCGGGCGCGCCCGGACTTGCTTGAGTGCGCCTGGCTGGCTGTTGCTGGAGAGCAGCGGCGACGGGCGTGTGCCGAGGGGGGCGTCGTGGAACTGGAGGGCCAACGCACGAAGTGGCTCTGGCGGGGCCCAGGTTCCAAGGGACACGGAGGGGCGACCGGTGGGCGTGGCCCTGCCGGGCGAAGGACGGGAACGTCCTTTCCTTCCGTGGGGAGAGCAGGCCAAGGCTGGTGGAGAGAAGGCGGTCTCGGCGGGCGGGCGCTGGCGTCGACTTGGGGCGGGCAGCCGGCGGCTGGGCGCCGTTGGACGTCGAGAGGGCTCGCGGGCCGCGGGCGGCAGGAGGACGAGGACGGACCGAGGGAGCCCAGGCCTGCGGCGGAGTCGCGGTCGGGCCGTCGCCCCTCCCGCCTCACAGTCCCCCCAGGGGAGGGCCGGGGGGCTGTGGGGGCTGTGGGGGGCCGGGGCTGCGAGGTCCAAGGGGCAGGGAAGCGGCTGCCTGTGCGCCCGCCGGCATGCGGGCAGGCCGGCCGGCTGCCCGGCCGGCTGCCCGCCTGCCTGCCTGCCTGACGCGGGGTCGGGGCAGGCCGTGGGCTGCGCGGGCGTGGCGTGGTGGGGGGAGGGTCAGGAGGTGCTCGGGCCTGCGGGGAGCCGCCTTGGGGACAGGGGCGGCGGCTAAAGGAGAGGGAGGCAGGAGGCCAAAAAAAAAAAAAAAAAAAGCCTACAGCACCCGGTATTCCCAGGCGGTCTCCCATCCAAGTACTAACCAGGCCCGACCCTGCTTAGCTTCCGAGATCAGACGAGATCGGGCGCGTTCAGGGTGGTATGGCCGTAGACAGCGGCAGGCGCCGCGCGGCGCCTCAAGAGCCCGCGCTGCGCCTTCCCTGCCGCCGCCTCGGCCGGCCCGCGCCGTGCCGAACCGAGCCCGGCCGGGCCGGGCCGAGCCGAGCCGAGCCGAGCCGAGCCGAGCCAAGCCAAGCCAAGCCACCGCGGCCTGCACTCAGCGCACACAGCGCAGAGCGCAGAGCGCACCGCGCGCCTGCCGCCCGCCTCCCAGCGCCTCCCGCCCACCCCGGGACTCTCCAGGCCCGTCCCAGCTCGGATCCCCGCATCAGGCTCGCTGGCAGGGGCAAGTGGCCCCGGAGGCGTCCGGACCCGGGCCTCCGGGCCTCCGGGCCGCCGGCCGGCCGGCCCCTGAGCCCCACCCACCCACCTCCGGGCCTAGGCGTAGCCCAGCGCGGACCTTGGCCGCCCCTCCTGCCTCCACCAACTTGCCCAAACCCACCCAGTACCTCCGTCGCGGCGGGAGGGAAGGCATCAGCCCGGGCCCGACGCCCCACCCCGCCCCACCCTTCACCCCACACCGGGCCGGTGGGCGTCAGCGGGCCTCCCTGCCCAGCCCCCGAGGCGAAAGAAGACAGCCCCTTGCAGAGAGAGCTGAGAAAGACGGGACGGACCGAAGGACGGACGATCGGACGGACAGGAGCGCGCGCCGGCCCACGCAGACACGCACGCACGCGGACACACACAAACACACACACACACACACACACACTGAAAACACACAGCTAGACACACACCCCTCCACCCCCACCCCCACCCCAGACAAACGGAGGGGAAGAGAGGGAGCATGAGCCAGCTGCTCCAGGAGAGCCAGAGTGAGAGCAAACGTGAGAGGCTATGGTGAGAGGGAGAAAGAGAGGAAGGAGACACAGTGGTGGAGAGACAGGCGGCGCCGGGGGTGCGTTCTGGGAGGGGGTGGGGGGTGAGGGGGTGACAGAGGCAGAGGCAGAGGCAGAGGCAGAGACAGAGAAAGAGACAGAGAAAGAGACAGAGAAAGAGACCAGAGACAGACTGACAGAGAGACAAGAGTTTGACAGAGAGAGGGAGAGAGGGAGACGGAGGGGGCAACGCTGGACCCAGAAGCAGACAGACACACCCGGGACAGATGCTCTTGTCACAGACCTTGCCGAGCCGCAGATGAGCCTCTGCTGAAGACGGAGCTTCCCCTAGGCAGGGTGGTGGTGCTTGGGCGGCACCCCGGGCAGGAGGCAGGTAGGTGCCTTGGGGCTGGCAGTCCCCCGCGGGGCCCCAGGACTCCCAGACGACGTCTCACGAGTCCCGTTCTGCGCGCTGCTCGGGTTCCTTCCCCGGGAGCCGCGGGCCGGGGGCCCGGCACAGACAGACGGTCCCGCCGGCGGTGGGTGTGCGCAGGTCAGCGTGTCGGCGGCAGTGTGCGTGTCCCGGTGGGTGGGTTTTCGTGTCGTCGTCCTGCTTTCCGTCGTCTCTCTGTCTGTCTGGCCGTCGGTTCCGACTCCGGGCCTCTCTGGGCCGGGCGCGCCCGGACTTGCTTGAGTGCGCCTGGCTGGCTGTTGCTGGAGAGCAGCGGCGACGGGCGTGTGCCGAGGGGGGCGTCGTGGAACTGGAGGGCCAACGCACGAAGTGGCTCTGGCGGGGCCCAGGTTCCAAGGGACACGGAGGGGCGACCGGTGGGCGTGGCCCTGCCGGGCGAAGGACGGGAACGTCCTTTCCTTCCGTGGGGAGAGCAGGCCAAGGCTGGTGGAGAGAAGGCGGTCTCGGCGGGCGGGCGCTGGCGTCGACTTGGGGCGGGCAGCCGGCGGCTGGGCGCCGTTGGACGTCGAGAGGGCTCGCGGGCCGCGGGCGGCAGGAGGACGAGGACGGACCGAGGGAGCCCAGGCCTGCGGCGGAGTCGCGGTCGGGCCGTCGCCCCTCCCGCCTCACAGTCCCCCCAGGGGAGGGCCGGGGGGCTGTGGGGGCTGTGGGGGGCCGGGGCTGCGAGGTCCAAGGGGCAGGGAAGCGGCTGCCTGTGCGCCCGCCGGCATGCGGGCAGGCCGGCCGGCTGCCCGGCCGGCTGCCCGCCTGCCTGCCTGCCTGACGCGGGGTCGGGGCAGGCCGTGGGCTGCGCGGGCGTGGCGTGGTGGGGGGAGGGTCAGGAGGTGCTCGGGCCTGCGGGGAGCCGCCTTGGGGACAGGGGCGGCGCTAAAGGAGAGGGAGGCAGGAGGCCAAAAAAAAAAAAAAAAAGCCTACAGCACCCGGTATTCCCAGGCGGTCTCCCATCCAAGTACTAACCAGGCCCGACCCTGCTTAGCTTCCGAGATCAGACGAGATCGGGCGCGTTCAGGGTGGTATGGCCGTAGACAGCGGCAGGCGCCGCGCGGCGCCTCAAGAGCCCGCGCTGCGCCTTCCCTGCCGCCGCCTCGGCCGGCCCGCGCCGTGCCGAACCGAGCCCGGCCGGGCCGAGCCGAGCCGAGCCGAGCCGAGCCGAGCCAAGCCAAGCCAAGCCACCGCGGCCTGCACTCAGCGCACACAGCGCAGAGCGCAGAGCGCAGAGCGCACCGCGCGCCTGCCGCCCGCCTCCCAGCGCCTCCCGCCCACCCCGGGACTCTCCAGGCCCGTCCCAGCTCGGATCCCCGCATCAGGCTCGCTGGCAGGGGCAAGTGGCCCCGGAGGCGTCCGGACCCGGGCCTCCGGGCCTCTGGGCCTCCGGGCCGCCGGCCGGCCGGCCCCTGAGCCCCACCCACCCACCTCCGGGCCTAGGCGTAGCCCAGCGCGGACCTTGGCCGCCCCTCCTGCCTCCACCAACTTGCCCAAACCCACCCAGTACCTCCGTCGTGGCGGGAGGAAGGCATCAGCCCGGGTCCGTCGCCACACCCCGCCCACGCAGTACAGCAGGTATTTTAGTTGTGTATCTGGAGGCATCCCTGCCCATCCCAATTGGCTTAGTGTGAGAGTCCTTTGCATTGAGATCTGAGAAAGATTGTAGAATATATTTAAGTGTATACAAAATAAGGCAGTGATATGTTACATGGAATATAGTAAACTGACATCGAACAGTTTAGCTGACTCTTATGGGTGTTTCAGGAGTGGGGGAAGATAATTTTTGTGTCAAAGATTGTCAGTGTATAAGCCCTGCGTCCCTATTGCTATGCACGTGTATAGTCTTAGTTTTGTGTGGGTTCTTAGTCCCTCCTTGAATATGTATTTTGCTTTTATTTGTAAATCTTATTTTCACCATTGTAAGTAATTAACTTGAGTTACCAATATGTTTATTTTTGCCTGGCGTTTCTTAAATATTGCGTGCATAAATATGGGCTGGTGATTCGTGTTAAGATTCTGAAAAGAATTTAGTTCAGGTTAATAGGGATAGTGCTATAGACAAGGGGGGGTGTGCCACACAGGTAAAAGGTGACTGCATGAGTGCAGACAGTGGGCGTATCGTCTCTTTTATGAGGGGAGTTTGTGCTGCACACAGGGAGAAGTGGGCTGCATGATCAGTTCGTCCACAGGTACCTGATCGGTTGTGAGATCTGTCAGGGACTTCTCTAAACTATAGGCTTTACCACTGTAATAAGGGCCGGATGTGAGGCCTGTTCCCCTGAGGTGATGTGTTTTGATAGGGTAGACACACATTAAGGGATGTTTTGTATTTTGCAGAAATGCCTTTACGCAATGGGTCCTGCAGTGGGGCATGGGAGGTAAGGTGTCATTGTTCTCCAGGCACACAGAGATCTCACGGGTGTGGGTTTATGACTCCAGAGAGTGCCAGCTGGCTCCACACCAGGAATTTAATGTGGTAACGGGGAATTTGTGTAGTTAGCATCTGTCTACTGAGTGACCTCCCTAAGCCCAACTGTGTTAGGCACCAGATGGCTATGGAATGAACATGATGGTCTCCTCCCTGAGGACACAGTGAGTGAACATCTTGATGTCCTCAAGCCCCTTCCCCTGCATCACCACCCTACCTCATCTGGGTCTCAAGCTCTGACCTTGACTGCAGTGGCACCTTCATCCCCTACCTCCAGCTCCTCTGGACATCTCCATGCTGAACTTTTCCAGGTCAGTGTGCCCTAAATTGAGCTCAGCACTTGCCCCATGACTGCCTTCTCACTGTGAAGTCCCCTCGTGAAGGAGGCCACCAGCAGCGGGATCCTTCAGCCCCAAGGCTCAGCTCTTCCCACTCCTTTAATGCTTGCCAGCTGGTGATCCCCTCTATGGTCTCCCAGCATCCTCTCCCTCCCTCTTCTGCCTTGGGCTGCACATCCACCCCCTCTTCACAATCCCCCACCAGTCAGGTCCAGGTGACTTGGGGACACAGAAGGGACACAGGTTGGTGTTGCTGGGAATGAAGAGCAGGTCCCAGAGCAGAGGACAGATGAGGGCCCCCAATCCACCAGAGAACAGGCTACAGTGGTGGCCAGATGCCCATAAAGGGTGAGGCTGGCATCACACTGCAGCCCTGCCCTCTGTTCCTCCAGGGTTTCCTGTTTCCTGCCTTGCCCTGGGAGGCTGCCCCCCTCACTCTGTTAGTGGGATGCCCATTCATTCATTCACTCCCTCATTCATCATGTGCTTGGGTCCTGCTCAGTGCCAGGACCTGGCTAGATGACAGCTCATCCTCAGAGACCCAGCTCAGACCTCACCTCCTCTATGAAGCCCTTCTAGATTCTCACCACCTCCTGCAGCCCATCTGGCCTCCTCTGGGACCCCCAGGGCTGTGACCTCACTCTGATTATCTCTCCAATCTGTGAGCTCTGTGAGTGCTGTGGGCTCAATATGGAAAGGGACTCAGGAAAATGTGACGAAAAGGAGCTAAGAAAAATGTTACTAGTTCTCTATTACAGACAAGGATGCTGAGGCACAGAGAGGGCAGTGGCCACCCAAGGCCACAGAGCAGGGTCTCAGTGAGCCCTCCTGTGGCCGTTACTAGTTCTCTGTTACAGATGAAGACACTGAGGCACAGAGAGGGAGCAGGGCCCTGCTATAACCTTGGCCCCATGGCCTGTGTCCTTTATGGCCTGCTCCATGCTGCCAGCAGAGGTGTGGGCTAGAATGGACGTTGAAAGCAGTCTGATTCCCAATGGCCCATCAGATGCAGAGTCACCCTCAGGAAACACCCCTCAACACATACTCCACATCCCCAGGGATGGCGACCTCATTGCTATTCCTGGAAGCTGGCTGGGCCTCCCTGTGGGTTGGCCTGGGACAGCCCAGGGGAGGGTTGGGGCAGCCACAGGGCTCCTGAGGCTCCTGTCCCTAGCTGAGCAGCTCGCATCCCCCGACTGTCCCTGGCAGAGGCCTGATGACAGGAAGTGTCAGCTGTGCAGCCAGACATGCTGTGGAGATAAGGAATTGGGGGGCACCGTGCAAGTACATGCAGATATTCAGGTATTTGTTCAACAAACATCGATTGAGGCCTTGCAGTGTGGCCAGCCCCTGGGTGCCCATCAGTGAATACAACCAACCCTTTGAGCTTTCTGGGAAAGCAGTGCTCGGAGAAACTGCTCCCCATGAACTGTGGGTTCCAGTTGAGGGTGAAGGGAGGTCGGAGACACCCAGAGTGGGCACTGACCATGAACCCGGACCCTAGAGCTAGATGGCCTGGTCTCTGGAATCTGGGGCAGTCACCTCACCTTTCTGTGCCTCAGTTTCCTCATCAGCAGAAAGGGGTGATAACAGCAGTCCCTGCCACATAGATTTCCATGAGGTGTCAGTGAGCCCCTCCTTCTAAGGCATGTAGGACAGTGTCTGGCTGTGAATCAGGCTGCCGGTCACCTCACAACAGTCTGTCCCACTTTAAAGATGAGAAAAGCTGAAGGGGTTTGAGACCAGCCTGGGCTCACCTCTTCCTCATGCTCTGCTGATGTCCCCTGTGTCCAGTTCTCTTGCGTTCACATCATCACTCTGTCCCTGTATCCACCCAGCAAAGTAGGTGCTAAGAATCTCTGAGCAAATTAAAGCATGAATAGAGACACACCCTCTCCTCACCTTGGGCTCTCGGGACTGTGGGCAGAGGCAGAGCATGTCAATCACCACACTTCCACTCAACATGGAGTAGGTGTGGGCCCAAGGGCCAGAGGGTGCTGGAATAGCTCTGGGTGGGGGATGCCAGGCGGGCAGGGGGAGGCACAGAGAGGCCCCTGGAAGACAGTGTCCAGGCAGCTGAGGTGTGAGGAATGAGGATGCCCAGGAGGGACAGAGGACAGAGTCCCACCTGGGCACCACCCCCCTGCTGGACTCTGAGTGGGGGTGAGGATCCGGACAAGCCCGGCCCCTGCTGGGACTCCTCCTTGTCCAGCAAAGAGGTGAGGAAAAGACAAGGAGAACAGTGCAGCTGACCTCACCGTGCTCCCTGTGTGCAGGTGCTGCTTCCAGGATCCTGGAGGTTCCTCAGAATCTTGTGAAGTGGCTGCTGGTTCCAGCCTCGTGTGGACAGGAGAACTGAGGGGGGGAAGACAGAGTGACTTAGGACAGAGCTAGGATTTTGCCCAGAGAGTGTGCTGGGCCCCTTGCTGAGAGCAGCCTCTGGGCATCATGGATTTAGGAAGATCCCTGACCTCCCTCTTAAGGCTCCTGGCATGTTAGGCAGGGAAGGTCCCAGTGCCCATACCCAGGCCTCTCTGGGGGACGCTGACAAGTGGGATCATGGTGGTCCTGGGAAAGGAGAGAGAGTGTGGGCTGGGCATCAGGTCTGCATCAGACCTCAGTACTGCCTCTAATGCTGTGTGACCTGGAAACTTTCCCCAACCTCTCTGTGCCTGGATTTCCAACCCTAACTCAGAGGACTGCTGTGCTTGGCACACAGTAGGCCCTCAATCAGAGGAAAAAGCCAGTCCTCCCTCAATAACCTCTCCTCTTACATGCCCAAAGCTAAGCCCATGTTCCACATATCACCAGAGCTGATCCTTGACAAGCAGAGAAAATGCAATCCAGCAGCTCCTCCCTTCTGCTGAGGCTTTCCCTCCTCAGTGACAGTGGCTCAGAGCAGGTTTCAGCATCCCAGAAGTCTGAACTGGGCTTTGTGACCTGGCGGAGTCCCTGTTCCACACAACTTGGTTTCCAGGTCCTTCCAACAAGGAACAAGAGCACCTACTCTGTGTTTTAGCTGCAAGGTCCTCCCTTTACAAATTGCCCCATCACTTCCGGGCTGGAAGATGTGCATTCCAGACCATGTGACCATCTGACCGATGACTTCAGGGAAACATCCCTGCCCACACTGCGCTCCTCAGAGCCCACCTCCTAGAAGAGGGGATAGTGACCCACAGCTATGCACAGTTTTATCACAACACAGCCCCCACCCACCCACTATTGGAAACACATGTGAGAAGAAGCGATTCCTGAGTGCCTGGACCCCAGTCATCCAGAAAGCAGAGGTCAGGGTAACAGACAGAAGAGGAGAAAGTATTTTCAGATCATATATCTGATAAGGGGTTACCCAAAACATATAAAATACTCCTACAACTCAACAGCAAAACACAAGCAATCTGATTTTAAAAATGGGCAGAGGAACTGAACAGACATTTTTCCAAAGACACACAGATGGACAACAGGTACATGAAAAAGTGCTCAGCATCACTCAATATCAGGAAAATGCAAATCAAAACCAAGGTGAGATGTCATCACACACCTGTCAGAATGGCTGTCATCAAAATACAAGTGATAACAAGTGTTGGTGAGGGTGTGGAGAAAAGGGAGACTTGTGCGCTGTTGGTGGGAATGTAAACTGGTGCCGTCACTGTGGAAAACAATATGGAGATGCCTCAAAAACTTAAAAATAGAACTCCCATGTATCTAGCTATTCCACTCCTGGGAGTATACCCAAAGGAAATGAAGTCACTATGTCAAAGAGACAGCTGCACCCCCATGTTCACTGCAGCATTATGTACAATAACCAAGGTATGGAAACAACCTATGTGCCCATTGACAGATGAATGGATAAAGAAAATGTGATATGTACATATATAATAGAATCTTATTCAGACATTAAAAAAAGTAAATCCTGCCATTTGTGACAACATGAATGGACCTTGAGGGCATTGTGCTAGGTGAAACAAATCAGACAGAGAAAGACAAATGCCTATGATCTCATTTATATGTGGAATCCAAAAAAATAAACTGAACCCATGGAAACAGAGAACAGATTGCTGGTTGCCAGAGGTGGGAGTAGGGGTGGGTGAAATTGGTGAAGATAATCAAAAGGCACAAACTTCCAATTATAAGATAAACAAGCCCTGGGGACATAATGTGCAGCACTGTGACTGTAGTTAACACAATGCATTGTGCATTTGAAAGTTGCTAAGAGTGTATATCTTAAAAATTCTCATCACAGAAAAGTAATGTGTAACTACATGCAGTGACAGATGTCAAATAAACTTACTGCGGTGATCATTTCACAATATGTACATATATCAAATCATTATGCTGCACACCTAAAACTAACAACATTATGTGACAATTGTATCTCAATAATACACATCTCAGGAAGCGAGGGTGCGTCTACTCTCTGGACCTTCACAGGAAGTGTGTGCAGACCCTGCCCTGGAGGACAGTGGTCTTAGCAGCAATAATGGCCTCCCAGGTGCAGGCTTAGCCCAGACATCTCCTGTGCTCTGCTGTCGCCCCATTTACTCCCCTCCCCACCCTCAGAGGGAGAGGCTTCAATGTTCCCATTTTACACATGAGAAAACTAAGGCTCATTTGCTTTGAATAATTGACCAAGAGGAGGGGGAAGGTTTGAACCCGTGTTCTGATTTCAAAGACACATCTCACGCTGATTTTTAGAAGGCGGGGGTCCAGGCACTGGGGACCATCCATCTTGCACACTTGTAGTCATGCTCCAGGGCCGCCATCCCTGAGGTGGCTAGGTGAACACATTTAATCCACTTATTCTGCACCCACTCAGCCCTTGTCTGCCACTCTGCTGTCACTGCCTGACACCAGCTGAGGTTTTATAGGTGAATCATCGCCCCCTGCCTGCCTGCCCACCCTGCCATATGGGGCAGGCCTCTCCTAGCCTGGTCATTCTAAATCCTTAGCTCACACAGCTGCACAACTGCATCAAAAGAGCCCCACTCCTTGTGTGGGGGCGCTGACAAGGTGAAGGGAGGGGAGTTTGTGGTATCCTCTTATACTGAAGGTGGCACATGAAAGGGACATGTTCATGTCCATAATGGGACTCAATTTGAAGCTAAGAACTTGGTCCCAGAGAGGAGTAAAACCTGAGAGCCTACAAGGCTGCTGAGAAAGGGGCTTGACTATTGGATTGCAAATGTGTAATTTAATTTAAAAAATCAGCCCCCTGGATAACAGTTTGCACCTAAGGCCAGTATTGGCCTCCCGACCCCTGGGCACCCCTCAATTCCAGAATGTAATCATCTGAGCATGGGGGGCCTTAACTTGGGGTGCTATCCTCTCACATGTGAGCAGGTGCACCCACGGAAGGCAGTCCCCGTGGGTAGGGTGCTCCTCACACCCAGCCAAGGAGGCCCAGGTCATAAGGAAGGAAGGACAGTCTGTGGGGTCACATGTGTGCCCTTGCAGGGGTGTTGTATAGAAAAGGGCCTACTCCTGCTTCCTCCTCCCCACCCTCACCTCCTGGAGAAGTGCTGGACGGAGCAGGACTCCTGAGCCCCTTTGTTTCGCGACCATCCTGGCTGGGGTGGGGTGGGGCTGCCCACTCTGATGTCACAAATCAGATAGTGGACCCCGCAGCTCACCAGCGAGCCCCTCTAGTCTGTTTCCTTCTCTGTAAACTGGGACCCAGTCACCCTCACCATCAAACATGGGGGCAGCCTGTGTAAATTACAACACAAAGCACTGGGCTGTTTCAGGTGCCCTGGGGTGTTCAGCCCCTGCTAGGCCAGGCAGGTGGGAGAGGAGACAGGTGTGTGTGTAGCAGTGTGACAGCAGAGCTGAGACCCAGCTGAGTGTGTGCTCTCTAATATCCAGGAACTGGGAGCTGCCACTAGCAAATCCATTCACTGAGGCCATGTTTACTCTCCCTTGTCAGTTACAATCCCCTGTTTGAACAGAGGCCTCTGGAGTCTATTAGCCACATCATTGCCTGTCACCACACTGCTGCAGTTCCAGGGTCTACATTTAGCCAGATTGAAGGAATAGTCAGATTTCTTTTTAAACCAGTGACAGAAAACCAAAGTGGCTTAAAGAAGCAAACAAGGCAGGAAAGTATGACTTACCCACTAACTGAGACGTCCACGGGGCGACAGCTTCAGGCAGGGCTGTACCTGGTGCTCAGTGTCATCAGCAGAAGTCATCCTTCCCCTACTCTGGGCTCTGCCACTGGTGTCATCTTCACATGGCTCTGCCTTTTGAGAGCAAGACAGCCACCAACTGCCACAGGCTGATATCATGGCCCCTCAGTTCCCAACAGAAATAGAACTTCTCTTCCCCCAGGATTCCAAGACCAAGGCCTGACTGCAGAGCCTGCTTGGGCTGGTGCCCAGCCCTGAGCCAGTCACAATGGCCAGAGATGATGGAACATGCTCATTGGCCAGATTAAGGCCATGTGACCATCCCCTCCAGGAAACTTGTGAGCTGCTCACCTATTCCCAGGGTGGGAGATAGTGTGATGTCTCTCAGAGGATCCCGCTATTAGCACAATCTGCAGGTAACATGATGAGCTGGGATGAGTCCCTCTGCTTGGTGACAAATGACTGAGGTCACTCAGTGGTTCCCTGCCCCAGGGAGGGAGGCATGTCCACACAGGATTGGGGCTTCAGGGCCAGAATGTAGCAGAAAAGCCTCCCAGTCTCCCAAAAGGTGGGAACGTGAGCAGTGACACTGGAAAGGCACTCCTCTCTGTGGCCCTTGGCTTTCTCCTTGTTGCAATGGAGAGTGAAGTGCTGCCCCTCACAGCCCACCTCCCTGCTGGGAGGCCGATGCAACAGTGGAGAGTGCTTGGAAAAGCCCACTTATTCTGAGGAACTGTCATTGCTTCTGGTGGTATTATTATTTTCATGCCAGTTGTGAGGTGGGCCCTGAGGGGTCCCTGAACTAGGGGGACAGACACCCACAGAAACTGGACCCAGTATTACTGTTCACTCAACAATGATTACTGAGCACCTACTGTGTGCCAGATTCCCAAGGTAAAACAATGGTGCTGACAGCACAGGCCCCTGCCCTCCCGGGGTGGTAGACACCACAGGGGTACAGAGTGACCAGCACATGGACTTCTGAGGACCCCCAGGTCAGGGAGGCAGACCCTCCTGAGGGTCACACTTCCTTACACTTCCTTACCTTTTCCTGCTCTGAAACCACTGTGCTGGCACCTCTGGTCCCCTGCCAACCAGACCTTTCTCCCAGCTTGTCTCAGGACTATTTCATCTAGAGCAAGAAATGGGATGTTTAGGGAAGAGCTATGAAACGCATCTCCCAGGGGAAAATCTTTCTGGTTACAAGATTGAGTATATGTACACCCTGCTGTTCTAAGTTGTCTTGAAAAGGGAACGCTTCCCACATCTGCAACATTCTTCTATGTCTCCTTTTTCTACCTATCTCTCAGCAGCAGCAGCAACAACAATGTAAATTAGGGAATGGCACAGTGCTGGTCTGAGGTCTCAGATTTTACTGCCACTCTCCACCCCCAGGACTGACTCCTTGTTACTGTTTAAAAATTAAATTTGTGGAGCTGGCAGGGGATGAGAGGCAGAGACTGAAGAGGAGATGCATGAAGCAGGGGCTCCCAGCTCTGACTTCACCCTGGAATCCTCTTCACCTAAACCCACCAGGACTTGGGGGATTTTTGCTCTCAACCCAGACCTCTGCCCAGCTACCAAAACTGGGGTGAGAAGGATGCTTGCTGCTTCTTGAGAAATCCCCCCAACTCTCACCCTGATACTCTCTTGCTGCTGCCCAGGGGGGAACATTTTGCTGGGACTCCTTGGATCCTATAACGGGAGGAAGTGTAAGATATTGAAAACAATGACAGGCTCGCTCTAAAATCGGGGAAGACTTCGCGAGGCATCGAGATCAATTGAGCCAGGGTGCTCCCTTGGTTTCCCAATGCTGCAAATCCACACACTCCTTGCTTTTTTTTTTTTTTTTTTTTAACACCTGACCTCTCTTTTAGGTCTCCCCATCACCCGGCTTTGGCTCCAGGGTTGCAAAAGCAAAGAACAACAAGCACAGTCAGACATACCAGTGTCTGAAAGACAAAGGAGAGAAGCAGGAGGCAGGAGCAGGCGGTGGGGAGGGAACCATGAGGGTGGGAAATAGGTAGGTCCCCTCACAAATCCCCCTCCCACCCCACGTCGCATCGCTGCTGCGGCCTGGGAGCTAGGACCCTGGGAGCAGGTGAAGGATGGAGCTGGCTCTGGGCAGCAGGCTCAGTCAGAGAACGGAAGTCAAGGGAGGCGAGGGTAGGAGGATGGTCTCTCTGCGCGGACCTGCGGCAGTGTAGACACCGGGGTCGGGCGCTGCAGAGCTCGGCTAGCAACCCGTGCTCGCCGGCTCCAGCCCTTTGAGGGCCCCGCAGGTGAGTGGGAGCTGGGGGCAAACAGATCCGAAAGTCAGCACACCAGCCCAGCAGAACGGAAAAAGAAAAAAAAAAAACACTTTTCCTGTTTTATTTTATTTTATTTTATTTTCGTGCAGCCCCCAGTGAGGTGGGAGGAAAGGGGTGAGGCTGAGCTCCCCAGAGGTGACAGAGGGGCAAAGTGAGGCAGGGTGACCAGGGAGTCCACAGAGCTGGGGACACTCTGACAGGCGACCGCTCAGAGCCGGCGAGCTGCGTGGGGCACTGCGCGCCATCAGCACGCACTCCGCTCCGTTTTATCATCTCAGGCTGTTTGGTGACTCGCAGACCCTGCATCAGCTCGGCTCTGCAGCCGACGCACCCCTTGATGGTGGCCCCCGCCGCCACTCACATGCTCGGTCAGTAGCCCCGGCACCACAGGGAGGGGGCTGCTGTGAGTGGCTGCAGCGCTGACCCTGGCGCGCCCGGATGGTTGGAATCGGCTCCCGGAGAGGCTCCTCCGCCAGAGCCCTTGCCTCCCGCGGTTTCTGGAGTGTAAGGAGCAAGTAGGATTTTTTTTTAAATTGCATGGAGGTTATTTTGTAGGGGTAAGTTTTTAAAAAATTTGCTTGTGTGCTGTTCAGCAGTGAGGCAACTCCTAGGCAGGTGTCCAGGCCAGTGGCTGAGCTCCCCGATGGAGGTGGGCACGAACCAAGCACTGTTTGAGGGGGCGGGGGAAAGCCAGCAGGGCGAGCCAGTGAGGGCTGGTGTGAAAGCCCCCTAAGAAAGTTAAACTACATTTTCATTTTTCTTTTATCAGAGTTTTCTCTCATTATTGTTATTTTTGTGTATCTGCATAAATATTAAGTATGTATATATATGTGTATATGCACATATACATATATACTTAATATTTAAGACATTTTTGGCACCACAATTTTCAGAGTCAAAGTTATCTTCTGATTGATGTATGCCTTTGTAATAGTCTTTATTATTCCATTAACTATAGGAATTGACTAAATGATTACTACTAATGTATTATTAAGGGAAAAACTGGCCCATTTTTATTCAGCATAATGTTTTATGGTTTTGTCAAGACAAAATTCAGCAACAACTCTTACTGCAGGCATATAAGCAAGAATGAATCTATTGCAGTTGATTTATCTTGTTGATTATTACTTGTTTCCAAACTGTACCTTCAGCATTTCCAGGAACACTTTGGAATCCTAAGTCTGTTACTGAGTCCTCGCTGCATGACAAGCCAATAAATCAGGAGATGAAGTATTGGGGCAAGGAAGAGCGACTTTATTTGGAAAGCCGGCAGACCAAGAAGATGGCAGACTAATGTCCTGGAGAACCATCTTACTCATGTCAGAATTCAGGCTCCTTTTAAACTAAAAAGGGGAGGGTGTGTGGTTGGTTGTTGCAAATTTCTTGGTGTAGGAATTCTTTGTTCTTGCAACTGTCCACGTGGGTCAGGTCATGGTGACCCTGTAAAACCTCTAACAAAACAAATGTTATTTTCTATTCTGCAACTTGTCATCTTTATAAATGTGCAAGAGTGTTAATATCCTTGAAGGTCAGAGCCTTGAAAATAGGCTCTCCTGTATATTTCAGGCTATAGACAATATTCTTTTACAAAAGGTGCAGAGCCAGCAAGACAGCCTAGAAAACAGGACATGGGGTTAAAGCCAAAGAAACAGATCTAATATGGAGTCAGATTTGTTCTTTTCTTTTACAACAGGACTAGTGCTCAGAGCCTGAATGCCTCCTGGATACACTTAGAAGACTCATTCCATGTGGAGACACATTTCTATCTACTGGAAATATAGTTATTGGTTCAGGAGAAAGAACGAGTCCCTAGTCATCTAGGGATGCATTGCCAAGAACTCAGCTGCTAGCTGTTTCCCTCTGTATCTTCTCTCTCAGACAGTGTGTGCTCTAAGCAGCAAGTCTAAGAAAACAGAAGGAAACTATGAGGCTTGAATCTTATCTACAATTCTCAGACCAAACAGTCATGAATCTCTAAACCTTTACCTGGGAGTGAGCTACCAGCCCACCTGAAAACGCAGAGTGATCTAAGAGAAAAGGGGAGAAATCTTGTTTCCTAGGGGCCAAACTAAGAAGGCTTTGGCTACTGCAGCTCATAAGGAAAATGTCACTGTCCCAAATTTACTTACTAGAAAATAAAAATCAGAGTTTTTAAAGGTGATTAACCCACATTATTCCAAGTTATTATTCAGTTTCTTCCCTGACCTCAAATGCTAGGAAAACCTCCAGGGCACTGACCCTCTCCCTTAACATCTGTGCCAACATATCTTCTTTTATATGCCAAGTTTAATCAAATTAAGTGATTTCAATATATAGTTATGAAGACCAACAATTTTCATATCTCTCTGACCTTTTATCACATCTGCTGATCAAGATCCCAATCCTGGATGACTCCAAATGCCTGCTTCTTCCATGGCTGAATATAACTAGGATCTTAAACTTGGTCAGATTCACAAATCTCCCAACATCTTTCAAACATCTCCATACTCTATCTAGATGATTACGTCTTCTTTCATGCCTCCCAAATATTTCAGACTGTCTCCATATCTTTCCATTTTTAAGTATTCTCAGCACCTCCCTCACTTTCCACAAAAAGAATCACCTCTACTACACAGATGAATCAAATAATTCGAGAAAATTCTCACTGTCACAAAATCTATAAATATTACTGAATGCACACCCATTGTTTACTCCTAAACCCATAGTAAGAATTGAAGAATCTTTCCTGGCCAAGCCCAGGTTCTCCAATTGTATTCTTTTCTTTCCTGCATCCTTGGAAACTTCATGTAGTTGATTGTAATTTAAGTATTATTTACCTCAGTATGAAAGGATGAACACTTTATAAACCTCAAAATATCTTCCTTGAATGTTTGATATTATCCAAAACACCACTCCTCATGTGGAGCCACACTGAACCCACAGCCTGAGATTGTAGATTAATCTCATTTATATCAAGATTGATTCTCTTGCTGCAAATCCTCTGCAGTTCTTCCCAGACCTGACCACAATCCACAAAACAGTGAAGTCTCTGGCCAAAGACATCAAGATGGATTTTGGAGGCTTTTAGAATATTAGCAAGATTAAAGGAATCACCCTCATTTTCTCTGCATGTATCTAAATGGTTAACCTCAGGAGAAGGAAAAGCTTCTGTTAAAGAAGGTTCTCCTTGAGTAGATGTATCTTGATTCCCATCCAAGTTAAACCTGATGTGTCCTTGGGATTATCAAACTGGTGAAGTTACCAGTTCTATAAAAAAAGAGAGTCCACTGAAAGCTCTATGTCTGTTTCTAGACAGAGAATGAAGCTCTGTGGTCAGGAGTGTGGTGACTGCATACTCAATAAAGGCACAAACTCAGTTTTCCTATTCTTTTTGTTTCTGGTCATTACTGGAGGAAAATGTACACAGGAGGATCCAAATTTTATTGTGTAAGTGAATTTTTAATCTAAAGATGATTGTTTAATTTGAATATAGGCCTTGGTGACAGGCCATCTGAGAGCAGTTTTGGTTATTGTGTACATGGAATTTCTGTGGATTTATAATTTGTATGTAGTAGTCAAGGGTATTTTTCTTTCTGGCTTACTTCACTTAGCATGACCATCTCCAGATCCATCTCTGTTGCTACAAATGACAGTATTTTATTCTTTTCTTATGGCCAAGTAGTATTCCATTATATAAATATACCACAGCTTCTTTATCCAGTCATCTGTCAATGGACATTTAGGTTGTTTCCAGGTCTTGGCTATTGTATACAGTGCTGCTATAAACATTGGGGTGCATGTGTTTTTTTGAATTAGAATTCCTCCAGAATTATGCCCACAAGTGGAACCAAAAAAAAAAAGGGGGGGGGGGAGACACTAATGAACTTATCTACAAAACAGAAACAGAATCATAGATATAGTAAATGAGTCTATGGTTACCGGGGGAAAGGGAGTGGGAAGGGATAAACTGGTAGTTCGAGAACTGCTGATATTAACTACTACATATAAAATAGATTAAAAAAAACCACATTTCTTCTGTATAGCACAGGGAACTATATTCAATATCTTGTAGTAACCTATAATGGAAGAGAATATGGAAATGAATATAGGTATGTATATGTATGATTGAAACTGTATGCTGTACACCAGAAATTGACATATAACTGACTATACTTCAATAAAAAAAGAGCATTAATCCTTAAGCAACCACACAAAGTACAACACAGAATTATAGTTTTTTAATTTCATAATTGAGATTTTTATTGGTTGTTATAAGAATCAGTACACAGACATTTCAATTTGTACATAATTCTTAACATATGTACAAAAATCTAAAAAAATCATGTAGTTATGATTCTTTGCTAAACAATTATTCCAGTGACTTTCCAGCTTAAACTTTGGAGGCAAATTTTCCTTAACAGGATACCAAGTACCAATATTGTTAAATGTTGATATGCTGTTATATCATAAGTCCCACCAATTCACAATTTAATATCCTATACACTATATACTCAAATTTTCAATTGTTCACAGCACATTAACAAAGTTACTAGGAAAACTGGACTATCACGACCAAAGATGTTACAGAGTGCACAAGATCAAGGAGCAGTTTGCTTTAGGAAACGATTCTACTAAAAACAACATGGGAAGAGAAGTAATTTAAAGCGTTCAAGACATTTCATGCACAACTGACTTTAAACTGCAATTTAAGTATGCTCTGTGTATTATAGGATATAAAAACTACCCCCATCTATGGAATGTTAAGCTGACACCCAAGACAATCAAAGCCTCCCATATTCAATATCCCACTTTTTTCTGGTTGTATCAAAAAATAAACAATCAACAAATGATTTCACCTCTTTAAAAAAAAGCATTTACACTTAAAAAGTGGGATGAAGTGGGATTCCTTCTTTCTTAAAAATGTTTCTAGAGCTACTAAAAAAAAAACCATGCATTTACAAAATAGTTGATAAAAATATTCCCCTGGTTTGTACAAGAAGGGAGACAGGGACCACTGCTAAGACCGTGTCTTAGGGTGATGTCTGTTAATCAGACTTGGCTTCTTTCTCTCCCGCTTTAACAGAGGCTGGGCTCTCATTTTTAGTTTCTCCATTTTCTGCAGGTAAATCTTCTTCAGTCTCTTGGTTATCCTCTTCGGCCTGGTTTCCCTTTACTTCCCTTTTCTCTTTCGTTTGCTCTTTTTTGCCTGAAGATTTATCCTCTTTTGCCGCCTTTTTTGGCTTCCTTTCCACTTTTGCAGGAGCAGGTTTAGCCAACAACCTCGCCGATCTCCTCTTGGGCTCCACCTTCGCCGCCCCTCGGCGGAGCTGACCTTCCTCTTAGGATCGTGGGGGCGACGCGGGCGCAAGCCGGGTGCCTGCGGGCCGCGGCCGCCTAGAGCCTTCGCGGAGCTGCGCAGCCTGGCCGCTGCCCTCCCCGCCGCCCGAGCCGCTGGGACCCGCGGCCGGGGAGGTGGGAGAACCCGATGGAGCCGGATTAGGAGCCCGCCCCCTTCTGCCCCCGTTTCCCAGGGGCCGCGGGCTCCCGCTCCGGCCAGCCGGGCCGCGCCCCCGCCTCCAACCCTGGCTCCACCCCGCCCGCCGTCTCGCGGGGCCCCAGACCCATGCGAGGGGGCGGGCCCCCCAAGGAGTTATGGTTAATAAAACAAATAGTGGAGATAAAATAAAATTTAAAAAATATCCAAAAGAATGTAAGAAAAAAAGGAAAAGGGGAACAAAATACAGGTTAAAAAACTAGTCAAGGGAAACTTGCCTTATCAATATGCAGTAGACTTTTCTGCAGTTAGTTCAAGGGGCTAGGAAATACAGGAAATAGATGAGTAGAGATACAGTGAGAAATTAGATGTGTTCTCTGTAGATTCTATTCAAGACAGTAGGGAGTTGAGAGTTAGTCAATTGGTCATTTAAAGAGGGAACCTAGGAGGAATCTACCGGAAACTGAAGCATTAGGAGTGCAGGGGGAGGTATGTATGTGGATGTCCTGGTGGAAATGAACAAAGGTAATAGTGCTCATTGCAGAGACAAAATCAGTCCTTGACTATGTTTGTGTGGTTCTGAGGGGTTATGTGAAAGTTGAAGTCCTGAATAATGGTGTAACAATTAAGACTGGAGACTACAGGAGTAGTTTTCTATTTGGGGAGGCAGTCACTGGCTTCAATTTGATATACATTTAATTTTAGGTTCCTATTTCACATGCAAGTATAGATACCTCAGAAATGAAATCTAGACTTGAGGTTTTAGGCATTATTATATAGGTAACCATGGGAGACTGAATAACTGCATGAGTTTTCAAAGACTGTATAGTAAAAGGAGAGAGGAGAGACCAAGATGGAGTCTTCAGGTGTGTAAATAGTATTGTTTGAGGAGAACCTTGCAAAGGACGCTGGGAAGTACTGATTAAAGGCAGTCAGGAGTTTGTGATATCAGAGAATCCTAGGAAATAAAAGTTCCTGAGGGAGGTCATAGTCCAATTCTGCTCTAGTTCCAAGTAAAATACTGAGAAACATTCATAGGATTTAATTATGGGGAGATAACTATAAGATTATCAAGATTTATAAATATGCAGGTAGGTCAGTTTTAACAGGGGGATTAATTTTAGTAAGCGAAATTGTGGGAGGGGAGTTTGGAGATTGTAACTAACCATGCACTCTTCTTTCAGTTTACTTTGGAAGCAGGAAATACATTCAGCAGGAACTAGAGATAAACTGATTCAGGGAACATTTTTTTGTTTCAAGAATGCAGGGAGTGAAAGAGCTTAAGGGGAATAGATTAGAAGGAAATGGGGACTTTGTCGATAAGGAACCCTCAGTTTATAATTAATAATAAAAAGTTCTCCAGAGAGTAGAGAGAAGGGAATATATTTGATAAACTGGACTTACCCAGGGTAGAACTGACTTTCAGTTTAAACAGGAAAGATGTTAACAATAGGTAGGAAAGCAGGAATATTGTGGATTCATGACAATGAATTGAAGCATTTCTCCTGATTATTTAATTTGTGCAGTAGTTGAACCCACTTTGAAAGTGAGGGAAAAGGTGAGAATTTCTGAGATTCAGAAGACAACGGGGAATGTCTGAGGTATTTACAAAGCATGGGGGATGATTTAATTATCAAGTCTTAGTAGGATGCCAAATTTGTATAAAACCCACTGGGAGACATGACAGATGAAGCCATAAAAAGGGGAGATATTTGTTGTCATCTGTGATCAGGGTCTTGATCATCAGGACCTTGAAAGGTCAGAGGGACCTGAAAATTGTTCATGTGGGTAAAGCTAATCGATAAAACTCCGAAGTGAGGCTGCTTTGGGAGACTGGATCAGTGCAATTGAGGATTCCTGACCTGGGCATGGGAGGCATTGTGTGAAGAGCCAGAAAGGGGAAGCTGATGATAACAGGGAGGGTCTCCAATCGCTGATCTGAGAGGTGACACGTCCTGGCAAAATGCAAGCCTAGGGTCCACCCTTCACACCTGCGTGCTTAGGAGTTTGAGATTCAGAAACAGGCTGACCAAGTTTAAAAACTAGCTCTGTCATTTTCTACCCACATGATTTTCTCATATAGCAAAGTTTCTGAACTTGGCTTATGTCACTTGAAAAAAAAAAAGACTGGTTTATAAATAGCAGGTTGTAGTGAAGATTAAATAAGCAAATGCAGATAAATCTCAAGTACAAGGTCTCAATGAATACTACCAGGGGTATTTTCTCTTTTCAGGTTCTCAGGATCACAGGGTTTTAATTCATTTCTGTTCTGGACATGTTGTCAGTATTTGTCTATGCAGTAGTTAATGATTAATATTAATTTAGGTAGTGCTGGACATTTTACAAATACTTTCCCATACATAAATTATGAAATGAAGAATGTTTCTGCCAATGATAATTATGTGAACAGAACTCCAGCTACTATAACACTAAGCTATCTGAAGGATTCAACTAAACTCCCCCTAAATTAAACTTCACTCTGTATTTGATGAGCAGGTCTGCTCTGTGGGGATTGTGGTACCCAAAAGTGGTCTTATGATGTATGTACTCCTGTTTCTTTCCTGTACAAGGAGGTTTAGTGCCTAATTTGTGTGATGAGAGTCGCTGACCTTCCAACAAGACTTGAGTCCTTGGATAGTTACACCCTCCATTAAATAGATCCAAAGTATTGGGGCTACACCTCCAAAGGTGAACTGGGATATAACCTCATTTCTGGGCTTTGGTGCACCTCCATCACCTTGTGATCCATATATTTCCAGGTGGATTTTGCATCAGTTGGTTGTTTCCAGGCAGCTGCTGCCACAAGGTTGATCAGATGGCTGGGTGGTGGGGGGTGGCAAGAAAAAATTCAATGGATTAACATTCTTTAACTGTAATTGAGATTCACAAGGTAGACATTAGCAAAATGAGAAATCCTGAGATTTGTCATAATAGAAATTACCATTGTTGTCACCCATCATTACTGTAATGATTACCATTGTTTATACTTACTTATAAAGACAATATAACTTATCTATTCACAGAGTATATGATTGATTGAAGACTATGAAAAAGGGGGTTTTGGCAAGTAGAATTTTCTAAATCTGCCTGGGAACCTGGGAAACTCTCCCCCTAACCTGGAGGCCCTTATACAGAAGCTCTGCCTGCAGCTACCAAACTGGAAAGCCAGACCACAACCTGTACAGCAGTCTGCCCCACAGGTCAGGACCAGGTCAGTGACTGACTGTCTCCTCATTTTAGTCCTTTCAATTTAGAACCAAATGGGGCAAAGCCAGGTATGTTCCCTTAAGCAACTATATAGGCTGCCCTTCTGCCTGTCAGCCTGCCTGCAGCTTCCCCACGTTGCAACCTCTGAGCAGGACCTGCCTTCCTTTTTTTCCACCAGAAGCTTTCCCATTCCTATATCTGCCCTGAGTGTCAGCCTAATGCAATCGGTGGTGGCTGACTCCCTCATTCTACAGAGTAAGTTCTGAATAAATAGTGTTTGTTCTCATTTGGGAGGTCTTTCTTCATGTCTACAGAGGTTAGTAGAGTGGGAGTCAAATGAAACAGGATACTGTGTGTTCCCCATGTATTTTTTCAAAAGCATTTATTTATTAATCACTATTTTAAATTTAATTTTTATGGTGCTTTAGATTAAATCACACAACATTTGTAGGGTAGATATAGTTTATTAATTATTTAAATGAAGGACCTGGGGATTGAACCCAGGACCTAGTGCATGCTAAGCGCACGACCTACCACTGAGCTATCCCCACCTCACTAGTCATCATTATTTTTAAGTTGAGATATAATTCACATACCATAACATCCACCCTTTAAAAAGTGTACAATATAGTGATTTATAGTCTATTTACAAGTTTGTAAAACCATCATCACTATCTGATTCAGAACATTTCATTACCTCGCAAAGAAATCTGGTACTCATTTCCCATTGCACCCTTCCGCATGCTGGGTGACTACCTGTGTGGAATTTCTCTCTATGGATTCTCCTATTCTATGTATTTCATGTAGATGGATGTGTACAACTGTGCCCATTTTTATCTGGCTTCTCACACTTAGTGTCATGTTTTTGAGGCTCATCCATGTTTTATCCTGTGATTGGTTCCTCTGTTTCACTTGAGAATTTGTCATTTTCATTCTTTTACACACACACACACACACACACACACACACACACACACGACTTTGCTACCAATTTTGTGGAAAATAAAATAACAGAGTATAAAAATGGCCATATAGTCATCTTATTCAAACAGTTCCAGGGTACTAAGAACTGTCTTCCTGCAGAGGCCCAACTTGCCCCCCCACCAGCTCAGAGCTGCCAGCAGCACAGAGAACACCAGCCCAGCCAGGCTGCCCTTTCTCACAAACCACCCCCCACCCCCTGACCAGGACTCCACAAGTGGGTGCCACCTCCCAAAGGCCGAAAGTGCTCCTGTGCTGAGGGGATTGGTGGCAGTAGCAAATGGAGAGGGAGAAGGAAGGAGAGAGAAGTGGCAGAAGGCCCCAGCAGCTGACATCCCAGTTAGCCCCCAACCGACTGCTGAGCAGGCTCCACTCTGCTCGGCCTCTGAGATCAGCAGACACCAGGTGCCCTCAGGGTGGCGTGGCCAAAGGTGAAGGTAGCTCAGGCCAGGCCCCTCCATACCCACTCTTTCCAGCCCTGCCAGGCCACAGTCCACTTAGCAGTGCACTTTGGAGCCCTGGAGTCCCCAGGCTCCTGTGGGCAGGCTCTTCTTGACACATTCCTCAGCCCTCAGGGCCAGGCTGTGAGGCTGAAGCTTGAGTTCTCAGGAGGCTGTGATGCTCAGTGTGCATGGCCAGGGGCATCAGGGCCTGCAGCAGCTGGGAGGGACTGGCGGAAAGCCCAGTCCTCTGTGTTTCAGTGCTGCCCTGACCCACCCTGCCTTCTCCCGCTCCCTCCTGTGCTGCTCCACTGAGGCGCCCCACAAACACAGCCAGCGGGGATTTCAAGAACAGCATTCAGCGGGCGCAGCAGGGGCTGCAGCATCTCATAGCTGCCAGCGCCAGGCTCCTGCCCGGGCCGGCCTCTGGAAGCTCACCCTGAGCAGCGTCACTATCAAGTTCACAGAGGGCTGGGATCACGGCCTCGACAGGCACCAGCCACTTGTTCCCGGTCATGCAGAGAGCTGAGAACTGAGGTCTGTGACCTCTACAGCTATCTCCTAAGGACAGATCATCTACCGAGGGGACATGTTAATCCCAGGTAGTTACAATCATTTTGATTTAGTACAAAGAGAGGGAAGCATGTCCTGGTGGGGGAGCAGGTGGAAACTGCCTCCGTCTGTTTCTGTTTCCCCTCTTCCTCTGCCCAGAGGCCCAGCCACTGAGCAGTCTCCTCCCTACATCCTGCACTCTCATCACCCCCTGTCTTGGCTCAAACACACAGAAGGAGCCCTGCCTTTCAAGTGATAATTAAGTTTCTCAATACTGAGGGGTAGGTACAGTCATGGAATGCCTTCAAAGTGTAAAGAAATTAAATTAAAGACAAAGTAACCCAGACGGTTAAAGTTCTGCATGAGGTGAGGGTGAGATAAGATCCTTTGGGCTCCTGGTCCTGGAAGCAGGGAGGGAGGAGGAAGAAGAAATCGATCTTGGTGAACTTGACCTACACGTGTTTAATTCTTTCACCTATTCAGTTATTTATTTTTTCTGAGCTTTTTTTTTTCCCTGTATTTGGCCCATTATTTTCACAGAGCTCAAAGGCTGGAGAGATAATCAAAGCATGATCACAGCACTGGGGGTCCCAGATGAGGCCAGAGGCAGCCAGAAGATGGGACAGACATCAAGAAGGGCTTCATGGAGGAGGTGACATCTGAGCAGGGTCTCCAGGGATGAGTTATCTTTTAGCCAAAGACTGGCACTGAATGGGAAACAACACAAGATGAATGAATGAGTAAATATGAGTGAATGAATGAATGGCCATCCCCCTAACACAGTACAAGGAGTGGCAGTCACTAAGGGCAAAGCTTGGAACAAAGCACACTGGGGGATTCATGGGGAGGGGCTGCAGCATAATGCCGGCCTCACTCCCTCTGTGGGTGTCTTGCAACCACAATGTGCTGTGTTCCGCCTGCTCAGAGAGCTCTTGTCTGTCCTTGGCACTGGGATGCCATTCCCAGCAACACCTGATTATGTGGCCTTGATGATTGCATGTGAAATCCTACTCATCTCAAGTGGGTTTAGTGAAGGGGGGTTGGTGTGCAGCCCAAGGTTGAAAAGGGGGCAGAGAGGATGACAGGGAGTCCTGCAGTGGTGGAATCAACGTGTAGGGTGCATGGCAGTGGTGCGGTGGAGGAGAAGCCCTGTCTTAGAGCTTGAGGATGGAGTCACTAGCGGGTTCCCTCACCAACAGGGACCTCAAGGTAAAGAGGCAACAGATGAACTCAGTTTGGGACACACTGACTTTGAGAAACTTGAAGGACTTTCAGGCTGAGAGGTCCAGAAGGAGCCAGACATACAAAATGAAAGTGTGACAGAGGGTCAGGGTCAGAGCTTATGACTCAGAGATTGGGGTGGAGGTGGAGGGAAGGGGCATGCGGACATCCAGGAGGTTTATCGACTGGAGTCATCAGTCTGGAACCCATCACATTCACTCCACGGCCTTCCAGTCCCTAGCAGTGGGCTGGTCTCAGGGAGGCCACTCAACAGACTCATGCTGACTTGTCCCAAATTCACCTCGGTTTCCACTTTGAATCACTGGAACTGAATTCGCTGAATTTACCACATTGGTGACCAGGTCAGGTCACTAATGAGTGAGGAAAATGAAATGAAGGATTACAGATAAAACAAAATACAGACTCAAGGCAAGACCAAGTATTCGTTCAGACAAAACAAGACTCAACACACAGCCCACAGTGACCTCAGGACCTTTGCACTTGCTGTTCTCTCAGCCTGGAACACCCTGCCCTCTGTATGCTGGCTCCCTAAGCACCTTCAGATGTTTGGTCAAATAGTCTTCTTGTCTTAATTTGTGTATGATACTTATCACCTCCTGATTTTTGTACATTTTGTTTAATCTTCCCTCCTTTAACTGAATTTTTATTTAATCAAAGATCCTGAACCTTTGAGCTACATGATAATGGGGATCTCCCTTCACCTGTTTTAACCACTGCTGTCCTCTGGTGTCTGGACTGGGCTTGGCACGTGGTGGGGCCTCAGGGAATGTGTGCTGGGTGAGTAAACACTGAATGTGTAGTGAGGACAACTGGGTGTCATAGAGCATTATCCCCGATCGAGAAGCAAGGGGTCAGAAGGACACTATGTTGAAGGTCTTAGTGTCTTGTTCTTCTGGAAATGTCTCACTGCTACAGTGAAGATGCAAAATTAGACCTGGGGTAGGCAGCTGCTGCCCTGGTGTGGGAACAACCCTAAATATGACATGCTGCCACTTCCCAGAGCTGAGATCACATGGATGGTGTCAAGTCCAAATGTCTCAGGGGCCTTTCACATCCTCTCAATATCTCCTCCATCTCTCTAAGAAACTACAGGCTTAGCACACCTCCAGCCAATACTATCCACTTGGAAGCAGGGCTGAACATGACAAGGCCCCGGGTCTCTGTGAGTGGACTGGACAGCTCCTGTGGGTCCCCGTGGGGTCTGTTGTTAGAACTTCTTCCCATCTGGACTGTGGTCTCCAGAACCCCACACAGCCGAGCCCTGCCTGTGCTCCCTGTCCGCCCCCTTCACTTTGCTTCAACATCACAGAGATTCTCTTGTCTGTTAGACAAGGATCAAGTCCTGGTGAAGCCCTCAGGGCACTTTGTAACATGGCCCCCAATGAACTGCTGTACTGCCTGTTGTCCAATAACCAAAAAAAAAAAAAAAGTCTTTAAAGGATTTTGTCTAGTGTCTAGGTGATAATAGCGAGGACAAGTCTCATACTATTTCCTCCTTCATGGAAGGTTTTGGAATAATCTTTTTTAATGTGCTTCCCCTTCTGGATTGTGAGCTCCCAGGGCACAGCTAGCCTGTGCTGGCTCCCAGCATCTGTTGCCAGATTACAGCATTAATCCCAGAATGTTTGTGGTGGTTTATCTAAAAAAGGCATCCACCTGCAACTGCTCCCCTTCCTATATACACACAAGACACCACACCCCAAGGAGACAAGGGGTCTGCTTCTCCAGGCTCCTGCATCTGGGCTGGCTTGTGACTACTCTGACTGACAGGGAATTGCACAAGTGACTTTCAGCCAGTGCTGAGTCTGCCTTTTAAGAGGACTAGCAGCTTCCACTGTTTTCTTTTTTTAATCTGGGAACTCTTGCTCTTATGCTGCTGTCCCTAGAAACCCAGCCTCTGCTGTGAGAAGACTAAACCACACGCAGAGGTCATGGACACGCTCAGCTTGACTGTCCAGGTGAGCTTTCAGCCAGCCAGCAGTGCCACCAGCCAGCCATGTGAGGAAGCCCGGTGGAGCCTTCAGATGATGCCACCCCAGGTGCCATCCAATTGCAGCAGCATCAGAAACTCCAAGCAAGAACCACTGAGCTGAGCCCAGGCAACCCACAGACCTAGGAGAGATAATAATAAAGAATTGTTTCAACCACTGAGTTTTGTGATAGTTTGTTATACCGCAAAAATAAACCCTGTAATATGATCCTGTACTAATCTCTTAAAAGCATAATGTAATCTTAAAATAGACTGTAAATTCTGTTAAAAAAATAAAATTCAACTGGGTAGATTTTAATAATCTTAAATAATAACAACTTATGATTTGAGAAGTACCCAGTCTAGCAGAGAGAAAGGAGGTCTGAGGATCTGCACAAAGTGAAGGGCTTTTATAGGTAGAAGGGAGCAGGAATGAGGAAGTTACACCAGGCCAAAACTGGGTTGGTTATTGCAAGATAACTTTCCTTTAGGGGACGTTAGGGGTCTGTCATGCAGATTACTCAACTAGGGCTGATTAGGAATTCCTGAATGCCATTTCTGAGGGAGCAAAAACTGTTTAAGCCTCAGTTTGATGACATGAGATTTAGCATAAGCTACTACTCCATTTGGGGCCTGTTGTCTTGTTTTGAACAGTCCCTCGAGGGCAGCAGCAAGATTTGTCATTGTTGGGTCCTTGTGTAAAGCACAGTGACTGTCACATTCATTCCAAAATGCTGATTGAACACCCACTATGTGCTGGGGACAGGGATTCAGCTACGATACTTCAAGTCCTTGACATTCCAGAGGCACAGAGACACACCCAGCAAGGAAAGCACAGAAAAGAACATTTCAGGTAGTAATAAGAGTTGTTTATCAGTGCATCTCACTTGCACGTGGGTCCCGCACCTGTCCCCTTCCCCGAGGCTGCAGCTTGGCAGCCTCATTCCCTCTCTGGGGAAGGGACTGTATGTGTCACGGCGAGTAGTCCTTGCAGTCCTTCACTGGCTTTGCAGTGGCAGGCTGAGAGTTCTTCCAAGTCTGAGGTTCACAGAAATCCGAAGGTGTGCGCCGTTGTCCTGCGTGGCCAGTGGGGGCCAAAGCAGCCGCGTAGTGTGATAGAGGCCTGGTTAGAGTCCCATGGGACATTATTATTTACAGCTCGGGTGGAGGAGAAGGAAGAGGAAAGGACCGAGAAGATGGAGAGGGAGCAACTGGAGAGGAGGGTGGAAAACAGGAACTGGAGGTGCCCTGGAAATAGAGGGCATCATGTTTCTGGAAGGAGGGAGTTCAACTTGATCCGCCTCTGTAAGGGGAGGGGGACAAAAGGTCATTTTTAGGGCCATGTGACTGAGATCCTTGTATACTAAGCTAAGGAATTTTCATACACTTGGGAGTTTAATAATTTGCTTTTTTTGTTTAAAAAAAGCTTTCCCCCCATTTTTAAAAAGCAGTGTATGCCTATTAAATAATATCTGGAAAAATGCAGAAATATTTAAAAAGAGATAATCTGTGGTTCCACCAACCTAGCATTTTGATCTCTTCCTATGTTTTTTTATAGCATGTATATTTTTTAATGAAAATATTTTTCTTTTTTTTAATGGAGGTACTAAGGATTGAACCCAGGACCTTGTGCATGCTAAACATGCACTCTACCACTGAGCTATACCCTCCCCTTATAGTGTATTCTTAACCTACTTAGGGTTATAATGTGTGTGTATAAAATATGATTTTAATTAAAAAGCATACATTTTGTACATTGCATCTATTGCAAGGATCATTTTTTTCTTGAGATATAGTTCATAAAATCCACCCTTTTAAATTGTAAATTTCAATGGTCCTTTTTATTCACAAAGTTGTGCACCCATCACCACTATCCAATTCCATAACATTTTCGTCACCTCCGAAAGAAACTCTCCATTGGATCTCCCTTCCCCTTCTTCTCCCAACCCTTGGCAACCACTAATCTACTTTGTGTCTATGGATTTTCCTATTCTGGGCATTTCATGTAAATGGAATCATATAATGTGACTTTTTGTTGTCTGCCGTCTTTCACTTAGCTTACTGTTCAAGGTTCATTTATGTTGTATTATATATCCACTTCACTCCTTTTTATGGCTGAATAATATTCCATCATATAAATATGCCACTTTTGTTTATTCATAACCCTCAGTTGATGGACATTTAGGGTGTTTCTACATTTTGACTATTATGAATAATTCTGCTGTAAACATCATGTACAAGTTTTTGTGTGGACATACGTTTTCTGTTTTCTTAGGTATATACCTAGGAGTAGAACTGCTGGGTCATGTGGTGACTGTGTAACTTTTTGAAGAACTGCAAATTGTTTTCCAAAGTGGCCTGAGCAAGCAGGATATGACGATTCTGATTTCTCCATATCCTTGCTATCACTTACTGGTTTTTTTTGGCCTTAGCCATTCTATTGCTTGTGAAATGATACCTTGTGGTTTTGCTTTGCATTTCCCTGATGTCTGATTATTTTGAGCATCTTTCTCCTGTGCTTATTGGCACCTTGTATATCTTTGGAGAAATGTCCACTTAATTCCTTTACCCATTATAAATTGAATTAAAAATTACAAAAAAAAGAGGTTTTTTTTTTTTTTTTTTACTGTTTATTAAGCCTCTACCATGGGCTCTGCGCTCACTTAGGTTGTAGGTACTGGAAAAAATAAAACAGACAAAAACAAAAACCAATAAACCCATCAAACAAACAGACAGACAAACGAAACCCTGCTGCTCCTGTGGAGCTGACCCTGCGGAAGGAGGACAGACAATAAACACAACACAGCGTGTTAGAGCAAGTGGTGCTCTGGAGAAAAGAGCAGGGCACAGGGAATCTGGGGTTCAGGGTGAAGCTGTAGTGGGCAGAGAGAGGGGACAGTGCGGGGAGAGGAGATCCGAGGGGCTGGGACACAGTCAGGTCTTTTTCTGTGAGTGAGTAGGGGGAACAATGGCCAAGTTTTGAACAGAGGAACAGGCCCTTAATGCTATGAAGGAAGGAAGTGGGTAATGGCTGGGGAGATGTGGGTGGTGGAGGCTGTCAGTGTAGACTGTATAGACGGAGAAGTGTCTCTGTGGAGGTGACACTTAAGCTGGGCCCTTGGATGGACCATGTTTCTAGCTTCAGTAAACTTCATGCCTTAACATCTGCGTGCATGCATATGCCAGGCACAGCTTGCTCTGGACAACCACACGACATGCCCAAGTCACTTTGCTTTGGTCCCCACTCCCTCTTACCCTCTCCTACTCCCTGACATGCTTTTCAAATACAAACTAAATAATTCTGAGCTCACCCCCCTATAATACCTCCTCTGTGGCTTTCACATTATCCTGCTACCCTACTCACCCTGAGTCAGGTACCACTCAGGGTCAGCCTCTGTGCTCTAGAGTCCTGAAGTTATGCAGACCAGTTAATCCTGAACCTCCTTACCCAATCTCACCTTTTCCTTCCTGAGGAAATCACAATAAACATGTCTGTCCAAATTTCTCCTCTCCCCCTGCCTCCTACCAACCCCAGTGCTACCCTAGGTGGCCCCCTGTGGTGTGTCATGCCCCCTTTTCTTGGGAACTGTAAGTAACCAACTATCTTTTCAAGGGCAATCATCTCCTGATCTGTTGGCCTTACTGTATCTCAAATTTTTTATTACTGCCCTAAAATTTAAACCAGCCCTAAATGAAAAGACACTCTGTAGACATGAATAAATAAACTATGAAAATCTTACAATCTTCTCAACAAGTTTAATATTTTATCATATATTAAAGTTTCTTATCTCCATATATTTGCAGGTTCCATAGGGAGGAGGGAACGTAAGAAATTATATGGACAAGACCAGACACCCAGAGAGTCTCCTTGAACTGAGAGCTCAGGCCACGGCTTAACCAAGTCTCCCATTCTAGCCTTATACTACAATTTTTTTAAATTAATCTTTTAAATGCATCAGTTTTGTAGGGAACTTGGCAGTTCCAAACTCATCTTTCTAGCAATAACCAAGTTACCCCATACATGAGACAGCCTGTTCCCTGAATTACCCAGTTAGAATCTGCAGGTAAGCAGGGAAAGAGTCAGCATAGTACATTTCAAAACAAGCAGGAAAATATAAGATCACATGCCCGGGAGATAAACTGACTTAGTTGGGAGCATCAATCTTCACACATTCAATTTCCAGAGAGGTGCCTGGAGAGGAGAGCAGATCGGAGGTGAGCTTGGCTGTCACCCCATGGAAGGGAGAGCTGAAAATGTCAGACAGCTGTGGTTCTTGGGGCAGCCTGACCCATGGGAATTAAACGGCAGAGTCCCCTCAAAATCTGCAGTACTGGCTGAGGTTCAGCTGCTGTAACAAGAAGGCCGCATGCAAGAACAACAAGTAGAAGTTTGCACCTGTCTCCCATTTGGTCTGGAAACAGTGCAGGGCTGATCTGGCAGGGCTGCTCTAGGAAGCTCCTCTCTCTGATGCTCTGTCAGCCCAGGGGAGTGGCCCTCATCCAGGGTGGACTTGAACTAGGATGAAGTTCTAGCTTCAGAGATTATGTTCCCAAAAGCAGGACAGAAGGAGGAGAAAGAAGGATCTGCCTCTCTCTCTTAGAAAATATCTCAGAAACTTCACAAATTGCTTCCTGCCCAACCCGGGGGAAGAGCTGATTCACACAAACCACCAGGCTGCAAAGGAGGCTGGGAAATCTGCAGTCTTGGGCAGCTATGTGCCCAGTTAAAAGTTGGGCATTTAGTTGCTCCTAGAGGGAAGGGGACAAGGCTATTGGGAGCCAACTGGATGTCTGTGCCACACTCCTTTAAAAATTCTCTCCACCATCTACCCATTGCCTATGCAGAGTTCATGTTTGATGAGAGTTTGTCCATCAGACAATTTGCATTTATTCATAGTTCAGGAATCAGCTGAAAATCGGGGCCGCGGGTGCTTTTCATTAGAATTGCTGGCAAATTACTGATGGGAGAATATTACTAATTGTGAGGCTCTCTCTCAGGCAGGGAAGTGTAAGAACAATAGCAAAGCACCACATGAGAGCAACAGGGTATCAGGCAGAGGTTTCAGACCTTAGGAGGAAACTGAACACAGGCACATATCTGTGTCATACACACCTGTATCCAACCCACCAAATAAGGTTGCAGACAAGAAAACAATTACAAATAAAGACATCTAAACATGTAGAATGCTCCTCCTTAGAACTCCTCATTAGTCAGAATCTCCATAAACATTTGGTTCAAATTTGAAAGTAACATTTTATTTGGATATCTAATTAGCAAGGAGTCAGAAAAATTGTAAAAGTCAAGGCAGTGAGGATGCAGTGAGACCAGCACTTTTAGGTGCTACTCTTGGGAAAATGCAGATGGTTAACATTTTTTTCCAGAGCATCATTTGGCAATATGCATTTACAAACTGTAAAATGCTTGTGATAGTAGACTTAGCAATTCTAGTTCTAAAAATATATATGAATAAAATAATCATAGGTGCTGACAAAGATTTATGTATTAAATGTTCACAAAATTAATGAAAAGACATTCCATGCTTACAGATTGGATGAATAGCAGTAAAATATCCATCCCCCCCCAATGCAACCTCTATATCATATGTATCAATGTAGTACCTATGGAAATTTCAGTGGCATTTTTTCCAAAAAAAAGGGGGAAAAACATTCCTAAAAATTGTATGGAACTTCAAAAGAACCCAAATAGCTAAAGCGATCCTGAGAAAGAACAAAATTGAAGGTATCATACTTTTTTTATTTCAAACTATACTATAAAACTTTAGTAATCAAAACAGTATTTTACTGGGATCAAAACAGATACATAGACCAATGGAGCAGAATTGAGAGCTCAGAAATGAACCCATGAATATACATTCAACTAACATTTGACAAGGGAGCCAAGAATACTCAGTGAGGAAAGAATAGTCTCTTCAATGAAAGGTGTCGAAAAAACTGGGCAGCCACATGCAGAGAATGAAATGGACCCCCATCCTATGACACTCACAAAAAACAACTCAAAACATATTAAAGACTTAAATTTAAGACCTGAAATCATAAAACTCCTATGAGTAAATATAAGCAATAGCCTCTTTCACACTGATCCTGGCAACAATTTTTTGGATTTGACACCAAAAGCAAAGGCAACGAAAACAAAAATAAACAAATGTATCTATATCAAATGAAAAGGCTCTGCACAGCAATGAAAATCAGTAGCAATATGAAAAAACAACTACACAACGGGAGAAAACATCTGCAATGTCTGATAAAGGGTTAATATTCAAAACATACAAAGAACCCACACAGTAACAAACCACAGCAGCAGCAACAAGAAGAAGAATCTGATTGAAAAGTGGGCAGAGGAACTGAACAGACACTTTTCCAGAGAAGACGTACACCGGGGCAACAGGACTTGGAAAGGTGCTCAGCATTGCTAATCTTCAGGGAAACTTAAATCAAAACCTCAGTGAGTTACCACCTCACCTGTTAGAAAGGCTGCCATCAAGATGACAAGAGAGGACGAGCGTTGGCGAGGATGTGGAGAAGAGGGAATCCTTGTGCACTGTTGATGGGAAGGTAAATTGGTGCAGTCACTTTGCAAAACAGTAGAACTACCATATGACCAGCAAGCCCACTTCTGGGTATATGTGCAAAGAAGATGAAAACAGGACATTGCAGAGGCATCTGCACTCCCATGTTCCTTGCAGCATTAGTCACAATAGTCGAGTCATAGAAACAATCTAAGTGTCTGTAAACAGATGAACGGTTAAAGAAGATGTGAAAGACACACACACACACACACACACACACACAGGAATATTATTCAGCCCACAGAAAGGACAAAATCCTTTGATCTTCATCAGCATGGAATGATCTTGAGGGCACTAGGCTACAAGAAATAAGCAAACAGATAAGGACAAAAGATGCATGGCATCACATATGTTGAATCTTAAGAAAACATCAAGTTCATAGAAACTGAGAGTAAAAAAGCCATTTCCAAAGGCTGGAGATTGGGGAAAGTAGGCAGAGTTTGGTAATAGGGAGCAAAATTTCAGTTATAGGGATAAATAGGTTGAGGATTTAATGCACAACCTGGTGACTATAGTTCATAATACTATTTTGTGCAATTAAAATGTGCTAAGAGAGTAGAACTCAAAGGTTCTAAAACAAGAGGTGATAAGTGTGCTCATTAAGTAGGCTGGAGGAATCCTTTCACATTGTGATCATGTATCAAGTCATCTCCATGTACACTTTAGTCTCCCAATTTTATTTGTCAGTTATACCTCAATAAAGTTAAAAAAAATTAAATAAGTCTTTAAAAATGAAAAACAACAATACCAAAATCATAGGGCTAATGGGAGAAATGGGACAGGGCTCAGCACTCAAATGCTGTCACCGACATGTTAAAAACCAACATAGGTTCTGCTATGAATTCAATGCTCCTGTCCCCTGAAGATTCGTGTTGAAGCCTAGTCCCCAGCGTGCTGGTGTTTGGATGTGGGGCCTCGGGAGGTAATTAGGTCAGGAGGGTGGGGCCCTCATGGATGGGATTAGTCCCCTTATTCACAGACACCAGAGAGCTTGTTTCCTTTCCTTGCTCTCCATCCAGAGAGGATAAAACCAGGAAACAGCTCTCCCCAGACCCTGCAGGTGCTGCTGTCCTGGTCTTGGACGCCCCAGTCATGTAGGAGGAAGAGCTTATGGCAGCGCTGACAATGTATTAATGTCTTTCCTGCAGACGGTGAAGAATGAGCAGGTATGGTCTCAAATGCTGAAATCCCTGTGGATTGGGACCTGTACGTGAAGGAGCTGCGCCCACGCTCACTTCCATGTTCATTTGAGAAAGTTTCCCACAGTGAATTCCGTTTTCAAATTATATGATCTGAATAAAGCTGTAGGATTTTGTGTAGTTAAGTATACAATAGTTATTGATATAATGCTAACATAGGATTAGGTTCAAGCAGTGTGGAGAACAATATTTTGAACGGTCAACATCTATCAAAGCAAGTTTGATAATTCTGTAGGCACTACTGTCCCTGCTTTCTGATCTTAGTCTAAAGAAAAGTTATGTCCATGAATATCTGAAATGGTTAAAAAAATGGCTTTGAACTTTTCTAGTAGCTGTGGCCTTTACTGCTTTCACGTCTTGAACTCACTTTTGACTAAAGAACTCTAAAATAAAATGCACAAGGGGAAATGTCAATAAATCTACTAATTAAAAATAATATCCCCCGATTCTTTATGTAAATTTTTGATGCAATAGCACTTTTTAAGGTATAGTTAAGTTACAATAATATATTAGTTTCAGGTATAAAACAGTGATTAAACATCTCATAGATTATACGCCACTTAATGTTATTATAAACATTGTCCATATTCCCTGTGCTGTACAATATACCTTTGTAGCTCCTCTATTTCATACATAGGAATTTGCTCTCTTAATGCTCTACCCCTGCCTTGCCTCTCTCCCCATCCCTCTCCCCACTGGTAACCACTAATCAGTTCTCTGTATCTGTGAATCTGCTTCTGTTTTGTTATATTCATTCATTTGATTTTTTAGATTTGACATGAGTGATAATATGCAATATTTGTCTTTCTCTGACTTATTTCACTGTGAATGCTTTAGCATTCATAAAAGTGGTTTTTATCCTAATTATGTCAATAATATATTGTAGAAATTTATTAAGTACCCACATCTCTATTACCCATAAGAATTACCCACATCTCTATACCCAAGACAGAGCTATTGTTAACATTTTTATATATTTGCATTCCTAATAAACTTGTATGTAAATATTGCTGATTACACTATGTACACACACACACACACACACACACACACACACATATATATATTGTGTTATCTTTCATTTTTTTTTTTTGATTGTTTGGGTTTTTTTTTCGAGGGGGGTGGTGTTGGGGATTAGGTTTATTTATTTATTTATCTGATGGAGGTACTGAGGATTGAACTTAGGACCTCGTACATGCTAAGCATGAGCTCTACCACTGAGCCATAACCTCCCCCACTATCTTTCATTTTATTTCTTTCACATATAACACCTAATATTGAGACTCATGTAGTGAAAGGGCATAAGCTTGGGCATCTGATTTGCCGACACAATTTCCCTTTCTGATCTGCTGTAAGGATTTAAATTAGATTATTAAGTTAAGGGCTCATCATATGGAACATGCAATGTAAATAGTAGCTGCTATGACGCATTTACTAACCTGTATTTAAAAATCTTCATAAACATCATGATAATGGCAGCATTAATATTGTATCAGGAATGCATGTGCTGTATTTTAACCATTTTCTTACTATTTAGACACTAAATATAGGGCTCTTCAGAACTTTTCCATCTTTAAGCCTACCTGAATGCTTCTTGTATGTAAAAACAAGTTCCCATATTATTTGCCCCCACCCTTTTGAGGAGTAAAATTCTAGAAGTGGAATCACGAGAGGTTTATTGACATATCTTTAAAAATTGCTTTCTAGAAATCTACCAACTTATGTATGTTTGCTGTTCACTGGCTTTGATTTAATTGCTATATTTTGAAAGTTTTTTTAAAATCTAAAGGTAGAAAAGATTGCTTTACTCTTTTCTTGTAAGATCAATGTTTTATGTTTTTCTATTTTTATTTCATCATATAAATGTCCTTTGTGTGTTTTAGATCTGTTTTACTCTGTTTAAATCAATTTGTACTAATGTTTTAATGTTAAAAAGATTAACCTATAAAAATACTAACCTGCTGAAGTTTAAAAGAATTTTATATATTTCCTTTAATTTGCTTCTATCATTTTTGTGTTTAAAATCTTCAACTAGAAATCATGTATACATATTTCTGTTTTATTATGCTTTTTATTAAACACTACTTAATTTTATATCAAATTCATTTTCAAGTATGTTATTCAGGAAAGATGTAAATACTTTTCTTTTTTAAGAAATGTAACTACCCAGTTTCATCACCACTCATTGAATGGCTGGTCTGTAATGGCTTATGCTGACGATAAAGCCTTTATCAGGCACGTTGTCATCTTAAAACCTACATTTACACTAATCAGGCGGATTTTGTTTTGTACTAGAACCATAATCTCAATGAGGCATTATGACTTAGCTAAATCTTAATCAGATTCTCAACAACATACTGAGATTTTCATTGGAAGGCTGTTATAATTAAACTTGAGAAAGGTTGATATTGCTAAAACACATGGTGTTCTCCAGACTCATGGCATTTTCTTTCTTGTTTGTCTTTAATGGTCCTTAGTAAATTTGATTTTTTCCTACTTACTCAGTCTGTATGTTCCTTAAAGGTTGTTTATTTTAAATTTTAGTTGCTTTTATGGATGAGATTTTTAAATGTGTATTTTCTAAATGATTCCTAGGAAGTAGAAAAGAACTGTGTTGTGTATTTTTTGTGATTCTTGTCCTTTGAACTGTGATACTTTTAAAGGTTTAAAGTGCCTTTTCGTTGAAAATTGAGAAATCTAATAATTTCTTAAAATGTCCGTTAGCATTCAACTCTTCATATAATGTTAGCATTTTAATCAAATATTATTTTGATGCCAGAAGTAATAGGTAAAATTGGCGTGTGTTTTTGTTTTGTGTCATTTATGTCAAGTTCTGATATCAGGGTTAAAGTATCTTCACAAAGTATGAATTTCCTCCTATTCTCAGTGCTCTGGAAATATCTGTGACTTCTGTAGTCAGCTTGTTAACTTGCATAGCCCATACCTGGCTGTCAGAAGTAATTATCAAATTATTTTATATCCTTCCTTCTTCATTTTACATTTTTTTTTCAGCTGCTTTATATGTGTCTTGAGAATTCATATCTTACCAGAAAGTAGTTAATTTCTCTAGTATTGTCAAGTATTTTCAGTATATAAAGTGGTTTTACATAATTTTTCTTAGGTTGGTTTGAAATAATAAGAAATATATAAATACCTGCCCTTGGTTCCTGACACTGCACTGGGTTCTTAAGTCCCTTGGAAGTTCCAAAGTGTTTGGAGTGTCTGCTGTTTTAAATCTTGTTGTATGTTTTTAAAAGTGTTAGATTTATTTTTCTGGCAAGAAATTATCACTTGTATATCAATTGGACTCATTCAAGGGTTATTTAAAAGTTTTTTTTTAGTACAGTTCTAAGTGTCCTTTATTCTAGGGTCACTTTTAATATGTGCATTCTCTGGGGTCTCAACTGAATGTCCGTCCCATATATTCAAGAAGGTTTGTCTACTATAGTTGGTGAGGACCCCCAGCACCATATGGACTTCGGAAATTATTCAACTTACATGTAATTTTTCTTTTCTCAAAAGTTTTCCTGCCCAGGTTTGTTAAATCTCACGCTGTTCATGCTCAGATTGGGATTCAACAGCAAAGACTCCAAGGGAATACTAGGCAGCAACTTTCTGTCTGGGGTCCTCCCTCCTTTTTGATGTCCTGCCCCACAAATGAGAGCCTCCTGGGCGTCCCCAGCACATCTGGGTTCTCAGCTCAGATGTTTCCTCAGATGTATCTGGGCTTCCTCTCTAATGAACCTGCTGCAATGTCAAAGCTGCCTTGAGGCAGAAAGCCAGAGCGGTGGTTGGGCTCGCTCTGCTGACCTTCGCACTGGGAACCTGGTCCTGCACTGCCTGTTGTCCAGGCTCTGAAAATACTTCCTTGTATTTTGTTCAGCTTTCTAATTGCTGGTGATAGGTGAGGAAGCCCAGACATTGTCCTTCGTGTAATTGGAAGGGGAAGTCACATTTAATTTTTAGACAGAATTATATTTTGGGGGCCTCTCGCTCCCTTGCCTTCCAAGACAGCCCGCACTCTGTCTATGGAGTGTGTATCTACTTTTATTTTAAACTAAGCACCCAGCCCCAGGCCTTGCAGCCCCTCTGGCCTTCTGAGACAATCTGCACTCTGTCTACAGAGTGTACATCTCTCTGAATATATCAACTTTTACTAAAAAATTGTACTTTTTGAGTCAGTAATTTAAAATTAGTTAACCACACGTGTTTGAGGGGTTTTTTTTTTGTTTGTTTTTTGCTCTTGAGTTTGCTAAAAGAAATTAATATCAGGAGAGACATTAAAGTAGTTGATTTTTCCCCAGCTGAATTTTATGCCAACAAACCTTGGGAAAACACTGAAGAGCTTCTGAATTTGAATCCTTCAGGAACTACCAGTTCACTGAGGGAACACTTGCTCCTTGTTTCATAAGAGCCGCTGGTCTAATGAGTCACACTACATTTCCCCACAGTTTATATTGTGGAGTATATGTTTTCCCTGAATCACAATCTTCATCTTTTTTTTCATTCATTAGCAATTGATTCTCCTCTGAAATGTGCGTTTTACTATCTCTGGACTGACTTGAAATAACTACCTGTGTGACACTTGGAAACTCACTTAACTTCTCATCGCTAGTCAGTGTGTCTTCACTAAGGGGACTTTAAGTTCCCTTCCATTAATTCAGCAAATACTAATTAATAGAATCATAAGCACTGGGGACACAGTAAATGAGACAAAAAGGGACCCTGCCCTCAAGTTGCCTGGTGGAGTATACAGACTCCTACAAATAAAAATCAAGTCAAAAGCATAACTTTGAGGAGCACTATGAAGAAAACAACCAGGGTCATGTGGAGTAGGGATGGAGAGGGGCCAGCATTAGATGGGGTGGTCCAAGCAGCTTCTGTAAGGAGTTAGCATCTAAGTCAGCATCCAGCTGAGCAAAAGCCACCAGCCACTTGAAGCACTAGGTCAAAGACATCCCAGGCAACAGGAAGGGCATGTACAAAGGCCCTGAGGTTGGCACATACCTGGGTGGTGAAAGAACATGATGATTCTACTGTCATGAGTGAGGGGCATACATGATGGAGGGAGGAGGGGGAAAGGGGAGGAGTCAGGAGCTAGCGTCACCTAAAAATTAATGTCCCCTCACCTGCAATTGTATTTCTATGTTCCTTAAAAGAATATTTTACCAGATTCTTGACTTGAATATGTAGGTTTTCACTTATCAATTTTCATCTGTCTTTCAGCATATCCCACAACCTGGCTTCTGCACTTAGCACTCCAGTGTTAGGCAGCAACTGGCCTAAATTTATGACTGACCTCTGTCTCCCCACCCCCGTAGCTCTTTTCCGTTCTCCTCCACCCTTCTGCAGCATGTGCTGCTACTGACACATTCTCATGGCCACGACGCTCTCTCCTTCCTTTGGGGATGCTCATTACTGCCTTCCGGCTTCTCTGCTGCGTCCTGGCCCATGTGTGTCTCTCCCCAGCACTCACAGTGGGTTCACAGCAGGCTCTCTCACTTGCCCTCCTCTTTGGAGCCCCTGCCTCTCAATTCAACTGTATTTTCTGGGCACCAACTCCCAGGTAGTTGTCTCCAACCCTGACTTCTGCTGCCCCCATGTCTGGGCTCTGTAGGATCTCCACCTGAATGATCACCATAGATGAGAATATTATTTCTCTCTCTTCTCACCAGCTATGCCCCCCTACCCTGCCCCGTGGATTCCCTCTGTCTCCTGGACACCTAGGCCCAACAGTTTAGAATCATTGATGATCCATCTCTCTGTACTCAGGGAGTTATATGGTCACGTTGACTCTGGATCTAGTGGAGGGGGCTGAGCAATGTTGGGCAGATGGGGAAGGGAGATGGCAGGTAGACCCCAGGTCAGGCTGTGATGGGTAGGAGGATAAAGGGCAGTGCTGGGAGATAGGACAGGTTACAGAGGGTTTCTGAAGGCAGAAGAGATTGGAAAGGATCTTGAAACACAGATGAAGGAGAGACCTGATATAGAGGTTACAGTTTAAAGAGAGAGAAAAGATCATTGCTAAGTTTCTCAGGATTCAGCAATGCCCCGTCTTACTCATAACATCAAATGCCCTTTCAGCTAAAATACTCCAGTTACAAACCCTGTCAAAGTGTATCTTGCACGCTTGCAAGCAGTGGACTAACACCGGCCAAGGCTGTGCACTGCAGCACTATTTGTAATATTAAAGCTTGTTGACTATGAGTGTTCATCCCAGCGTGAACTGGTAAAGTGCATTATAGCACGTCATCCAGTCAGAGGACTGTTGTGCAGGAAACTATGTCCCGATAGAGGCTAATTTCCAAGATACTATCAAGTGAATAAAAGCAAGATATAACAAAGCCCCATACCTAGTGTACTACCATTTGTGTTTTTAATTGGGGTGAGGTGAAGGAGAAATATATATCACATTTCCTTGTATGAACATATGGACACTGTGGAAGGACACCTGGGGAACCAAGCACAGTGGCTCCCTGTGGAGGGCAGGGCATCCTGGGCGAGGAGGAGAGGTGGTGATAGGCACAAATTAATGCAAAGTATTTTGTATTTTCAGGATCTTGAACCATGTACATGGATTATAGCCTCTTTAAAACATCAAGAAATTGAATTAAAAAAATTTAAAGATGAAAATGCACAGTACTATTTCTACCAACTGAATGAAAGTCAAGTTTGTTTTACCAGGGAGATTATTTGGCTCCTGAAAATTGTCTATTCACAAGTCTTTTCTGGTGGTTCTGACTCATTTTCCTTTACTTTTGCAGGAGACCAAAAAACCAGAAGAATCACCATTGTGTAGTTCCTCAACCTCCTGCGTGGTTCCCCTTCTTTTTTCCACCTTTCAGACACTATGTGCTGTGTGGATTTTGGTGCTACGTTCATCATTCTTATTTGCAAGAAAGAGGATATAGGAGAAACAGAGCTGTGTTAGTTTGCTAGGGTTGCCAAGACAAAACACCACAGACTGGGAGGCTTAAACAAAAAAATTCATTTCCTTACTGTCCTGGAGGCTGAAGTCCAAGGTCAAGGTGTCGGTGGGTTTGGTTTCTTCTGAGGCCTCCCTCCTCTGCTTGCCGTTGGCCGTAGTCTTGCTGTGGACTTTCCTCCATGAGTTGAGAGTGCAAGTCTGCGTCCTAATCTTCTCTTCTGACAGCGTGTTGGATTATGGCTCACCCACATGACCTCACTTTTACCTAATCATCTCTTTTAAAGCCCTATTTCCAACTACCGTCACATTCTGAAGTCTTAGGGGTCTGGATTTCATCACAGGAATTTATAGGGGTGCAATTCAGTCCATAAGAGCAGCTACTCCCTCTTGGTCAAAGCAGAGACTCTGTTCTCAGAGGAGAGAGAGTCCTCCCACCTGGTCTAGAACTTCTTGATCGAGCCAGGTCACAACCTTGACTCTGATTTCCTGCATTTTACCTCATGTCTCTGTGACAGAGTGTAGGTCAGGGAGTGACTAAGGAATTAAGTCAGAACATTTTTACTAAACATTCCAGCCTTTATGAGGTATTCACAGGTATTCACAGAAGAGGTAAGGAAGTTCTCTTTTTTTTTTCTCACTAAGCGCTTGGGCTTGGAAGGCGCACAGCTCACTGAGGAGCCACATCAGTGGCTCCAATGTGCTGAGACACGCCACAAACACGAGGGCAAGAGACAGTAAGAAATCAGAGGTCACAACCCAGTTGTGAAGTAGGGGCATCACCAAGTTAGTTCAGTCAAATCGATGTCGCAGGTGCTGGAGTTGAGGAGGACATCAGCCCTGGGCCACTGTGGGACACCGTGCAGGAAAATTACCTCAATCCTGAGTCAGACTTCTGTATCTCGCATTTTTTTCTATTTAATTTTATTTCCTCTGCTGAGCTATAAACTTGGTGAAGGTGGTACTGTTATGTTTCACCTCTTAGTCTCCAGGAAAATTCAGAGTCTGGAATGCAGGAGACCCTCAATAAATATGTTACTTTAATTAGTGGTCTGTGAGAGAATGACTTGATTTACATTGAAGGCTGTTCTCCAACATGAGAAGGAGAGTATCCTTGGCTCATATGAACAGGTGGACGTGTTCTCAGTCCACGCAGGTGTCCAGGAAAAGCTGGTGCTGAACTGGAGACAGGAAGACGGCACTGTGTCTGCTCAGGTCACTGCACACTTTTCCAGGCCCTCCAGGGAGTCTTGGCGCTGTTTGTGCCAACATGATTTCCTCCCTACTGGCCCAGGGTCACCTGAGACCATGTCTTCCAATAGCCGTGGCATGACATTTGCCCACTGGGACATCCGGACTCAATGGGACCTGGGTTGGCACAAATGGCAGAATGGCAAGGTAGTGGTGCTGAGACAGTACTGAGGGTCTGCATGTATCACAGAGGAGGCTCCTGCATGTGGGGTATGGACAGAGATCCTGCCTTCCCTGCATGGAGCCCAGGCCCATGAGCCAACTGACCCATCTTCTGAAACCTGGTAGTGGTTCTGTGGAGACAGGACAGTGTCCATTTACCATGGACGAGGGCACTTTCTCTATGTCCCTTAGGACCCTCCTTCCCTGGTTTGCATATGAGTTCCCAAGTTCACCCCTACTCTCCTCCTGTTTGGTATTTTACCTTCTTCTTGTTTTCGCCTCTCAGAACAATTTTTTTTTGTGCAAACCTAGGACCCTGACTCTGAAACACCCAGGACAGTCTGATACGGGTACCCTGAAATTTGCTTACAGGAGTCTGTATGCTGCGCTGCCATCTTTCTAAGTTTATTACTATCTTCAATGGTAGCAGTAAATCATCATAATCATCACTACCATCGTCTTTAGTCAGTTTTGCAACATTTATTAATATGGATGATCCTTGTGGTTGTTTTTACATAACAGTAAGTAGATGTGCTCTACACCAAAGGCTGTCTGATTCACTGGAGATCAGTATAGATGGTTTCCCAACGTACAAAACATAGACATACAGGTGCTCCTGGGCTCCCACCGTACTGCTCAGGGACCTTCTATCGGACAAGCCTGTGAAATACTCCAAGGCCCCTTGAGAGGCAGGAACCTGACTGGGTGGAGATTGTGCTTCCCTGAAGGATGCTCTTGACCAATGGAGCCTCAAGGAAAATCTGCATCGCCATCAAATCCCCATCAGCCTGTGAAGGTTTGGAGCTCAGGGTGGGCATTCTTGGCCCACTAATTTCACAGAACTTCTTCTAAGTCTACTCAGGGCTGAGGGACTTGTTCTTATTTTCCTGGAAAGATGGAATATGGTACAAGCTTCCTCAGAACTTTCATTTCAGCTCAGGAGTCCAGGAACCAGCATGGCCAACATTCTAGATGAAAGAAGTCATCCTGGGCCCCTCTGAGCCTCTGCCTTTACTCCAAATACCCTCAGGGGTCCAGGACAGAGTGGTCTGGACTGTTGAGTAGGAAATAAATACACAAATAAATCCCAACTTCCTTAAGTCCCCCAGCGAGCCCGAGGACCAGTCCACCTGGACCACTGTGCCCCTACTGGATGAGTAACAATAAAGATGATGCCCTCCGACAGCCACTGCCAAGTGTGCAAACTGAAGTGTCTGGGCCCTGGGGGACAGACAAGAGAATAAGACATGTGGTTGGACAGTGAGTGTTGATATAATGGTTAAGACTCAACGTACCCATCGGTCTGGACTTCCGTGACCTAGGTGTGGATCTGCAGTCCTGCCATCCTTGCAGATAGCCCGGCCCTATGAGCAAGTTGGCCAAGTTTCTGAAATGTGGAAAAACTAAAAGAATAAAAGCCATATGATCATCTCAATGGATGCATAAGGAGCTTTTGGCAAAATTTAATATCCATTTATGATTAAAAACTCTTCATAAAATAGGCCTAGAGGGAACATACTTCAACATCATAAAGGCCGTACATGGCAAATCCACAGCTAACATCAGACTCAATGGTGAAAAGCTGAAAGCATTTCCTCTAAGATCAGGAAGAAGACAAGGATGCTCACTCTCACCACTTTTACTCAAAATAGTTTTGGAAGTCCTAGCCACAGCAATCAGAGAGGAAAAAGAAATAAAAGGAATCCAGGTTGAAAAAGAAGAAGTAAAACTGTCACTATTTGCAAATGATGTGATAATATACATAGAAAATTCTAAAGATGCCACCAAAAAACTACTAGAGCTCATCAGTGATGTAGGTTTGACTGAATGTGTCACTTCCTAGGTTAATAATCAGAGACACCACCTTGTTATCAACACCTCCAGTCCTTCAAGGTTGCTCATGCAGTGACTCCCTCCTGCCCCGGTTACCCTGCTATGTGGGTACCTCCACTGCACTGTCTCACTTCCTTTCCATTCTCTTCAACATCTCCTCATTCTCCCTGCCCCGTGTAATTCACAATGGCTCACTGAACCTTCTTTCTTTGTCTAACAAAAACCACTGTTCTTATGGTGAGCTCTATCTATATGCAGTCGACAACGTCATCAGTCCTGTGATACAAGTGGTACATCATGATTAATAGGAAGCCAATCAAAATAAATCTAATCAACGTATGTCTTTTTTTTTTAACCAAATCTTTTCCATTTAATTAGATAAATCAAGTAAACACAATTATGGAACATAGATTATGTCCTTTATTTCTGTTATTCTTTTAACAGCCTCAAAAGTAACTTCCTCAGCTTTGCACAGAAGCGTCACTGTTTGTGGATTCTACTTTTTCTCAGTACTGCACAAAATGTGAAACAAAAAGATCTGTGCTCGTTTTTATCTAAGATGACTTGTAATGTATCCACATTCTCTCAGACTACAGGCACAAGTGTGACTCTATGTCCTTTTACTGTGGTCTCTCTCTGCACCGTGCACACGGGTGCTTCAGCCTCACCCCATGTTCTAGTGTATTCTCAGTGGTGTCCTTCCTGCCCATGAACAGTTGTAGCTGTTCTTCTTGTGAGGGGAAGCAAAGTCTGTAATGACCTATGTTGCCATCTTGCTGACGTCACCCCACAATATTTTTTATTTCACTTTTGATATCTTCTTTTACTCAGTGGTTTCTAAGGAGTATGATTTTTGCTTTTCACACATTTGTGCATCTTCCTATTTTCCTATGTCATTAATTTTTTGTTTTACACCATTTTGGTCGGAAATGATACTTGGTTTGATTTCAGTCTTCTTAAATTTGCTAAGTCTTGTTTTCTGACTTAATGTATGATCTATCTAGAGAATGTTTCTTGTGTGCTTGAGAAGAATGTGTATTCTGTTGCTTTTGGGCGAAATGTTCTGTATATATCTGTTAGGTCTATTTTTTCAAAGATGTAGTGCAAGTCAATGTTTCTTTATTGAATTTTTGTCTTTAAAGACACATAGACTGAGAGTGAAGGGATGGGAAGAGATACTTCAAACAAATAGGGGAAAAAGGGGGTAAGCTACACCTACAACAGTCAGAAGGACATTAATCTAACAAAGGTCAAAAGAGGCAAAGAAGGTCATTATGTAATGTTAGAGGAGTCAATCCATCCAGAAAACATAACCATTATAAATATTTATGCATCCAACATCAGAGTACCCACATATACACAACAAAAACAAGCCAAAAGGCACAATAAACAGCAATACAATAATAGTTGAGAATTTTAGCACCTCATGTTCCACAAGGGACAGATCATCCAGACAAAACTTCAATAAAGAATCAGTTGATGTGAAAAACACTTAAGGCCAAATGGTCCTAACAGTTATATACAGACTATTCTGTCCAAAAAAAAGCTGAATATACATTCCTCTCAAGAGGAGACCACATGATAGGCCATATACCAAATCTCAACAAATTCAAGAAGACTGAAATTATATCAAGTATCTTCTCTGACCATAATATAAATCTAGAAATCAATAGTATGAGGAAAATTGGAAAACTATTGAACACATAGAAATTGATCAACACTCTCCTGACCAACTAATCTACCGAAGAATGACTGTAAGAGGAAATAAGAAAGTGTCTTGAGACAAATTAAAATGGAAACAGCATACTAAAACCCATGGGATGCTGCAAAACCAATTGCAAGATGGAAGTTTATTGCAATAAATGCCTGACTTAAAAAACTTGAAAGATCCCAAATAAACAACCCTACTCTTCTCCTCAAGGACTTGGAAAAAGACCAAACTGAACCAAAGTTAGCAGAAGGAAGAACATAATAAAGATTACAGCAGAGATCAATATGATAGACAAAACAACAGAAGAGATTAGCAATACTAAGAGCTGGCTCCTTAAAAAGATAAACAAAATTCCAAACCTTTAGCTAGATTACCCAAGAAAAGGAGAGAGGACCAAAATCAACAAAATTATAAATAAGAGAGAAGACATTACAACTCTACCACAGAAATAATAAGGATAATAAGTTACTATGAACAACTACATGCTGACAAACTGGACAACCTAGATAAATGGGAAAATTCTTAGAAACATACAACCTACCAAGAGCAACTTAGGAAGAAACAGAAAATCTAAATGGACCATTTACTAGTATGGAGATTAAATCAGTAAGCAAAACTCTTGAAATGAAGAAAAGCTCACAATCAGATAGCTTCACTGGTAAATTTTACCAAATATTTAATGAATTAATGCCAATCCTCAAAGTCTTTTAAAAGAATGGATGAGGAAGGAAAACTCTCAAACTCATTTTCTAAGGCCAGCATTACGTTGATACCACAATCAGAAATGGACACTGCCAGAGAAGAAGATTATAGGCCCTCATAACCTATATAACCCTGATGAACGTAGATTTAAAATTTCTGAATAAACACAAGCAAAGCAAACAAATGCCATCACATTAACAGTACAAAAAAAATTAATCATCAACAGACAAAAAAAACAAAAAACAAAAAAAACAAAAAACAACCACTGAACAACTTAGGTGTAAAATGAATGCAATTCAACATAATAAAGGCCAAATATGTCAAGGCCACAGTTAAAAACATACTCAGTAGTGGAGGTCTGAAACTTTCCCCCTAATGTCAGAACAAGACAAGGCAGCCCACTCTCACATTCACTCAGCATAGTAGTGGAAGCCTTAGCCGGAGCAATCAGGTGAGGAAGAGACACGAAAGGCATCAAAACTGGAAAATGAGAAGTACAAATGTCTTTATTTTTAGATAACGTGATTTTAAACATAGGAAGTCCTAAAAACTTCACCAGAAACCTGTTAGAACTAATCAACATAATCAGTAAAGTTGTAGAATAAAAACTTAAAGTACAAAAGTCAGTCAGCTTTCTATAGACTGAAAATTATCTGAAAAGGAAATAAAATAATTCTATTTATAACAGCATCAAAACCAATAAAACAGTAAGGAAAAAATTTATCCAAGGAGATGAAAGATCTCTACAATACACTGATGAAAGAAACTGAAAAAGATAGACATAAATGTAAAGTTATCCCTTGTCCATGGATTGGAAGGATTAATATTGTTAAAACATCCATACTACCCAAAGCCATCTATTGATTTAATGCTATTTCTATAAAATCCAGCAGCATTTTTTAAAGGTAGGGAAAAAAAACAATACAAAAATGTATAAGGAACCACAAAGTACCTTGTATATGCAATGCTGGAGGCATCACACTCCCTGATATCAAACAGTATTATAAAGCTATAATAATCTAAATAGAATGGTACTGCCATAAAAACAGACATATACACCAGTGGAATAGAACTGAGAGTCCAGATACAAACCCATGCATATAAGGTCAACCAGTATTTGACAAGGTGGTCAGGAATACTCAATGGAGCGAAGAGTCTTGACAATAAATGGTGCTTGAAAATTGCAATAATCACATGCAAAAGAATAAAACTAGACCCCCATCTAACATAACTCATGGAAATTAAATAGAAATGAAATAAAGGCAAATGTAAGTCTGGAAGTCATAAAATTCCTAGAAGAAAACAGTAAAAATCTTTTTAACATAGGTCTTAAAATTATTTTTGATGATACCTTAAGTGTACACAACAATATAATAAATGGAGCAATTAACAAGGGGAAATACATCAAACTAAAAATCTTCTACAGAGCAAGACACACAATCAACAAAATGAAAAGACAGCCAACATAATGCGAAAAAAAACCCCTGCAAATCTTATAGCTAATAAGGGGTTGATATCCAAAATGTGTACCATACAACTCAAAAGCACAGAAACAAATAAGTCAATTAAAAGCTGTGCAAAAGACCTGAAAGACATTTTTCCAGAGAAAATACATGAATTTCCAACAAACACATGAAAATGTGCTCAACATCACTAAACACTGGAAACATTAAAATTAAAGGCACAATGAGATACTACCTCAGGACCGTTAGAATGGAATTCATCAAAAAGACAACAGGCTGACCATCAAATGCCAGCTAAGGTGTCGAGAAAAGGGAGACTTTGTGTGCTTTTGGTTGGCTTATACGTTGGTTCAGCTTCTATGGAAAACATTAGAGAGGTTCTCCAACATTTAATAGGACTACTGCATGACCTAGCATTTCCACCTGTGGGAACTGTATCCGAAAGAAACAAAAATACTATGTTGAAGAGACATCTGCACCCCCGTGTTCCTAGCAGCACTATTTACAATAGCCAAGAATGGAAACAACCTGTGTCTACAGACAGATGAGTGGACATAAATGTTGTGATATAGTTAGACAATAGAATATTATTTGGCCATAAAAAGGAAATTCTGCCATGGGTGACAATATGGATTGACCTTGAGAGCATCAGGCTAAGTGAGAAAAGTCATACAGAGCAAGACAAATACTGTATGATTTGGTTTATATGTAAAAAAACAAAAACAAACTCATAGAAAAAGATCAGATTTTTGGTTACCAGAGGTGGGTGGTGGGAAGAGGGTGAATTTTTTTAAACATCTTTTATTGATTTATAATCATTTTACAATGTTGTGCCAAATTCCAGTGTAGAGCACAATTTTTCAGTTATACATCAACATATATATATTCATTGTCACATTTTTTTTCTCTGTGAGCTACCATAAGATCTTTTGTATATTCCCCTGTGCTATACAGTATAATCTTGTTTATCTATTCTACAACTTTGAAATCCCAGTCTATCTCTTCCCACCCCCTGCCCCCTTGGCAACCACAAGTTTGTATTCTATGTCTGTGAGTCTATTTCTGTTTTGTATTTATGCTTTGTTTGTTTTTTGTTTGTTTGTTTTTTAGATATCACGTATGAGCTATCTCATATGGTATTTTTCTTTCTCTTTCTGGCTTACTTCACTTAGAATGCCATTCTCCAGGAGCATCCATGTTGCTGCAAATGGCGTTATGTTGTCGGTTTTTATGGCTGAGTAGTATTCCATTGTATAAATATACCACATCTTCTTTATCCAGTCATCTGTTGATGGACATTTAGGCTGTTTCCATGTCTTGGCTATTGTAAATAGTGCTGCTATGAACATTGGGGTGCAGGTGTCATCCTGAAGTAGGGTTCCTTCTGGATATATGCCCAGGAGTGGGATTCCTGGGTCATATGGTAAGTCTATTCCTAGTCTTTTGAGGAATCTCTATACTCTTTTCCACAGTGGCTGAACCAAACTGCATTCCTACCAGCAGTGTAGGAGGGTTCCCTTTTCTCCACAGCCTCTCCAGCATTTGTCATTTGTGGACTTTTGAATGATGGCCATTCTGACTGGTGTGAGGTGATAGCTCATTGTAGTTTTGATTTGCATTTCTCTGATAATTAGTGATATTGAGCATTTTTTCACATGTCTATTTATCATTTATATGTCTTCCTTGGAGAATTGCTTGTTTAGGTCTTCTGCCCATTTTTGTATTGGGTTGTTTATTTTTTTCTTATTGAGTCGTGTGAGCTTCTTACTTATTCTGGAGATCAGGCCTTTGTCGGTTTCATTTGGTTGCAGTATTTTCATTCACATTGCAGTATTTTCGTTCACAGTAGTCATATGCTTTGCCTTGTTTGGGGAGTTTGTCAGAACAGAAATGGCTTAGGAAATGTGAGATTTAGTGGGAGGTAGGAGGTTTTGATTAAGCAGGCTATTTACCTGATACACGTGTGTATGTAATTGTAATGGTTCTATGTCCTGTGAGCAGTGACAGAATAACACATTATGGTTAATTATGTCTGTAAATAATATTTAGTTTAACCTGAGCTACAAGTGGCTTGATTGTGTTAAGGCCTCTGATGGCCATAGCTGAGTCATAGCATCATTCCAAATTAAATATATATATACACCAACAGCATTAACAAAGTTATATGTGAGCATAGAGTGATTAGTCATGGGTCCATGACTAGAGATCTTGTTGGCATCAGAGTCCACAAGATACCTTATGATATTAGAAATAGTATCGATGTGGTAGAACATGTTAGAAATATGCATTGGGAGTTTCAGCACCTCAGGGGATAAGGTTTTAATTAGCATGGAGATAACAGGGACCACTGTGAGCTGCTTACTGCAGGTGTAATTTCTGAGAACACAGGAGAATGACAGTAGAAATGAGAGGGTTTATCGGTACTGAAAGCGTACGCAGCCGCATTTTGGGGCTGTGGGCCTGACAGCTCATTCAGTGGCCCTTCCTGTGGAACATATGGTGTCCTGTGGTGGCATGGAGACTTCAAAATTCTTAAGGATGGTTCCATTTTCATGATTCCAGGAATAAGGGTGTTTAAACCTCTATCATTTATTCTGTCAGAGTACCTCTGTGGTCAGACACATTTCTCATGTTTGTGGTGGGGTGATGATGCAGGGTGAACGTTATCACAGACATTGAGCTAACGATAGGGGCAAACTTTCTCAGCAGAGAGGTATAAGTTGACCATCTCCAAATTGTGGGTAGGATATTCAAATTCATAGAGAGGACAGTGTTAGGAGGAGTGTTTTAATGATGGGCTGTTTATCAGTCTGGAGTGTAGAGGTTGTGAACTGCTCTTAAAAACAGGATTGTAGTGAAAATATTCATTATAATGAAACTGACATATTCTGCTAGGAAGAAGAGGGCAAATGGGCCTGCTACATGTTCTGCCTTGAAGACAAATACAAGTTTTTATTCTCCTTCTGTTATGTAAAACAGGGCTTCATGTCAAATTGTGGGTGGGGTAAAGTCGAGAATATTACACACAGGTGATCTTGTGTGACAATTCTTGCTAGAAGTGTACGTGACCCACATATCAGTAGGACCAAGAAGAGAATTGTTCGTCCTACTTCATACAAGATGGTTTGTGCTCATCCCCGTAGAGCTCTGAGGAGAGTGTTTTTTGATCTAAAGCTCGTCCAAATCTGAGGATGGAACAAACAGCTTCGGCTTGATACAGTTACTGTAAGTAGTGCGCCCAGCTTCCTAGTCACCAGTAGATGAGGGCACAGAAGGGGAGCTGAGAAGCGGTGCACAGGGGACTCACTCTCCCCCTTGGGGAGGATGACAAGCTCCACATCTCTTTCGGGGAGGACTGGGGCCGCTCGTGCTGCTGGGGGAGATCCAGGGCCCTCTGCCTTCCTCTGGAAGGTCAGGGGCTCTCAGCTTCACTCGGGGGCATTGAGGCCTCTCCATTGCCCTTAGGGAGGTTAGGTGGCTGTCCATCATGCTCAGCAAGTGTAGGGTTAATCTCTCCCTTATGGGAGGACTTTCTGTCCTCTGGTAGATTAGGGTCCTCCTGTTTCTCTTGGGAGTACAGGCTGCTCTCTAAACCCAGGAAGAAGCTGTGGGCTTTCCATCTCCCTCAGAGCAAAGTGGGGCACTGTGTCCCCTTGTGGTAGGGTGGGTGTCAATGCATCCCCCTCAGTGCGGTCCCTCTCTCTCTCCCTAGGGCCATGAGTACCTGGGTCTCTGCCTCTGTTTCTGTCTTTTTCAATGGTTTCTAGTCTTCAGTGTGCAAGAATTTCACATTCGTGTTTACAATGATTCCTAGGTATTTTGTTCCTTTGGATGTAATTGCAGATAGGGCTGTTTCCTTTTTTCCTTTTTTAAAAAATATATTTTGATGGTTCATGATTAGTGTTTCAAATTGCAACTGATTTCTGTTTACGGATTGTGTAAATTTCCTGAATTCATTCATTCAAAAAATACCACACTTCCTAAAACACCTAGTCATTCAAAACAAACAGGACAGTGACTCCTCAAATAATCTTTCCTCAGTGCCATTAATTTGTGTGGAGCTTGGATGAACTCGATCTGGGTGAAGCTTAACCTCCACGTTAATTGTGATGGATTATCTATGTTCCAGCATGAACAGGATCTCAAAGATCAGGCTCTGCATGACAGACTCAAGGTTAGGTTAACCGTCTTCTATGTTTCCTTATATACTTTTGTATCATTTTACATGTAAAATTTGTAGCTTCATAAGCAGTGTTACCTCAGGAAGCCCGATGACTCCAGGCTGGTCTCCTTCCTCAGACTCTCTGCGGCTATTTGAGATACTCTGTGGATTTGTTCCCCACAAACCCTAGGATGCTTGGTTCGCTTTCTGTGAAGAATCCATCATAGGTTTGGTAGAGATTGCATTCATTGTATTTGGGCAGAATGGTCATTTTAACCATTGTAATTCTTCCTTCCATGAGAACATGATCTCTGACCTTCTGTTTCTTTTTCAGATATTCATCAATGTGTTCAAGTTTCATAGTGCAAGTGTTTCATCTGTTTTACATTGATTTCTCAGTCATTTCTGCCTTTGGATGTAATTGTAGATAAGGTTGTTTGCTTTCTTTATTTTTGTTGATGGTTTCATTAGTATTTGAAATGCGGTTGACTTACGTGTATTCATTGTGTAACTTTACAGAATTCCGTTATTATTTCTTATACTTTTTTTGGTGGAATAATAAGGAAAATTAGAAATTAAAAAATACCACACTTTTTTTTTTACCACACCCAGATCATCCAAAACACAGAATAAACTGACTCCTAATTAATCTATCCACAGTGCTTCTAACCTCTCAGTGAATCTTGAGTGACGTGGATCTGGGTGAAGCTTAGCCTCTCTATGGAATTTTGATGTTTTCTTTGTGTTTCTGACATGGTATTGATACAGTGTTTAGAGAAGTATCTTACATTCCAGTCATTACAACTCTACCGACATAAAAATAAGTCTTGTACCTTGATGAAATATATTCCTTGATATAAATTTTGATCTTATTGGAAATGAAATTGTTTTCATAAATTCTTTGACAGAAGATTGTGTATGTATACAAATTTCACGGCTTTTTGAGAAGTGATAAGTTGTACTAGAATTTTGCCACATTTGTTGAGCAGGGGGAATCATTTGTTTTTAATTCCTAACAGTTTTCACCTATAAGAGGATGTGATCTGTGTGCTGGGAACAGACCCAGTTTTCGCTTCGCGGTACGCACGTGGACGCCTTTTACACCTTTCTGCAAAACTCTGGTTGGTAATTCCGCTGCACAACTGAGTCATCGTAGTCAAGACCAGCTTTCTATGTAGAAACCATGAGGAGCTCGGGAGCCTTTCACACTGAGCATGAGGTTTGCTGCTGCTTTGTAGGCTGCTCTTTTCCACCTTGAACCAGACCAGGGTCACACAGGACTCCAGGAGCTGCTCTGGACCATTGTGTTCCCGGCCCCTCCCTTCCCTGATATACTCTGTGGTTTTGTTCCCCACAAACTCTAGGTTGCTTGGCTCTCCTTTTTGAAATATGTGCTTTCAAATATTTTAGGCCTACTTTGTACTTGTCTTTGATTTTCATAACAAAGTCTTTCCCAGAATCGAAATATTCAATTTGATAAAGTCACTATTATTTCTTGTTATTCTTTGTGGATGTGTGTGTGTGTGTTCTGTGTTAAAACTCAAATCTCAGGTTCTAAATGAACCAACCTGAGGTTATGTGGCTTTTCTTCTATGTTTCCTTTTATGCTTGGTAGAGTTTTGCCTGTAAAATTGGTCTCTAAAAATGTTAAAATGAATTTCATAGAAGACAAAGTTTGCATCTTCATCCATTGCATTCCATACCATCTCCAACAAGTCATTCCTCAGGTATTTTGGAGAAGACATGGAATAATAATTGAGTTTACTTCAGATAAAATATCCAAGTGTTAATGGACTGAGCAGGTGTGCTAGCAGGGAACATGTTCTCCAGTGAAGCGGGAGCCATGTTTCACCTGCACTATTCCAAGTGACCACAGGGGGCCTCAGAGCTCTCCTGTCAGACCTGATTTGCAAGTGGGTTCCCTGTGAGTCCTGCTCCTGAGTGCAGCTGAAAGCAGTTCTGTAGATTTGGCAACCTACAATCTCAGCATCTAGGCTGAACGGAGCTCGATCTCCTTAAGATATGCTGGGGATTCAGCTTCAGGACAGCACAGGGCTGTGTCTACGCTGACAGAAACTTGGTTTTCATAGGACCTGCTTGGAAAAGATCCACTTGGAGCAACAGGTGAGGAGAAGATTGTAAAATTAGAAGAATCTTACACTGTGTGACAGGCTTCTGAGTGGTGCAGGGTTTTCTTCTGAAAAAGGACTTTCACAGAGTAAAAAGAGTTAATTGGATGAATTCTAGTTTCTTTTTTTTTTTTTTTGTGGATTGCCTTTTTTTGTGTTGTGGGTTTAACCTCAGAGATCAGGTTCTATAAGGCAAACCTGAGTTTATGTTGATTTTCCTCTATGTTTCCTTCTATATACTTATGGCGATTGCATGTAAAATTTGTAGCCTCCTCGTGGAGTGTGATATCAGAAAGCTCCATGCCCCCACTTTGGTCTCCTTCCTCAGAGGGTGCTGTGGCTATTCGAGATGCTCTGGCTTTGCTCCACACAGTACCTAGGATGACTGGCTCTATTTCGCTGATGAATCCATTGTAGGTTTGGTAGGGACACATTCACTGCATTTGGGCAGAATGGACATTGTAACCATTGTAATTCTTCCTTTCCACGAGGATGTGATCTCTGAACCTCTGTTGCCATCTTTTTAAATTATCCAACAATATGTTCAAATTTTCAATGTGCAAGTCTTTCACCTTCTTAGTCACTTTGATCCTTGTTAATTTGTTCCTAATTTCTTTCCCCCTTTCCTTCTATCTTAATTTTATCCTTGATGTTTCCTTATTAGTGTTTAGACATGCAATTAATGTATGTGTGTTGATTGTGTAACATTACAGAATTGATTTATAATTTCTTCTACAATTTTGGTGGAATACTGTGGAAATTTGAAATTCAAAAAATAGCACAGTTTTCACTTCACCCAGTTTATCCACAACATGAAACACACTAGCTCCTCAGATAACTTATCCAAAGTGCCTCTGTCTGTGGAGTTTAGGAGAACTGGATCTGGGTGAGGCTTGTCCTCTGTGTGGAATTTTGATGTTACTGTTCCAAAAATCTGACATGGTATCCACAGAGCACTTGGGAAAGGATTTTACATTCCATTGATATCAATCATGTAGTAAATTTTACCAACTTAAAAATAGTTTTGTACATTGGTGAACAATATTCCTGAATAGAAATATTGACATTATTGGAAATGAAATTGTTTTGATAAATTCTTTGACAGATAATTGATTGTGTATGTATGTAAATTAGGTGTATTTTCCTGAAACAGTATTTTGTCCTATAATTTTGCCACATTAGTTGAGCAGGGGAAATTATAATTTTAATTACTAATAATTTCACATATAGAAGGATGTACTTTGTGTTCTGTGAATAGACACAATTTTCATCTCTCAGGTTGCACGTGGGTGCCTCTTATGTCTTTCATTATGACTCTGCGTGGGAATTCCAGTCCACCATTGAGGCACAGGAGTCCAGACCAGGTTTCTGTCTTTTTCTATTTAGAAATCATCAGTACATCTGAGGCTTTTACACTGAGCATGAGGTTTGCTGTTGCTTTGTAGGCTCTCTTTTTCATGTTGAACTAGATCAGAGTCACATAGACTTCTAGGTATTGAACTGGACCGTTGTGTTTCTGTCCCCTTCCTTCCCAGTTCTTGGTGTAATTTTGCATAGAATCTGAGTATCTTCTTTGGTAAGGGGTCAAAGCAGATGTTTCCCTATTTGGAATAAGGTCATTTGCTTTAAAGTTCTTTGCATATTGTGTGAGAATCCTTTTTGAGAGATGTGTTCCCAAATATTTCAGTCCTAGTTTGTACTTGTTTTGGATTTTCTGAGTAATGTCTCTAACAAACTCAAAACATTCAGTTTGATTAACTCAATAGTATTCCTTATTTTTCTTTGTAGCTTGCCTTTTTGTGTTCTGTGTTGAAACTCAAGGCTCAGGTTCTACATGAATCAACCCCTGGTTACATTAATTTCCTTCTACATTTCCTGTTAGGCTTTGTACAGTGTTCCATGTAAAGTTGGTATCTAAAACTTTTGAGTGAATTTGGTGTAAGGCAAAGTTTGCATCTTCATGCATTGCTTTCCATACCATCTCCAGTGAATGGTTCCTTAACTATGTTTGAGAAGATATGGGATAGTTGACTTTATTTCAGTTTGAATTTCCAAGGGTGTACAGATTCAGAAGGCATTCAGGTGGAGAGCATGTTCTCCAGTGAAGTGTGAGCCATGTTTCACCTGCCTTATTCCAACTGACCGCACGGGGGCGATAAGCCTTCCTCTGAGCAGGACACATTTCCTCCCTCAGGCCTGAAACACATTAAAACCCTACTGCAGTCTTCATTGGGGATTGTATGAGACTACTTCTGATTTGCTGGAGAGGTAGTTCTGCCCTGCTCTCAGCAGACACCTCAGTAATGGATGGGATGAATTTTTCATATGCCTTTCCTGTGCTGCTTGCAGGCTAGCTTGTTCTCTGAGCTTTGCTGTTCTGTTCTGCTCTATTGATTCACAGAGTCTCTTCTATGGATTTAGCTGACTGACTTCAGAAGCTCTGATAATTAATTGGAATTTTTATGAGAATAGGCAATTAGAAGGGATTCTGTGCCTTTTGTGCATGGGACAATGCTTTGTCTGGACTGCAGTGTCTTGGGCACAGTAACACATGCCTGCATTCTTGGCCTTCATGCTGTGCAATGAAGAACACATCCTTCATGGCTGTGTCCCCGGAGATGATGACTGAGGACTGGCGGTCAGGCTATACTTAATGTTCCCCTTAGCTCTAATCACATCAACCCACTCCAGCCCCATCCCTAGGTGAACAGAGATCCACTTCAGGAAATATTCTGAAGTCAAGAAGATGTCAGTGGACCAGGTGAGGCTGAGCCTCCTCAAGGAGACTGCCTCTCCCTCATGACTTTGTACAACATGGTCCTCAGCCTGGGTACCCAGGAAGAGAGTAAAACCCTGAGTCACACAGACACATGGCCTATCCCATCATCCCATTTGTGAGAGAAAATCTGATTCTATTCAAAGGGGTTAAGATAGGCAGTTAAGGTAGACCTTTCATTGTGATGTATAAGCAGACACAATGGATTCTGAGGGGGCAATCAGCACAAGTTTCTCATACTGTACCTATGAAACTGGGCCTTAAAAAAATGTTTCATGCTGAGAATAACACTTTAACAGAAGAGATAGTATTAAAAAGCAAGTTAGAGTCCATATCATCTGTGAGGCACCAAAGGAGATTGTGAAAGAGAATTTTATGGTAAAATGAAAATGAGCCCAAATAGTGGATGGGAGAAGGAGAAAGAAATGAGAAGTAAACAAATGAAAGCCATGTGTGTTTGCATAATTAAATGGTGAATAAAGGGGAGAGTTCCGGTCAAGATGGCGGAGTGGTAGGACCACAAGATTGCCACTCTTTATGACTACAGTGAAACCACAAATGAATGTGAAACCACCATCAAAAAAAGAACGGACCCTAGCCAAAAAGATCTTCTGAAACTGGAAACAGAAAGAGGGAACCACAACAGGATGGTAGGAGGGGCATGCTCACGATTTAATTGGGCCCCATGCCCCTCTGTTGGGTGAACCACAAACTGAAGATTTGCTAATTTGCAATGGCCTTCCAGATGAGTGAGAGCTCTAAGCCTCACATCAGGCTCCCCAGCTTGGGTCCCAGCATTGGGAAGAGAAGGAGACCCCAGGATCTTTGCTTTTGAAGTCCAGTGGGGCTTGGCTCTGAGACCCCTATGGGACTGGGGGAAATGGAGTCTCCATTCACTTGGGAAGCACACATGGAAACTCACCTGCACCAGGTCCAAGGGCAGAGGCAGTGATTTCATAGGAACTTGGATCAGGCCAGCCTGCTGGATTTGGAGGGGTTCCTGGGGACATAGGGGATGGCTGCAACTCACTCAGGTACATAAAATCTGGTGGCGTACATTCCAGGAGTATTCATCTACAGGAGCTTTCCTGGAGGCTGACACTTTGACTGGATCATTAGCACCAAGACTTAGTCCCACCCAACAGCCTGTAGGGAAGCCTCAGGCCAAATAACATACAGGGTGAGAATACAGCCCCACTCATCAGCAGACTTCCCAAGCCACAAAGGCCTCTAAACACAGCCCTACCCACCAGAGCTCCAGGACCAAGCTGTACCCAGCAGTGGGCAGGCACTGGCTCCTCCTGCCAGGAAACCTGCATAAACTTCTAATCCAGCCTCATCCACCAGGGGCATAGAGTAGAAATAAGAAAACAATAATCCCAAAGCCCATGGAAAGAATCCACAAACACATAGAAAGAGAGACAAGAGAGACGGTATGAGGTGACAAAGGAATATCTCCCAGGCCAAGGCACAAGATAAAATCCCAGAAGAGGAAATAAGTGATGAGGAGACAGACAATGGATCTGAGAAAGAGTTCAAAGTCATGACGGCCAAGATGTTCAGAGAACTCAAGAGGAGCATAGATGCACAGAGTGAAGTTTTTAGCAAAGAGCTGGAAAATATAAAGAATACGCAAACAGTTGAAGAATAAACTCACTGAAATGAACAATACATTAGAAGGAACCAAGACTGGACTAAATGAGGCAGAAGAACAGATCAGTGAGCTAGAAGACAGATTAGTGGAAATCACGACTGCAGAACAGAAAAAAGAAAAAAGCATGAAAAGGAATGAGGATAGTTTAAGAGAACTCTGGGACAACTCGAAGTGCTCTAATATTCGCATTATAGGGTCCCAGGAAGAGAAGAGAGAAAGGACCTGAGAAAATTTTTGAAGAGATAATAACCAAAAAATTCCCCAACTTGGGAAAGGGAAGAGTCACCCATGTCCTGGGAGTGCAGACGGTACCACACAGAACCAACCCTAAGAAGAACACACCAAGGCACACAGTCATCAAATTGACAACAATTAAGGATAAGTAGAAAATATAAAAATTAACAAGAGAAAAGCAACGAATAACATACAAGGGAACTCCCGTAAGGTTATCAGCTGATTTTTCAGCAGAAACTCTACAGGCCAGAAGGGAGCGGCACAATATATTTAAAGTGATGCAAGGGGGAAACTTACAAGCAAGAATATCTATCCAGCAGGGCTCTCCTTCAGACTTGATGGAGAAATCAAAAGCTTCACAGATAAACAAAAGCTAAAAGATTTCAGCACCAGCATACCAGCTTTACAACAAATGTTAAAGGACCTTCTCTAGTCATCAAACCATAAGAAAAGAGAACAAAAAGAAGAAAGAGAAAAAAAGGAAGAGAGACCTACAAAAGATTGCTTTGGCTGTTTGAAGTCTTCTGTGGTTTCTTATAAATTTTGGAATCGTTCTAGTTCTGTGAGGAATGTTGGGAGTATTTTGATGGAGTTGCGCTGGATCTGTGGGTTGTTTTGGGGGGTGCGGCCATTTTGATAGTGTTGATTCTTCCAACCAAAGAGCACGAGAAATCTTTCCATTTCTTTGTGTTACTTTCATTTTCAAAGTATAGGTAACCTCCTTGGTTAAGTTTATTTCTAGGTGTTTTGCTGTTTTTGACATATAAAACTCTGGTTTTTGACATATAAAACTCTGGTTTTTGAAGTGAAAAAAAAAGTGAATGAAGGGCCACAAATTGAAAAATATCCTTCTTTCCCATGGGTGAGTTGTATTCCATTATATATATGTGTGTGTATAATATATATATATATATTATACACACACACAATGCATATATATATATATACATATATATACACACACACATAATGCATATATATATATATCCATTATCTATTGAACTATTGATGTACACTTAGGATGCTTCCATATCTTGGCAGTTGTAAATAATTTTACTGTTAATAGCAAGGTGTATGTAACTTTTGAGTTAATTCTTATTTTGTGGTTGGCTTTATTCATTTGATAACTATGTAAGTTTAAAAATCTAAAGCTTAAACATTCTTAGAAACAATGAACAGTACATATTTGTCAATTTAAAAATATATGTGTACTAAAGAAAAAATTGATCATTCAAGCTATGAAAGACAGAGAAGAAAATTAAAAAAACGTATTAGTAAATGAAAGAAGCCAGTCTGAAAAGGCTCTCAACTACACAATTCCAACCAAATGACATTCTGGAAAAGGCACAGCTGCAGGAAGAATAAAAAGTTCATGGTTTCCAGGGGTTTGGGGAGAGGGAGGGAGGGAGGAATGAACAGATGGGAGCACAAGGGAGTTTTAGGTCAATGAAATTATCCTATACGATACAATTGTTGTGTCTACATGGCATTATGCATTTGTTAAAACCCACAGAATATACAAAATCAAGAGTGAACCCTAATGTAAACTATGGACTTTGGTTCAAAATAACGTGTTCATGTTAGTTCATCAATTGTACAAAATTTGCCACACTGATGAGGGATGTTGAGGGTAGGGGAGTTATATGTGTGGGAGGGGAGGGCTATGTACAAACTCTCCGTGTTTTCTCATCAATTCTGCTGTGAACCTGAAACTGCTCTAAAAAATAAAGTCTATTTAAAAAATGGTGAACAAAGGGAAAAGAATACGTCATGTTGTACAGGGTGTAAATAATAAAGGTGGAAATAACATTCAAAATATCAATGGGAATTTGAGAGAATAAAATTCTGGGCCTGTACAGGGAAGCTCCCGTATAGAAGAAAGGGGAAAGGAAAACATCGTTAGATTTTTAGACATCAGTTATTCTCCTCCTAAACTCTGTGGAGATTCTAATTTGGAAGCCTGCATCTCACACTGTTGGAGGCGAAAATCGGCACAATGTGTTAGATCCACCAGGGACGAGCAGGCCTGTGAGAAAGGGAAGGATGCTGACCAACAGGAAGAAAGCAAGGAGTAAACAGACTACCGTGAAGGTACGTCCCTGGTGACTTTCAGCTTAAATGCTGGGGTTACGTTTGTAAAATGAAAGGAAAATATTCCTAGTTTGGAGGACAGTAAGTTACCTTCTCCTGGTCATGATGTGGCACAAAAAAGTACAAAATTTGCTTAACTATGAGAAGTATTTGGACTCTCACTTTGGGCGCCAACAGACAGGCCCTTGTGTCTTCAACTGAGAAGGGACCAGCGCGTGCACAGGAGGAACCCACCACACTCCAGGAAAGAAACACAGAAAATGCTTAGAGGGAACAAGCCTGGGGCCATAGGCAGTCAGGAACAGAGTCTGTCCTGAACAGTTGGAGTAAGGAAAATCAAATCTTGTCATTTAGGGGCAACAGATGGTGGACACTGAAGGGTTTTACAGAGCATTGGGGAAGCATTAATTTACATTACATACTGGCCCAGTCACCTCCCATTTCCATGCCAGCACTCACAGACACAGCCTTCCCACTTTTCCAGTTCAGCCCTGGCTGAGTTAATATCCAGACCCCACCCACTGCCACACCTGTTGACTGTTACCTAACTATGGTAGGAGACCCACCCAGGGGTAAGCGCTGGCAGGCCCAGGCGGGCTTTGTTCATTGTCAGTGTCCCCTTGACCGGAGGTGGCCACAACAGATGGGTCAGACCTGGCTTCTCTGGGATCCTCTTTTCACCTGTTCTCACGGACAGATGTCCCTCAACAGGGGCACAAAGCTGGCAGAGAGCCAGGTCACTCGGAGGACAGCCCTCTCGCTGCTTGGATTCTGGGCCATGCTGGCTCCAGTCCAGTGTTCTCAAGGCCATCCCTCGTGGCGCTACATCTCCTCGGAGGTGGTGATACCCAGGAAGGAGCTCCACCACGGCAAGGGCGTTCAGGTGCCAGGATGGCTCTCCTACAGCCTGTACTTCGGGGGCCAGAGGCACGTTATGCACACGAAGAGCAAAAACATCTTTTGGCCTGGACAGCTGCTGCTGCTGACTCAGGACGAGCAAGGCGCCTTGCAGATGGACTTCCCCTTCATCCCTTCAGACTGTTACCACCTCGGCTACGTGGAGGGGATTCCTTTCTCCGTGGTCACTGTGGACACGTGCTATGGGGGTCTTGAAGGTATTATGAAGCTGGATGACCTTGCCTATGAAATAAAACCCCTCAGGTATTCTAAAACGTTTGAACATGTGGTTTCTCAGATAGTGGCAGACGCCGACACAATGGGACCTGTGCATAGCCTGAAAGACAGGCAGAATGGGGACGCCCTGTTCCCTGAAGCTGGTATCAGTGAAGCCCGCCACCATTATTTGAATTCTAGGTACTTTGCCCCGCATATAGGAGTTATCAGAGGATTCGCTCAATTTTCCAATACAATGTATCGTGTATTCCAAAATGTAACACAGTGTGTAAACTACATGTTACATATGGCTAACTTAATGGACTCCATGTATGCAGGTCTTAACATAAGGTACTTTGTCACTGCAGTCCTAGTATATAATGTGAGAGATCCAACAACTATGAATGATTATCGTGTGTATGAAAGCCCATATGCTGTGTATCACAGAACTAACCTTAGACCAACTGTCAGACCCGTTTCATCCTTCATAGTGATTAAACATGGACCCGCGTCCTTTGACCCACCACTGTATCGTACATGCAATATGCATGACATACTCTTTGTTGGTTACCTAGGCAGACATCACTTAATGGTAAGTATCTTAGCAGCCCGGTACACTGGGAGAAGTTTTGGTCTGTATTTTGATTCTGAAGATTGCACTTGCATGAGAAGGACCGTCTGCATTATGTCACCCTACGCTGCTTTGACAGACGCCTTCAGTGACTGCTCCATCATACACTGGCGGAACATAGTGAAAACTCAAGGCCATTGTATATTTGACACGGTTTGGAAGACATTTAATGCAAGCCTGATAAATGTACGTTGTGGAAACTCTGTAGTGGAGGGTTCAGAGAGATGTGACTGTGGCTCCTTAAAGCAGTGTTATAGCAACACATGCTGTAACACTGACTGTTCCCTTAAGAGAGGATCTGTTTGTGATAAAGAAATGTGCTGTACAAACTGTACGTACGCTACGCCTGGAACGCTGTGCAGACCAATCCAAAATATATGTGACCTCCCCGAGTACTGCCCTGGGGGTACTTACCTATGCCCCCAGAACTTTTATCTGCAAGATGGAACCCCCTGTACCGAGGAGGGCTACTGCTATCATGGAAACTGCACTGACCGCACCATGCACTGCCAAGAGATCTTTGGAAGACACGCTGTGAATGCCGACGACAGCTGCTATACAATAAATACAAAGGCCACTCGATTTGGACACTGTTCAAGAAGAGCTCCTCTAATGACTTTTAACCCTTGTCAGAATGCAGACATAAAGTGTGGAAGGCTGCAGTGCGGCAACGTCACACACCTTCCCCGGCTGCCAGACCACGCCTCGTTCCATCAGTCAAAGATCTCACAGGTGTGGTGCTGGGGATTAGACACACACATAGCAACAGGGATAAATGATGTTGGTCATGTGAGAAACGGTACCCCCTGTGCCCCTGGGAAGTTCTGTGAGAATAACTTCTGCAATGCTTCTATAGCTGCGATAACATATGACTGTAACCCTGAGAAATGCAGTTTTAGAGGAATTTGCAACAACAGAAGGAATTGCCATTGCCATGTAGGCTGGGACCCTCCATATTGTGCAGATAAAGGTGCTGGAGGGAGCCAAGACAGCGGATCCCCACCAAGAATGATGCGGTCAGTAAAACAAAGCCAAGAATCAGTGGTATATTTGAGAGTGGTCTTCGGTCGCATCTATGCCTTCATAGCTGCTCTCCTCTTGGGCGTAGCCACAAATGTAAAAGTTATCAAGACCTCCACAGTTCATGAAGCGACAACAGGTGCAAAATAAATTATAAACCAGCCTGCCAACCCCTGTACAGCCAGAGGCAATATAGAAGTAAGATCTCTGATAAAATCTGTAATGGGATGGCAAAGATGATTTTCACATTCCAGAACCCTCCAAGAGACACTGGAGGACTTCCACACATCAGGGGTGGTGAAGAGGCATTGACGTTCTCATCTCAGGACTCTTTGATAGGCCGTTGATCAGCCCTGTGAAATAAATCTTGAAAAATCATCTGTTTCTGTCCTCTAATATTTCATAAACTCTCAGAGGGAAAATCAAGCCTGAGACTTTGGCCCGCAGAGGAGATGGGGGTCGGCAGCTGGGTCCTGACCTGAGTTTGCTGCTCCCACTATTAACAAAAGTTGCCATGGGCGGCTTTAGGCACAGACTCATGACATGTCTCTAAATTAGTGCTCCTGAACACTGGGGTTTTCCTCTTCCTCTAGGTGATCTCTCCTTCTCTAAACCCAGAATGGGTCCAGGGAAATAGAGGGAGGGCTGCTCCCAAGCAGCTTCGTCTGTCCCCTTCCGGTGGGCTGTGGGCTGTGGGCTGTGGGGTGAGAGAGATGTGGGCTCAACTCGCATCTAGTGTAAACTAGGACACCCGGGAGACCTAATTTCCCAAAGTGGGGCACTGGGATCAGGAGGTGGAATGTTGCGTTCGATGAAATTCCATCAGAAAACTAAGTAGATGTGCTTATCCAGGACTCCAGCATCCAGGGGAACTCTGTGAATGTGACTTTCTCCCTCCCCGCACCTACATTTCAACGCACTTTCAGTGAACTTGAACTGAGGAATTAGTGGTGAGTAACAGACAGCAGTCTTCAGCTCACCCTGCCGGGGTGCAAAACCAGTCTCCTTCTGTATCCAAACAACGTTGAGTGAACTATTATTTTACAATGTGAAGCAAAATTAGTACAATAAAATGTGTAAGTAGTAAGAAAGCATTTTTATTATAAATTAACCTTTAAAATTATGTAGACCATTCCCCATGCCATACAGGTAACGTAGCAGGGAATTCAAAGGACAGAAACTCCCAGCAAACTAAGAATGTAGCACTTCCCGCATTATCCACAGAAACTCCCTTTTGGTCTGTTGTAACATTTGTTTTCAGGGTTTCCTTAAATGTGTACACTTAAAGCGGTCCTGCCTCTATGCACGCTGTTTTGAAACCCTAACCTCTTGTCTCCAAATTCATCGTACTGTCCTATTGTTAGAGCAGGCAGGTAGCTAGATAGGAGCAGAGAAGTGGGGAGATGTGCAAATGGCAGAAAACCACACATCTTGTAAACCGTGGGGGTCCTGGGACAGACCAAGAAAAATAGGATCCTCTGGACAGATTGAAAAATAAAATGCCTTCTGGGTTGATAAGCGTCCTGGAGGCAGAAGGGTGGGACAGGACAGGAATCCCCGCCATCCGATTGTAACCTTTCGATCATTAGGATTTCCATACAAGTGTAACTTTTTGTTTATGATACCCCCATCCAAGTGTAACATTTTGTTCACTATGACCTCATCCAACTTGCCAGTCAAGGCGAATAAGGAGGAAAACTGCCTCCTCCCCACCTGGGAAGGTGGAGCCGGGATGCAGGTCAGGAAGGATGGCCCCACACCCCTCCCCACTGAGGAATATTCTTCCCGTTCCTTTTCACACTCATATACTGACCTTGCCAAGGAAACTCAGAGCAGCCACCCACCTGGGTCTGCCTGCTCTTTCCTCGACAGTGTGCCATCTGTCCTTGAATCCTTGCTTTGCTTTCTTAACCCTGTGTCTTGTCTTGAATTCTTCCTGCAGCAAGACAAGAACCTCTCAACCCCCAACACTATCTTTGAACTGCCTACCAACTTCCAACTTTCAGTCTGCATTTAAGGTACTCCAGTCCATTTGTTCGAGCAGCCGGATAGCTCGATGTGAGCAGAGAAAGGGGAACGTGTACCAAATAGCAGGAATCCTTACATTTTGTGAACAACGGGCGTCCTGCGACAAACAAAGAAAAGTAGGAGCTTCCAGACTGATAAAATACCACACGCTTCGGGTTGACAAATCCCCTGGAGGCAGACAAAGAAAGGTGGGAGAAGGCTGGAACTGTGTGCATCTGAATGTAACGTTTTGCTCATTATGCTCTTGCTACAATAAAACTGGCCCTGCAGATGAGAAGTACCCATCATGCACTGATATCATGACATTCCAGTCAAGACTAAAGAAGGACAAAAATTCCTCCTGCCTTGGGAGGGTGGAGCTGGAATGAAAATCAAGAACTACAACCACAACCTCTCCCTTCCCAGTGAACATCCTGCCCATTCACTTTTAAACACCGTATCAACAGCTTGCCAAACACTCAGCGCAGCTACTCACCCAGGACAGCCCATCTCCCTTGGAGAGAAGACTGTCGCTGAGTAATAAGCCCCTACTTTACTTTCTTGACGTCCAGGTCTCATCTCTGAATTCTCCCCATGACGAGCCACAAACCTACTCTGACAACCCGGTGCTGTGCTGCTGTCAGCGTATTCCATTCTTGACGGGTGGCTATTAATGAGAAATTTCAATGAGAGGCCAGATGAATTAAACACCCACCTAATCTCACACCCTCTGCTGTGAATTGTTTGTTGACGCAGCGTCACCCTCCTCGCACCTTTTACTGGCCTCCTTCCTGCAGCCAAACTGCAGGCTTCCCCACGTGGCCTGGGGGGTCTCTGTACAAGGGGTCAGTGCTCCTCTCCCTGGGGCTCGTCTGCATTCCAAGTTCAGTGCTTGACGCGTACCCGGTCTTGATCTCTTTGAATCTCTTTCTGTTGTCCCTTTGTCTTCCCTTTCTGACTTCTGGTTCTCCTATCATGGCTCCTATGGCTCCTATGTTCTGACTGAAGTCCTGAGGTGGTGCCTAAAATCTATGGGGGTTCTGGGTAATGTGACTGTCCTGCAGAGAGGAGCGACCCCAGTGGTCCCTAAGAAGCACGGCCCGGTCAGATCCCTGTGCTCCCACCAGGGGCTGAGGCGCTTCAGCCCGGGTTCCCGCGTGTGTGCGGGAAGCTCTCCTTCAGGGCGCAGGCTCCCAGGGGCTCAGGCGGGAGTCCGGGCCTTTTCTCCTCAGGAGGCAGTGCTTTCCGCGTTTGACCTAACCTTCCCGCACTACGGGGCGCTGTGCTTAGGTCTGCTTTTCTTTCTCTTCCCTTTGAACCTCATTTATTTAACATTCATTTGTTTAAAATTTAATTGCGATATCATTGATGTGTAACATCGCATGTGTCAGTGTGCAAAGGGGTGATTTCATACACTGACACCTTGTAATGTGATGCCCACCAGAGCGTTACCCAGCACCTCCAGCAGCTCCTACAATTACCATTTCATTTTGTGGTGATAAACTTAAACTCTAGTTCCTTGGAAAGGTTGAAGTTTGTAATACAGCAGTGTCGACTACACTTGCGCGCCGTGCGTTAGATCTCCAGCACTAACTTACTCCGCTGCTGGTTGTACGCTGCGCCCTAAGAACGTATGTCCTCAATTCCCCCACCCCCTGACCCCTGTTAGTCACCAGTCTACTCTGCTTTGACATTTTCTCTTTTTAGGATTCCTCATGTCACTGACGTCGGACACTGCTGTCTTCCTCCTCACATCTGGGGCGAGTCTTGTCATGCCTTGTCTTCTCGATGGCAGCCAACCAAGTGTGAGCTGACATCTGCCCTCCTCCCTCCCTCCCTCCCTCCCTCCTTGCCTGCCTTTCTTTCTTCCTTCCTCCCTTTATGGATTTAAGTTGCAGCTTTCTGATGACTAGTTACATGGAGCAGCTTTTTATGCACTCGTCGGCCTTATGGATGACTTCTTTGGAACGTGCCCATTCAGTTTCTCTGCCCTTTTCATAGTTTATTTTTTTGTTCTTGAGTTGAATGAGCCTTTTATAGAACTTTGATATTAATGCCTTGTCTGAATCACAGTTTACAAATAGTTTCTCCTGTTCCACAGGCTAACTTTTCGTATTTTTATTGTTCCTTTGGCATTGGCGAAGCTTTTGAGTTTGATATAGCTTCATGTGATCCTTTGTGCTTTAGTTGCCTTTGCTTTTGGTGTCGTATCTAAACAAATATTGGCAAGGCCACTGTCCAGGAGTTCCTTCCCTAGATTGTGTTCTAGGATTTTTATGGGATCAGGTCTTACGTTCAAGTCTTTAATACATTTGAGTTAATTTTTTTGTGAGTGATGTAAATAGGGGTCCGATTAATTTTATCTGCACATAGTTATCTGGTTAGCTCAACCCCACGTGTTGAAGAAACTATTCCTTCCCCGTGGATGGTTGTGGGTTCCCCTGATAAATGTCGCTTGACTGTATTCATGAGGGCTTGTTTCTGGGCTCTCTCTTCTGACCCATTGGTCTGTATTTCAGTGTCTGTGTCAGCACCATACAGTGTTAGTTCCTGTAGCTTGGTCATACAGATTGAAGCCAGTAAGGCAAAGCCTCTGGCTTTCTTCTTTGTCATGATTACATTGACTATTTGGGGTTGTTTTTTTGTTTTTTTGGGTTTTTTTTTGGTTTTTTTTTTTTTTTTTTTTGGTTCTGTACAAATCTGAGGGGAATTTGTTCAATTTCTGTTTTTAAGAAAAGCCATTGGAAATTTGGCAAGGGTTGCATTGCATGTCTCAATTACTGTGTAGTATGAACATCTTAATAATGTGAATTCTTCCAGTCCATGTGCACAGAAGGTCGTCTCACTTATTTGTGTCTTCAATTTCTTTCACGGATGTCTATTAGTATTTTAGTGTTCAGATCTTTCATGTACTTGGGTTTATCACACACCTAGGAGCTTCCAGAGCTCAAGGCCCAGCAGCCTCTGAGCCCTGTGACTGGGTCCTCAGGGAGCAGACAGGACAGGCCATCCTCTCCTTAGTCCCCTTCCTTCCCAGGACATGTGAGTTCTGGGCACTTGTCAGGGGAAGCAGAGGTGGGAAGGCATCCCATGTGGGAAGAGGACACAGAGCAGCTTGTGTACATGGATATCCACACTAGGAACATGGGTTGGTGGGACGTGGGTACTGGGAGGTGCAGATGGTGGTCCTGAGTAACTTGGATGTGCAACGAGTTTCCAGTCTACATGGGCAGGCCAGCTTCAAAGAATCTCAGTGTTTCTAGACACAAAGCAAAGTCCTAATATCCCATGTGTCCACTGCCCATCAAAAGACAGATCTTCTCTGGTGCCAGGTGCTGCTTCTGGGGCCCTCCTGACTGGACATCTGCAGCCAGAGTCACGGCATCATGACTGTGTGTCAGCTAGTGTCAGGAGTGGGGAAGCAGAGCAAATGGTCCCTGGAAGTGTGGGAGCACTGCCAGGGCCCCCTGTACAAGCCCTAGGCTGATCACTCATTGGTCGGACACCTGCATGGGCTGGGCATCCCCAATGGACTGGACTGGTCCCTGGACCACTGTACTTTCTACCACGCAGGAGCTTGATGTACTGTGTGCAGGCCTACAACCGTGACCTATCGATGGGCAAGATCAGTGGGAGCCCCGCTGCCTGCCATGTGGCTTCCAACCCACCATGGTTCCCCTAATCCTGCCATGAACTCCCCAATCCAGTCATGGGCCCACAGTTCTGCCATGGACACATGTATCCCATTAGCCCCCAAGAGGGCTATAAAGAGATAAAGAGGGGTAAGAACTTAGCCTTGAAGTAGGGATGGGGTGGGCTCTAACAACATCAGGTGTAGGCAAGTACAAAAAAAATCCTGAAGTTGGCCAGAGGTGGGGAATTTTCTCCCATGTGGCCAGCAGCCCCCCTAAGGAGCGTCCCCGTGCAGAGGAATCTCTGACTAAATGTGAGCTCACTCCCAGGCCAGCTGCCCTGAAGTTTATTCATCCCCGCCAGGGAAACCACCTGGATATGTGCAAGGATCATAGAGGCTGGAGAAAAGGGCTTGGACCCACACTAGTGACAGCACGCATGCTGAGTTGGTGCCCGCAGGCCACACGGGACAGTCCTGGTCTGGGCGCTCTTCTGGACCTGAGTTACCTTCCTTTCCTGGCCCTTATGGCCTTTTCTCTTGTGTCCTCATTTTTGCCTGGGGAGAACTTCCAAAAGCACAGGGAGGAACATTCTCTTCCTTAGTAGGAGGCCCCCCAGCAACTCACATGGAAGGTCCAGCAGAGGCCCACTCGGAGCGGGCCACCTGCGTAGCCCTGGCCCCTCCCTCCCTCCCACCAGCCCAGCCCCACTGCCACTGACCAGGCAGGGACTATGGCCTCAGGTATACCTGCAGTTGCTTTAGCTCCAAGGAGGAGGCATTTGTACAGACCTCAACCCTGGCACACGTGGGAAGTGCTAGCCGGCGGGGTCGGGCCGCCTGGGTCAGTCAGTCCTCCCCAGTCAGGGGCTTACAGTTGTGGAAAACAGGCCCCACTGTGCTGTCCAGGTCCTAGGAACGGGTGTGGGGTTCTGAGGGTCAGGGCAGATGTGGGCCTGCAGCTCTGGCTTGTTTTCTAATCATTTCAACTGGTCCATGAGCGGTAGACAATTTCAAGAAAACCCTTTTCTCACAAGAGAAATCCAGGAGTCAGGAAAAGAAGGGGTTCAACGGAGAGAGGCCCCAGACCCCGGCACCTAGAAGCCTCTGGAAGAACCGGTGGAGGGGCCACGCAGAGTGGGGCCCAGGGTCACAGGTGTGCCCGGGAGCTGTCACTTGTTAGTTCAGGGTTGGCTCTGAGCGCCAGGTGGAGCCCAGGGTATCCTGCAGTAAGGACTACTTGCATGGTTCTTGTGCACTGAGCCCTGCCGGGGGGCTGCCCACGTGAGCCCCGTGTGTTGAGAGGGGCATGCTGGCACAGAGTTGCTTAGTGATTCGCTTCTGGACTGTGCTGGGATGTGATGAGAACCAGGAGATGTTGTGGGACCCTGAACCGCACCCAGAGCCCATCCAGAGTGACGAAGTCAGATGATGGCTGCTGTGCTGGGTGAGGGTGGCCCCCTAGGGTATTTCCTGTTTCTTTGGCCTGTCAGCAGAGGCCTCCCCAGGACAAAGCAGACAGCCTGCCTCAGGTAAGTGGGAGCTCCTGGTGACCCTGAAAGGAATGAGGGACCAAGCAGGAGGGAAGCAGGGGCCCAGACAGAGACATGGGGTTCATGGTGTGAAGGGGTCTTTCTGGGTCTGAGCTGGGAGTGGATGACCACAGAGGCTCCCCCAGGACAGAGCAGACAGCCTGCCTCGGGCAGATGGGAGCTCCTGGTGGCTCTGCAGGGGACAGGGGAGGGAGGGACCTTGCAGGATGGGAGTGACTGGGCCTCTAGGCAGTGCCGTGGGGCACGAGACCTGAGGGGGTCTTTCTGGGTCTGAGCTGGGAGTGGATGAACAAGAGATGAGTGTGTCCCAGAAAAGCTGCCCTGATGAACTAGGCTGAGCTGGCTTCAGGGAGACAGGCCTCTTGGGTGGCCTCCAAAACCGAATTATAAGATGAATCCTGCTAAAGGAAGGTTTTGTAATGCATATCCTGGTGGAGGGAAGTTTTTGCAAAGGGAAACCACCTAAGAGGAGGCTCTGTGAGCTGGTGTCCTGGTTGGAGGGAGGGTGGCATGGAAAGTGCTGGGCGCTAGCAGCCACTTGGTGGGGCCCTGGCTGGGGGGAGGGTGGCATGGAAAGGGCTGGGCGCTGGCAGCCACTTGGTGGGGCGGAGGCAGAGAACATCCTCCTCCCGTGCCTCTGTGACGCCATGCCTGTGCTTCTGGGCAGTTACTTGGCTACTCAGATGATCAGCTTCCCAGACTGTTCCTGGAGTGAAGGCAACAGGTGTTTACTAGTAATTTATTCAGACAGGGTAGAAAGGGGTCTTGTGGAAACCTTGCAGAATGCCATCTTTAGGGGAATCTCAGGTCCCATTTCCCACAGGTCTCATTTCAAGGCCAAAAGAGCAGATCTAAGCTAGCTTGCAACATAGCACAGGGATGGGCTCCTTTTGGTGGATCCTCCGGTTTTCTGAATCTCAGAGTGGGGAGGCTCTAGTGGGCAGTGGAAATTAGAAAGATGGACATAGCAAATGTTGGTGAAGCTTTGGAACAACTGGGACTCTCATCTATTCCTGGTGGAAATGGTACCAACATGTTGGAAATTTGTCAAGTAGTTCCTTAAAACAAAAATGCAACATGACCTAGTAACTCTTTAGGATTTTTTTTTTTTTTTGCCAAATGAAATGAAAAATATGTGCACAAAGGCTTACACATGAATATTTACAACAGTTTTACTCAAAGTAGCCAAAATTTTCTTGCTGAAACTTAGTTGGGGGAGGGAGATGCTGCTGGCGGACCTCTTGGTCTTGCCAGGGAACTTGCTGAGGCCTCCTCCCCGGGAATTTAGGAGCATGGTTAGGGATCCCTGGACATTATGCTGGCTGCTTAGAAGTTAGACACCTGCCTGGGCTGGGCATCCCCAACAGGCTCGCCTGGCCCCTGGACCACTGCACCATCTACCACAGCGATAGCCTGGCGCACTGGGTGCCATTCCATGATCATGACAGGTGTAAATGGGCAGGATCTGGGGAGTTTTCCTGCCTGCTGTGTGGCCTCCAGCCCACCATGGAACCTCCAGTCCGGCCATGGACACCCCTATCCCATTAGCCCCCAGGAGGCCTGCGGGGAGGGGTGAGAACTTGGCCATGAAGAAGACAGGGCAGGCTCTACCTGCAGCAGGTGCAGGAAATCACCAAAGCTGCCCAGGTGTCTGTCCCACCCAGGGTGGCCCGGGGTGGTGGTTTCAAGGCCTGAGGGCTCCAAGTAGTGGGGTCCACCTCTGCCTGCAGCTGGGCTCCTCTGGGGAGCTGCTGCGGAGAGAGAGTCTCTTCTGATGATTCTGCAACTGTCCTGCCCACTCAGAGGCACCCTCTGAGCCCCACAACAGCCATTAGATGCTATTTCTCACCTGACAGACTTGCCCTGAGAGTGGGTTTTCACACTGTGTCAGAGCCCAGTGGTGGCCACCCTGCATGACCTGTGTGTCCCTGGAGTCTCAGGAGGCCACAGCATTGGGACACCTTTAGCACCATGAATCCCGAGGGCATTTCACAAAGGCCACAGACTGGTCTGAGGAGAAGAAGCCAACCCCTTGCTTAACCTCACGGCTAGGATGCCACGTATGCAGGAGGGGCTTGGACTGAGCTAAACCACAAACAGATCTCCTACTCTTCCGCTGGCAAAGGGGCCCTGCCGATCTTAAGGCCCTGAGACCTCTCCCTCTTTTGACCTCAACTGCAGGGTTGGGAAGCCCGAGACCACCCCAGGCTCTGTTTTCTTGGAGGCTCCCAGGGCTCCCCAAAGCATTATACTCAGGGTCAGCGCTTGTTACGCTGGAAGAGCAAGAACCAGGCGGTGTTGGCTGTTGGGGTGCTTGCCGCCCTGGAGGGGAGGAAATCTTTTTCTCTGCTCTCTTTTGGTCTGTATCACAGATCAGCAAATTAAAATGGCAAACGACCGATTAACAGGAGCAAAAGGTTTATCACGTCTGCGTACAGAGCCATTCACACAAATGAAGTGGAGACCTAGTGAAACAGTTAGACTTGAGGGCTTCCATGCCATTTTAACAGAGGGAGATAAGTTTCTCGAAAAGTGACAAGAGAAAGGAAAACAGGTTTCAGCTAGTAGGGACAGTAAGTCGTGGGAATGTAAATATATGGGGGACAAGGCAAGACAAAGCTTACTTAGTGAGGATGGTTTTGCAGACTGCAGTCGGTGAGGTCTCAGACAGTAAGACTCGTTTTCCCTTCCTTGGACAGGAGAGAGGGAGGCGTGCTCTCAAAGGGATCAGGCAGCTGGGGAGAGGAGAGGTCTTCCTTTTGCTGCTTCTCCATCACCTTCAGCTCAGAATGATGCTTATGCCAAAATGGTACACTTGGGGTGACAAATTTTGATCCCCCCTCACCTGTACACAAAGTCTTGCTAACAGCTGGAGATGGTGCTTGTGTGCCGGCCTCCCCCAGACTAGACATAACTCTTCCCCTGCAGAGGAGAGGGTCCAGAATATTGGGGTGATGGCCAGCATGCTGCATGGTTATCACGGGGCCCAGTTCTGCCCACCTCACTTGCTTTTGCTCAGGGAATCCACCCTATGGCCCACCCTCTGGGATGGGCGCTATTACCAATCCCATTTTCCAGGTGGGAAACCAAGGCATGGACGTGGGGGTAACTGGTCCTAGAGTGGCTCATTGGTGGTGGAGCTCAGATGAAAACCCAGCTCTTCACCACTTCTCCACAGACGATGATGTGTGTGTTTCCTGGGGCTGCATAGCAAACACCACAGACTGGGTGGATAAACAGCAGACATTTATTGTCTCAAGGAATCTGGGGCCTGGAGGTCTGAGTTCAAGGTGTCGGCAGGGTTGGTTTCTCCTGCAACCTCCCTCCCTGGTGTGTAGAGGCCCCCTTTTCTCTTCCTACTGTGTCCTCTCTCAAAGAGAACCAGAGCCAGACAGTGATTAAAGCAGCAACAGCAGATTTATTCAGGAGCTATTGCAGTGGGGGGTGGGGGTGGGGGGAGGAGAGGCCTCTGTGTAGGGCTGGTCTCCACCCAGGATCAGCTGACAGGATGGCCTGACAGCCTCTCACCGCTTCTGCTGTGCAGGCCTGTCCTGCTCAGCAATCCAGTGTGGCCGCCTCCTGCTGGGAGCCCAGGATACTGAAATCAGGCCACTTCTTGCCTGTCCTTGCAGGAGACCGGCTGCACTACAAGAAACTCCTGGCTTAGCCTTGGTTTCTGACCATCACATGACCAGAGCAATGGGTACTATTTTTTGTCTTGCATGTTGAAATGTTTAACGGCAGAAAGATTTTGTTCAGTTTCCTGATGTGGTTAAAGTGCAGAGCCTAATGTTGGTTTATTCCCCAAGGAATGTAAGCCCTAGTTCTCCTGCCCAAAGTTAATGGACAGATGTGTGTGACCTGTGCCTCCTTGGAGAGCAGCCCTAAGCTAGTTCAAATTGACCAAATTCTGTCTACATGGTAAATGTACATTTCTTCATATTCTGTGTACACTGAGTACATTTAGACCTGACGGTGTTCTGCAAACACTAGGACATGGGGACCTGAGTGAAGACTCAGGCCGGTCTGTGAACTTTAGGAGACATGTGGAGACCTGGATAAAGGCCTGTCCTCAGTCCTGGAAGTTTCAGGGTGCCTTGTAAACTTGGGTAGATACTCAGCCTGGCCTTTGTTTTGAAAGCATCAGGGTGTCCCTGCTGACTTGGTTAGAGACCCTGCCTTTTCTCAGTCTTGGGAGCTTAAGGGGCTACTTGAGGATATGGGTAGTGACCTGGTTTGACCTCAGTCCTTGGAGCTTCTAGGAGAACACTGGGATGTGGGTGGAGACCCAGCCTGGCTTCAGTTCCAGGAGCTTGGTGGTACATGGTGACCTGGATATTGGCCCCCACCCAATCTCAGCACTGGGAGCTTCATTTGGCATGTGGGGTCCTGTGTAGGGACAGAGCGTGGCTTCAGTCCTAGAAGCTTCAAGAGGGATGTGGGGATCTGTGTAGAGACAGGTTTAGCTGAACTACCATATTCCCTTAGCACAATGGCTTGTAAATGACATCAAACAGTGTGTAGTCTTTTAAGACAGGATTCTTTCACTTAGCCATATGCGTTTAAGGTTCATTCACAACAGTCATGGACATTTCAGAAAGGAAATTAAGAAAGTGTTCCATTTAAAATAGCACCTAAAAGAATTAAATACTCCGGAATAAAGTTAACCAAGGACAGGAAAGACATGTACACAGAGAACTACAAAACATAAAAAAAGAAGCCCTAAATAAATATTAAGACATCCATGTCCTTAGACCAGACAACTTTTTTGTATTGTAAGGTGGCAAGATTCCCTCAGAAGGCATTGACATATTCAGTGCAGACTGGGAAGCAAAGGGTTTGGGAACTAGATAGAGGAGGTCATTGCACAGCATGGTAACGCTGAATGCCGCTCACTTGTTCTAATGAAAATAGTTAATTTCATGATGTGTGACATCTCATCCATTTTTCAAAAAGATTCATTTATGACTCTTTGTGGTTTGAATGCTTATCCTTCCATTGCCAGATAGTGTTCCTGTGCGTGTGTGTGTGTGTGGACAAGAGGTGGCTCATTCATCCACCTGGGAGAGAAAACCCTGCTTGCTTCCAGTTTCAGCAATTATGAATGAAGCTTGTACAATCATTCGTGTGCAGCTTTGTGTAGACATAAATTTTCAATTCAGTCAGATAGATTACTAGAAGCATGATTGCTGGATCATAGGCTAAAACTACATTTAGCTTTATACAAAACAGACAAACTGTCCACATTCCACATTCACCCTACACTGGTGTCCTGTCCAAATTAAAGAATCACTTTGATTGTTGGTTGTGTCAAAATCTAGATAGTGACTTAGAACCCAAACTAGTTTTTATTCCTGCCAAACTGAGCAGGTGGACCAACCACAGGAGATAGATGAATGAGGAACAATGTCACTCTATCTCCCCTTCCAGTAATTTTACTGGCCCCAGGAACCCTTATGGAAGCTCAAGGACTGTTCCTTTCTTAGGCACAGTATTGGGACAGAATACATTCCTTTGCATGAAAAGAGGCATGGTGCTAGACTTTTCCTCAGGGACATACCACGGCAGTATTGCTATCAAACCCTGTGGGTTGATTCCCTATGCAGCATCCTCAGACCCCTCAAGGAGGTCACAAGTGGTTCTGGCACTAACTCTTGGCACAAATACTTGCCAGAGCATGTGTTTCAGCTGGTTCTCGGGCCACCTGTGTACAACTTGAAGTAGCTCAGCTGCTCCACCTGTTAGGCTGCCTAACACCACAAGTTAAATATAAACAGACCAGAAGTCTGAACTAACTTGGCCAAGTGACAAAGCCAAACCCTATCCATTTATCTATCAGCTATCTATCTATCTATCTATCTATCTATCTATCTATCTATCTATTTATCTACCTACCTATCATCTATGTATTATCTTCTATCATCTATCTATCTAGAGAAAACCAGACTGCTGGTCTTCTATATCAGAAATTCACAACCTGTTTTGCTCTTACAAACTGGCAGGAGTACACAGGAATTGAGGTGTGCAGATGTCAATTGATTAGTGACAAAGGACTAAATTGCCCCAGACCTGGGGAATTTCAGTTTCCACTTTGATCTTGTCTGTGAACAACATTGGCCTTTTAGTCTCATCCAGTGACAAGGGGTATAAAGGGTTCCAAACTAGATAGTCAGAACAATGTGGGTTCTGATACTTGGGTCCTTCTGTCACCAGATAATGCACCTTAAATGCCAGCCAGTTATAAACTTGGGATTCTTCCTGCATAAAGTAGTGCCACTTAAGGGACTCAGAAAAGACAACTCCATAGAAACCAACCTCTGTACCATCACTTCAAGTTCTCAACATTTAGAATCTTATTCCTGTTTGGCAGATTATAATTTGGAAAAATGGTCCTAAATTCATCTATGGTAACAGAAAAAAATACTTCAATATATCTACGTAAACACTGGAAGCACTGCACTTAAAATTTCATTGTTTAGATTCTGCTGTTCTTCAAAATCATGCTTCCCTAATACATAACTGCCCAGCAAGGGTGAGCTTGTGCCACTGTTATGTATTAGTCAGTGTTCAATGGAGACAGATAAAAAGCAGATACATGCATATAAAAACACAGGTAGGCATATACTTTACAGATAATAAAAAGATGCATATATACATAGATGATAGATATATAGATCAATAGATACATAAACATACATAAGTAGAAAAACATACATAGATAATAGATTTTTACATATATACTATAGATGATACATACATGCATATATAATGTATCTACATACACATATGACAGACACATAGATATATATGTTTGATAGATGAGGATAGATAGATAGATAGATAGATAGATAGATAGATAGAAATTGGTTCATTTAATAATGGAGGCCAAAGTCCTAAAACGTGTCATCTGCAAACTTGAAAGCTTGTGGTGCGTTTTCGGTTTCAGGGGAGAACCAGGGGAGACAACTGTGTAAGTCCTGGTCTGGATTTGAAGGCCCAAGAACCAGCAGTACTAATATCTGAGAGCAGGAGAACATAATGTTCCACTTCAAAGAGAAAGAATGGATTTGTCACTTCTCTCCTGTTTTTCCTTCAACCCCTCAATCAAGTGGACAATTTCCACACACACTGCTGTTGGAGAGAATCATTTCTAAGCTGATCCAATGCTCCCTTCTCCTGGAAACACCCTCACAGACATGCCCAGAAATAATGTTTTACCAGTAATCAGGGCCTCCTTGTGCCCAATTAATTCGACACAGAAAATTAACAATCGTAACTGTCAAAGAATACTGCTTCTATGTGAATCAGGCAAGACAAGTAGTGTCTACTTTACAAGTTTGGAAAGAGATGAGAATCCCCATCAGATAAATAAAAGTCAGACATTTTATTGGAATGACCTATTCCCAGCGCCAAGAGACTGATTTAAGAGAACGTGGGGAATGCATGTAGATTTCTTCTTTTCTGCTTATTTATTTTCATCACAGTATAAACATTTGTCTCATTTTTGGACCTCCAACTCTGAGTGACTAATGTAATTCTTCCCTCCACAGACTTCAACTAAATTTTTAATAGGTGAAATATCCTGGGAAGTATTATATGGGGGAAATAAAGGGGTTCAGAGGATGCTATCCCACAATAAGCTGCTCTGGCACATTGTTTATTTTCAGCTGAAGGTGCTTGAGAACAAACTGACACAGGGAAATCACTGTGACTAAAAATAAAGCATAATTTCCCCCCTTGGCAATGAAATTTACAAGTATAAAAGAAGATCATGTTGCAAAGATGCCTCCACACCAGGAAGACAAACACACCTGCCAAGAAGTCTGCTTTTAAGTGATGACTGATACCCACCACTTTGGGATAATGACAAATCTTAGCACACTCTCAACTACTGGAAGCCTCCAGGAACACAGTCAGCAGCTTGGGTAACTGCACAGGCTTGAGAGTTTACCAAGAGCTAGGGCAAGTTGAAAAATAAGCTTTGTTTCTCCTCCACCAGGCCACTCCTTCAAGTGACCTACTGCATAAGATGATCTACGGCACAAATCAACACAGAGAGTCAAGGAAAATAAAGAAACAGAGGACTGTGTACCAAAGAAAAGACAAATCAGGATAAAAGTCCAGACATAGCTCCAAAAAAATGGAGATCAGAGATTTACGTTCCAAATGAGAGTCATAAAGATGCTCACTGAGGTCAGGAGAAAAATGTATGAACAAAGTGAGGATTTCAAAAAAGAGAGAAAATAGAAGAAAGTACCAAAGAGAAACTACAGAGCTATAGAATACCGTAACAGTACTGAAAAATTCAATAGAGAGGTTTAAGGGCACATTCGATGAAACAGAAGAAAGAATCAATGAACTCAAAGTCAAGGCAACGAACTGTATTCAATCAATGGTGGAAAAAAAAATGAAATAGTAAATATTGCTAGAGGGATATATGAGACATCATCAAGTGGAGTGATATGCAGATTATACAGGTTTTAGAAGAAAAGAAGGGGAAGAGGGCAGAAGGATATTTTTTAATAGCTGAACACATTTCTAACACGGAGAAAGAATGTACTACCTAGATCCAGGAAGCCAAGGGAGTTTGAAATAATATGACTCTAAAGAGACCTTCACCAAAGCAAATTATAATTAAATTATCAAAATTTAAAGCAAGCAGAAAACTGCAAAAGCAAGAAGGGAAATGTGATTTGTGATGTACAAAGGAAACCCCATAAGACAATCAGACTATTTAGCAGAAACTTTGAGGGTTTGAAGGGAATGGCATGATATATTCAAAGTGATGAAAGAAAAAGAAAACCCTCCCAACCAACAATACTCTACCCAGCAAAGTAGTCCTTCAGATTTGAAGGCAAGGTAAGAGGTTTGGAGACAAGCAAAAGCTGAAAGACGTCATCAACACTAGAGCAACCCTGCAAGAACTCTTAGAGAAAATGTTCATGCCAAAGTAAAAGGGTGCTAATTGGTAACAGGAAAACGTATGAGTGTATACACCTCATCAACAAAGGAAAATGTATAGTAAAATTCAGATTTCTCTACTGTTGTAATGGTGATGAGTAAATCACTTATAAATCTAGCATGGGGGTTGTAGACTAAAGTGGTAAAATGAACAATAACTGCATAAATTACAAAGGACTACACAAGATGAAAAGATGTCAGTTGTGAAATCAGAAACATAAAATGTTAGAGAGAGAATAAAAATGAATAGCTCTAGAATGCATTCAAATTTAAGAAGTTATCATGTTAAGGTAGACTGTTAGTTGTTTTATAACAGCCACACTGTAACCACAGAGCAAAAACCTGTAATCGATACACGGAAAGAAGATAAAGAGTAAAGAATCAAACATACAACTACATAAAAATCTTCAAATCCCAAAAGAAGAGAGTAAAAGAAGATAGCAACAGAGGCAGTATGAAAGAGCCAGAAAATAATGAACAAGACAGCAGTGCAAATTTGTAGTTATCCTTGACTCCTTTAATTTGCATGGGCTAAATTCACATCAAAGGATATTTCATGGTACACAGACATAGAAAACAAACTAGAGCTAACAAAGTGGAAAGGAGAGGGGGAAAGAGATAAACTACGAGTTTGGAATTAACAAATACACACTACTATATAGAAAATAAATTTAACAAAACAAGCAAATGCTGTATAGCACAGGAAACTATATTCAGTATCTTTTAAAAAACCATTATCCATAACGGAAGAGATTTTTAATATATATACATTATACACAAATATATATACATATTCTGAATCACTTTGTTGTACACTTCAAACTAACATCACATTGTAAATCAACTATACTTCAGTTGAAAAAAAGAAATAAGCTCTGTGAAAAAAAAAGATACTGAGTAGCAGAATAAATGGAAGTCTTGGCGATACCCTACCAATAAAAGTTTGAGTTGAGTTCTAAGGATGCACACAAGTTAAAAGTCAAGTAATGGAAAAAGATACTCCACGCAAATGGAAAACACAAGAAAACAGGAAAAGTTATCTTTGTAGCAGACAAAAAAAAAAAAAAAAAAAAGCTTTAAGCCTAAACCTGAAACGAAAGACAAAGGAGGTTAGCACATAATGAAAAAGGGTCAACCCAAGAATAGGATATAACATTTGTAAGTACTTATGCACCCAACATAGGGGCACATAAATATTAAGCAAATATTAACAGACCTCTAATGGGAAATGGGCAACAGTGTAATAACAGTAGGAAACTTTAATATCACACCTTGAAGAATAGATTATCCAGACAGAAAAACCAATAAAGAAATAATGCTCTTAAACTACACATGAGACCAGCGACTTTCCAGATCCTTACAGAACATTCCACCTGAAAACAGGAGAATGCACATTCTTCTCAGGCACACATGGAACATTCTCCAGGATGAATAATTGTATGTAAGTTTACAAAATGAGCCTCAATAAATTTAAGAAGATTGAAATTTCATTAAGCATTTTTTTCTGACCCTAGATATAAAACTAGAAATCAATTATGAAAATAAAATTAGAAAACTGACAAATATTTGAGATTACAACACATGCTACTAAAGAGTCAGTGGGTCAAAGAAGACAGAAAAGAGAGAGAAAAAAATATGACCCTGATGGCTTCCTAGGCTGAATGCCCAGTCTCACCCCTACCCCAACTCATTCCAGTCCCCACCTCACCCAAGACCCCCAGAGTCCAGGAGCTAATGCAATCCCTATCAAATTACCAACAACATTTTTTCACAGAAATAGAACAAATCATATTAAAATTTATATGGAGTCACAAAAGACCCAGAATTGCCAAAGCATTACTGATGTACAAAAAAGTGAAGCTGGAGGAATTACCCTCTCAGACTTCAGACAATACTACAGAGCTACAGTAATCAAAACAGCATGGCATTGGTACAAAAACAGGCATATGACTCAATGGAACAGCATAGAGAGCCCAGAAATGAACCCATAAACTTTTGGTCAACTAATCTTTGACAAAGGAGGCAAGAATATACAATGGAATAAAGACAGTCTCTTCAGCAAATGGTGTTGGGAAAACTGGACAGCAGCATGAAAATCAGTGAAGGTAGAACACTCCCTCATACCACACACAAAAATAAACTCAAAATGGATTAAAGAATTAAACATAAGACAAGACACAATAAACTTCCTATTAGAAAGCATAGGCAAAACATTGTCTGACATACACCTCAGTAATGTTGCCCTAAGGTAGTCTACCCAGGCAACAGAAATAAAAGCAAAAATAAACAAATGGGATTGAATTAAACTTACAAGGTTTTGCACAGCAAAGGAAAACATCAGCAAAACAAAATGACAACCTATGGAATGGGAGGAAATATTTGCAAAAGATGAGACTGACAACCACTCATACAACTTAATAAGGAAAAAACAAACAACCCAATCCAAAAACTGAGCAGAAGACATAAACAAGCAATTCCCCAATAAAGACATGCAAATGGCCAATAGGCAGATGATAAAATGCTCAATATCGCTACTTATCAGAGAAACGCAAATGAAAACTACAATCATGTATCACCTCACACCAGTTAGAATGACCGTCATTCAAAAGGCCACAAATGATAAATACTGGAGAGGATATGGAGAAGAAGGAACCCTCATAGACTGTGGGTGGGAATGCAGTTTGCTGCAGCCACTGTGGAAAACAGTACGGAGATTCCTCAAAAGACTAAAAATAGCCTTAACATATGATCCAGCAATCCCATTCCTGGGCATATATCCAGAGGGAACCTTAATTTAAAAAGACAACTGCACCCCAATGTTCATAGCAGCACTACTTACAATAGCCAAAACATGGAAACAACATAAATGTCCATAGACAGGGGATTTGATAAAGCAGTTGTGGTATATTTATACCATGGAACATTACTCAGCCATAAAAAGAATAAAATAATGCCATTTTCAGCAGCATGGATGAACCTGGGGAATGTCATTCTAAGTGAAGAAAGCCAGAAAGAGAAAGAAAAATACAATATGATACCACTCATATGAGGAATCTAAAAAAAAAAAGGCAAATGGACTTATTTATGAAACAGAAACAAACTCGCAGACATGGAAAACAAACCTATTGTTACCAGGATAAAAGGGGATGGGAAGGGATAAATCAGGAGTTTGAGATTTACAGATACTGACTGGTATATATAAAATAGACAAACAAGTTTATACTGTACAGCACAGGGAACTATATACAATATCTTGTAGTAGCTTATGGTGAAAAAAGAATATCAAAATGAATATATGTATATTCATGTGTGATTAAACATTGTGCTGTACACCAGAAATTGACAAAACATTGCAAACTGACAATACTCCTATAAAAAAAAGTAAAAATTAAAAATCTAGAGGCAAATAAATATGAACGTTCAGTATTCCAAAATATGGGACTTAGCAAAAACATTTCTTAGAGGGAAATTCATGACAGTAAGTATTTATTTTAAGAAACAGGTCAAAATTGTAGAATAGATAAATGAGATTATACTGTATAGCACAGGGAAATACGTACAAGATCTTATGGTAGCTCACAGAGAAAAAAATGTGACAAGGAATATATATATGTTCATGTATAACTGAAAAATTGTGTTCTATACTGGAATTTGACACAACATTGTAAAATGATTATGAATCAATAAAAAGTGTTAAAAAAAAGAAACAGGAAAGATCTCCAATAAACAAAGTAATTTTACACATCAAAGCCTAGGAAGAGGAGAGAAAACTAAGAACAAGGTTAATAGAAGACAGGAAATAACAAAGATTTCAGTTGATAGAAATGAAATACACACTAAAAAGACAACAGAAAAGCTCAAAATGAAAACAGACAAATCTTCAAGTAGACTCACCAAGAGAGAAGGCTCAAAATAAATAAAATTAGACACAAAAGAAGAGATGCTACAACATATATCACAGATATACAAGAGATCGTGAGACACCACTATGCACAATTATTCTCCAACAGAGTGGATAACTGCTCCCTCCCACCAAAATGGATAAGTTTTTTGACTCTTGGATCAACCGAGATTGAATCATTAAAAAAAGGAAAATCCCCAAAAGACCAATAATGAGTGAGAAGGTTGAATCAGTGATCAAAAACATTAAGACAAAAGAAAATTTTAGGACCAGATGGCCTGACTAATGAATTCTACCCAATAGCTTAAAAAGAGTGAATACCCATCTTTTATGAACTCTTCCAAAACTAGAAGAAGAGGGAATTTTTTTGATACCAATTTGATGAGGCCAGCGTTATCCTGATATCAAAACCACGAAGGACACTACTAGAGAAAAAAGGAAAGTACAAGCAAATACACTGATGAATATGGATGCGTGAATTCTAAGCAAACCAAAGTCAAAAAACTATTAGGCAGACCAAACACTTTTATCAAGTGGAATTTATTCCAGTGATGGTGATTCCATATGATCCTCTAAACAGATGTAGAAAAAAATTTTTTTGAGAAAACTCAACATCAATTCATGGTAAACATTCTTTAAAAATGGGTAAAGAGGAAGTATTTCTCAGCATAAGCAAGGCACAGTTGATAAACCAAAAGGTAACTTTATTCTCCACATCAAAAACCGTTTCTTTGAAAATCAGGGACAGGACAAAAATGCACACTCTCATCACTTGTATTCCACATGGCACTGAAAATTTTAGCCAGAGTACGTAGGCAAGGAAAATAACATATATACAAATCAGAAAGAAATAAGTAAAACTGAGTTTATTTGCAGAAGACATGATATTATTTATAGAAAACCATGAAGAACCCATCAAAACATTGTGAATGACAATAATTCATTCACAAATAGTTGTGAATGAATAAACAATTTCAGGAAAGTTGTAGAATATAAACTTAATATACAACATCAACTGTGTTTCTATATGCTCACAGCAATCCTTCAGAACTAAAAAAAAAGAAAACAGCATTTTACAATTTCATCGAAAAGAATAAAATTCCTAGGAATAAAGTTACCAAAGTACATGAAAGATCTGAACACTAAAATACTAATAGACATCCGTGAAAGAAATTGAAGACACAAATAAGTGAGACGACCTTCTGTGCACATGGACTGGAAGAATTCACATTATTAAGATGTTCATACTACACAGTAATTGAGACATGCAATGCAACCCTTGCCAAATTTCCAATGGCTTTTCTTAAAAACAGAAATTGAACAAATTCCCCTCAGATTTGTACAGAACCAAAAAAACAAACAAACAAACAAACAAACAAAAAACAAAAAAACAACCCCAAATAGTCAATGTAATCATGACAAAGAAGAAAGCCAGAGGCTTTGCCTTACTGGCTTCAATCTGTATGACCAAGCTACAGGAACTAACACTGTATGGTGCTGACACAGACACTGAAATACAGACCAATGGGTCAGAAGAGAGAGCCCAGAAACAAGCCCTCATGAATACAGTCAAGCGACATTTATCAGGGGAACCCACAACCATCCACGGGGAAGGAATAGTTTCTTCAACACGTGGGGTTGAGCTAACCAGATAACTATGTGCAGATAAAATTAATCGGACCCCTATTTACATCACTCACAAAAAAATTAACTCAAATGTATTAAAGACTTGAACGTAAGACCTGATCCCATAAAAATCCTAGAACACAATCTAGGGAAGGAACTCCTGGACAGTGGCCTTGCCAATATTTGTTTAGATACGACACCAAAAGCAAAGGCAACTAAAGCACAAAGGATCACATGAAGCTATATCAAACTCAAAAGCTTCGCCAATGCCAAAGGAACAATAAAAATATGAAAAGTTAGCCTGTGGAACAGGAGAAACTATTTGTAAACTGTAATTCAGACAAGGCATTAATATCAAAGTTCTATAAAAGGCTCATTCAACTCAAGAACAAAAAAATAAACTATGAAAAGGGCAGAGAAACTGAATGGGCACGTTCCAAAGAAGTCATCCATAAGGCCGACGAGTGCATAAAAAGCTGCTCCATGTAACTAGTCATCAGAAAGCTGCAACTTAAATCCATAAAGGGAGGAAGGAAGAAAGAAAGGCAGGCAAGGAGGGAGGGAGGGAGGGAGGGAGGGAGGAGGGCAGATGTCAGCTCACACTTGGTTGGCTGCCATCGAGAAGACAAGGCATGACAAGACTCGCCCCAGATGTGAGGAGGAAGACAGCAGTGTCCGACGTCAGTGACATGAGGAATCTTAAAAAGAGAAAATGTCAAAGCAGAGTAGACTGGTGACTAACAGGGGTCAGGGGGTGGGGGAATTGAGGACATACGTTCTTAGGGCGCAGCGTACAACCAGCAGCGGAGTTAGTTAGTGCTGGAGATCTAACGCACGGCGCGCAAGTATAGTCGACACTGCTGTATTACAAACTTCAACCTTTCCAAGGAACTAGAGTTTAAGTTTATCACCACAAAATGAAATGGTAATTGTAGGAGCTGCTGGAGGTGCTGGGTAACGCTCTGGTGGGCATCACATTACAAGGTGTCAATGTATGAAATCACCACTTTCCACACTGACACATGCGATGTTACACATCAATGATATCGCAATTAAATTTTAAACAAATGAATGTTAAATAAATGAGGTTCAAAGGGAAGAGAAAGAAAAGCAGACCTAAGCACAGCGCCCCGTAGTGCGGGAAGGTTAGGTCAAACGCGGAAAGCACTGCCTCCTGAGGAGAAAAGGCCCGGACTCCCGCCTGAGCCCCTGGGAGCCTGCGCCCTGAAGGAGAGCTTCCCGCACACACGCGGGAACCCGGGCTGAAGCGCCTCAGCCCCTGGTGGGAGCACAGGGATCTGACCGGGCCGTGCTTCTTAGGGACCACTGGGGTCGCTCCTCTCCGCAGGACAGTCACATTACCCAGAACCCCCATAAATTTTAGGCACCACCTCAGGACTTCAGTCAGAACATAGGAGCCATAGGAGCCATGATAGGAGGACCAAAAGTCAGAAAGGGAAGACAAAGGGACAACAGAAAGAGATTCAAAGAGATCAAGACCGGGTGCGCGTCAAGCACTGAACTTGGAATGCAGACGAGCCCCAGGGAGAGGAGCACTGACCCCTTGTACAGAGACCCCCCCCAGGCCACGTGGGGAAGCCTGCAGTTTGGCTGCAGGAAGGAGGTAAAAGGTGCGAGGAGGGTGACGCTGCGTCAACAAACAATTCACAGCAGAGGGTGTGAGATTAGGTGGGTGTTTAATTCATCTGACCTCTCATTTAAATTTCTCATTAATAGCCACCCGTCAAGAATGGAATACGCTGACAGCAGCACAGCACCGGGTTGTCAGAGTAGGTTTGTGGCTCGTCATGGGGAGAATTCAGAGATGAGACCTGGACGTCAAGAAAGTAAAGTGGGGGCTTATTACTCAGCGACAGTCTTCTCTCCAAGGGAGATGGGCTGTCCTGGGTGAGTAGCTGCGCTGAGTGTTTGGCAAGCTGTTGATACGGTGTTTAAAAGTGAATGGGCAGGATGTTCACTGGGAAGGGAGAGGTTGTGGTTGTAGTTCTTGATTTTCATTCCAGCTCCACCCTCCCAAGGCAGGAGGAATTTTTGTCCTTCTTTAGTCTTGACTGGAATGTCATGATATCAGTGCATGATGGGTACTTCTCATCTGCAGGGCCAGTTTTATTGTAGCAAGAGCATAATGAGCAAAACGTTACATTCAGATGCACACAGTTCCAGCCTTCTCCCACCTTTCTTTGTCTGCCTCCAGGGGATTTGTCAACCCGAAGCGTGTGGTATTTTATCAGTCCGGAAGCTCCTACTTTTCTTTGTTTGTCGCAGGACGCCCGTTGTTCACAAAATGTAAGGATTCCTGCCATTTGGTACACGTTCCCCTTTCTCTGCTCACATCGAGCTATCCGGCTGCTCGAACAAATGGACTGGAGTACCTTAAATGCAGACTGAAAGTTGGAAGTTGGTAGGCAGTTCAAAGATAGTGTTGGGGGTTGAGAGGTTCTTGTCTTGCTGCAGGAAGAATTCAAGACAAGACACAGGGTTAAGAAAGCAAAGCAAGGATTCAAGGACAGATGGCACACTGTCGAGGAAAGAGCAGGCAGACCCAGGTGGGTGGCTGCTCTGAGTTTCCTTGGCAAGGTCAGTATATGAGTGTGAAAAGGAACGGGAAGAATATTCCTCAGTGGGGAGGGGTGTGGGGCCATCCTTCCTGACCTGCATCCCGGCTCCACCTTCCCAGGTGGGGAGGAGGCAGTTTTCCTCCCTATTCGCCTTGACTGGCAAGTTGGATGAGGTCATAGTGAACAAAATGTTACACTTGGATGGGGGTATCATAAACAAAAAGTTATACTTGGATGGAAATCCTAATGATCGAAAGGTTACAATCGGATGGCGGGGATTCCTGTCCTGTCCCACCCTTCTGCCTCCAGGACGCTTATCAACCCAGAAGGCATTTTATTTTTCAATCTGTCCAGAGGATCCTATTTTTCTTGGTCTGTCCCAGGACCCCCACGGTTTACAAGATGTGTGGTTTTCTGCCATTTGCACATCTCCCCACTTCTCTGCTCCTATCTAGCTACCTGCCTGCTCTAACAATAGGACAGTACGATGAATTTGGAGACAAGAGGTTAGGGTTTCAAAACAGCGTGCATAGAGGCAGGACCGCTTTAAGTGTACACATTTAAGGAAACCCTGAAAACAAATGTTACAACAGACCAAAAGGGAGTTTCTGTGGATAATGCGGGAAGTGCTACGTTCTTAGTTTGCTGGGAGTTTCTGTCCTTTGAATTCCCTGCTACGTTACCTGTATGGCATGGGGAATGGTCTACATAATTTTAAAGGTTAATTTATAATAAAAATGCTTTCTTACTACTTACACATTTTATTGTACTAATTTTGCTTCACATTGTAAAATAATAGTTCACTCAACGTTGTTTGGATACAGAAGGAGACTGGTTTTGCACCCCGGCAGGGTGAGCTGAAGACTGCTGTCTGTTACTCACCACTAATTCCTCAGTTCAAGTTCACTGAAAGTGCGTTGAAATGTAGGTGCGGGGAGGGAGAAAGTCACATTCACAGAGTTCCCCTGGATGCTGGAGTCCTCGATAAGCACATCTACTTAGTTTTCTGATGGAATTTCATCGAACGCAACATTCCACCTCCTGATCCCAGTGCCCCACTTTGGGAAATTAGGTCTCCCGGGTGTCCTAGTTTACACTAGATGCGAGTTGAGCCCACATCTCTCTCACCCCACAGCCCACAGCCCACAGCCCACCGGAAGGGGACAGACGAAGCTGCTTGGGAGCAGCCCTCCCTCTATTTCCCTGGACCCATTCTGGGTTTAGAGAAGGAGAGATCACCTAGAGGAAGAGGAAAACCCCAGTGTTCAGGAGCACTAATTTAGAGACATGTCATGAGTCTGTGCCTAAAGCCGCCCATGGCAACTTTTGTTAATAGTGGGAGCAGCAAACTCAGGTCAGGACCCAGCTGCCGACCCCCATCTCCTCTGCTGGCCAAAGTCTCAGGCTTGATATTCCCTCTGAGAGTTTATGAAATATTAGAGGACAGAAACAGATGATTTTTCAAGATTTATTTCACAGGGCTGATCAACGGCCTATCAAAGAGTCCTGAGATGAGAACGTCAATGCCTCTTCACCACCCCTGATGTGTGGAAGTCCTCCAGTGTCTCTTGGAGGGTTCTGGAATGTGAAAATCATCTTTGCCATCCCATTACAGATTTTATCAGAGATCTTACTTCTATATTGCCTCTGGCTGTACAGGGGTTGGCAGGCTGGTTTATAATTTATTTTGCACCTGTTGTCGCTTCATGCACTGTGGAGGTCTTGATAACTTTTACATTTGTGGCTACGCCCAAGAGGAGAGCAGCTATGAAGGCATAGATGCGACCGAAGACCACTCTCAAATATACCACTGATTCTTGGCTTTGTTTTACTGACCGCATCATTCTTGGTGGGGATCCGCTGTCTTGGCTCCCTCCAGCACCTTTATCTGCACAATATGGAGGGTCCCAGCCTACATGGCAATGGCAATTCCTTCTGTTGTTGCAAATTCCTCTAAAACTGCATTTCTCAGGGTTACAGTCATATGTTATCGCAGCTATAGAAGCATTGCAGAAGTTATTCTCACAGAACTTCCCAGGGGCACAGGGGGTACCGTTTCTCACATGACCAACATCATTTATCCCTGTTGCTATGTGTGTGTCTAATCCCCAGCACCACACCTGTGAGATCTTTGACTGATGGAACGAGGCGTGGTCTGGCAGCCGGGGAAGGTGTGTGACGTTGCCGCACTGCAGCCTTCCACACTTTATGTCTGCATTCTGACAAGGGTTAAAAGTCATTAGAGGAGCTCTTCTTGAACAGTGTCCAAATCGAGTGGCCTTTGTATTTATTGTATAGCAGCTGTCGTCGGCATTCACAGCGTGTCTTCCAAAGATCTCTTGGCAGTGCATGGTGCGGTCAGTGCAGTTTCCATGATAGCAGTAGCCCTCCTCGGTACAGGGGGTTCCATCTTGCAGATAAAAGTTCTGGGGGCATAGGTAAGTACCCCCAGGGCAGTACTCGGGGAGGTCACATATATTTTGGATTGGTCTGCACAGCGTTCCAGGCGTAGCGTACGTACAGTTTGTACAGCACATTTCTTTATCACAAACAGATCCTCTCTTAAGGGAACAGTCAGTGTTACAGCATGTGTTGCTATAACACTGCTTTAAGGAGCCACAGTCACATCTCTCTGAACCCTCCACTACAGAGTTTCCACAACGTACATTTATCAGGCTTGCATTAAATGTCTTCCAAACCGTGTCAAATATACAATGGCCTTGAGTTTTCACTATGTTCCGCCAGTGTATGATGGAGCAGTCACTGAAGGCGTCTGTCAAAGCAGCGTAGGGTGACATAATGCAGACGGTCCTTCTCATGCAAGTGCAATCTTCAGAATCAAAATACAGACCAAAACTTCTCCCAGTGTACCGGGCTGCTAAGATACTTACCATTAAGTGATGTCTGCCTAGGTAACCAACAAAGAGTATGTCATGCATATTGCATGTACGATACAGTGGTGGGTCAAAGGACGCGGGTCCATGTTTAATCACTATGAAGGATGAAACGGGTCTGACAGTTGGTCTAAGGTTAGTTCTGTGATACACAGCATATGGGCTTTCATACACACGATAATCATTCATAGTTGTTGGATCTCTCACATTATATACTAGGACTGCAGTGACAAAGTACCTTATGTTAAGACCTGCATACATGGAGTCCATTAAGTTAGCCATATGTAACATGTAGTTTACACACTGTGTTACATTTTGGAATACACGATACATTGTATTGGAAAATTGAGCGAATCCTCTGATAACTCCTATATGCGGGGCAAAGTACCTAGAATTCAAATAATGGTGGCGGGCTTCACTGATACCAGCTTCAGGGAACAGGGCGTCCCCATTCTGCCTGTCTTTCAGGCTATGCACAGGTCCCATTGTGTCGGCGTCTGCCACTATCTGAGAAACCACATGTTCAAACGTTTTAGAATACCTGAGGGGTTTTATTTCATAGGCAAGGTCATCCAGCTTCATAATACCTTCAAGACCCCCATAGCACGTGTCCACAGTGACCACGGAGAAAGGAATCCCCTCCACGTAGCCGAGGTGGTAACAGTCTGAAGGGATGAAGGGGAAGTCCATCTGCAAGGCGCCTTGCTCGTCCTGAGTCAGCAGCAGCAGCTGTCCAGGCCAAAAGATGTTTTTGCTCTTCGTGTGCATAACGTGCCTCTGGCCCCCGAAGTACAGGCTGTAGGAGAGCCATCCTGGCACCTGAACGCCCTTGCCGTGGTGGAGCTCCTTCCTGGGTATCACCACCTCCGAGGAGATGTAGCGCCATGAGGGATGGCCTTGAGAACACTGGACTGGAGCCAGCATGGCCCAGAATCCAAGCAGCGAGAGGGCTGTCCTCCGAGTGACCTGGCTCTCTGCCAGCTTTGTGCCCCTGTTGAGGGACATCTGTCAGTGAGAACAGGTGAAAAGAGGATCCCAGAGAAGCCAGGTCTGACCCATCTGTTGTGGCCACCTCCGGTCAAGGGGACACTGACAATGAACAAAGCCCGCCTGGGCCTGCCAGCGCTTACCCCTGGGTGGGTCTCCTACCATAGTTAGGTAACAGTCAACAGGTGTGGCAGTGGGTGGGGTCTGGATATTAACTCAGCCAGGGCTGAACTGGAAAAGTGGGAAGGCTGTGTCTGTGAGTGCTGGCATGGAAATGGGAGGTGACTGGGCCAGTATGTAATGTAAATTAATGCTTCCCCAATGCTCTGTAAAACCCTTCAGTGTCCACCATCTGTTGCCCCTAAATGACAAGATTTGATTTTCCTTACTCCAACTGTTCAGGACAGACTCTGTTCCTGACTGCCTATGGCCCCAGGCTTGTTCCCTCTAAGCATTTTCTGTGTTTCTTTCCTGGAGTGTGGTGGGTTCCTCCTGTGCACGCGCTGGTCCCTTCTCAGTTGAAGACACAAGGGCCTGTCTGTTGGCGCCCAAAGTGAGAGTCCAAATACTTCTCATAGTTAAGCAAATTTTGTACTTTTTTGTGCCACATCATGACCAGGAGAAGGTAACTTACTGTCCTCCAAACTAGGAATATTTTCCTTTCATTTTACAAACGTAACCCCAGCATTTAAGCTGAAAGTCACCAGGGACGTACCTTCACGGTAGTCTGTTTACTCCTTGCTTTCTTCCTGTTGGTCAGCATCCTTCCCTTTCTCACAGGCCTGCTCGTCCCTGGTGGATCTAACACATTGTGCCGATTTTCGCCTCCAACAGTGTGAGATGCAGGCTTCCAAATTAGAATCTCCACAGAGTTTAGGAGGAGAATAACTGATGTCTAAAAATCTAACGATGTTTTCCTTTCCCCTTTCTTCTATACGGGAGCTTCCCTGTACAGGCCCTCAATTTTATTCTCTCAAACAAATTCCCATTGATATTTTGAATGTTATTTCCACCTTTATTGTTTACACCCTGTACAACATGATGTGTTCTTTTTCGTTTGTTCACCATTTTTTAAACATTTTTTATTGATTTATAATCATTTTACAATGTCATGTCAAATTCCAGTGTAGAGCACTATTTTTCACTTATAAATCAACATATATATATTCATTCTCACATTGTTTTCTCTGTGAGGTACCATAAGATCTTGTGTATATTTCCCTGTGCTACACAGTATAGTCTTGTTTATCTATTCTACAATTTTGAAATCCCGTCTATGCCTTCCTACCCTCTGTCCTCTTGGCAGCCACAAGTTTGTATTCTATGTCTGTGAGTCTATTTCTGTTTTGTATTTATGCTTTGTTTGTGTGTTTTTTTTTTAATTCCACATATGAGCGATCTCATATGGTATTTTTCTTCCTCTTTCTGGCTTACTTCACTTAGAATGACATTCTTCAGGAGCATCCATGTTGCTGCAAATGGCCTTATTTTGTCAGTTAATTTGTTCTTTGTTTCTAAATTGCTATGTTTTATGACTTTATTAATGTTACTAACTATATTACTTATTCTATATTGTATTGTATACTTATTATGTATAAGATCAGTGCTTCTTACATTTCCCACTGTGTAGCTAGGCCTCTGACAAGATGACTAAACATCTTGAAAAAAAAATAGATCACATTATAACCCTGCTTAAAATAACTGTAATAATGTGATTCTAGGTATGGGGATAAGCAATGAGGGGAAAACATTTCCTGATCATAATGGATTAGTAAGACATGCAATCCAGAGAATTTCTGACTATCAGCAGGCCCTGGTCCAAAAACTAGCACTTTGAGGGCATGTCAAAAGAATCTTCACCTGATCTAGGAATGAGCCTTCCTAGCACCATGGGACAAAATTGGTTATGAAATGTTTCCCAAAATACTGGTCCAAGTTAAAACCAAGGGAGAGCGCTGTGAATGAAAAATACTGCGAACCGTATTAGTAAACAAACATCGCTGAAACCGTCAAGTCATCAGCAGCTGCTGCCACCCCTCACTGAAGGCAAGCCTGCAGCCCAGCCTCTGCAGCCACTCACAGTGTGCACTCTGAGGGGAATAAGAATAAGAAAGGACAGGATACTCAGATTCTGTCAAGAACCCAGATTTGACAGAATCTGTCAAGAACCCAGATTTGACAGCTAGGTTCTTGTCAAAGGGATGATTCCAATGAGCCCAAACATTTGCTCCTTCTCATCCATAGAAAAGTGCTAAATTCTTTAACTTGAGGTGTCTGCTTTTCTTCAGTTAACAAGTAATCTTTTAATGTTCCAACTACCTCATCTTTGTTGTAAAACTGCTATATACCCTGGCTTCTCCCTTACCTCTTGGGAACAGTCCCTCGGAGCTATCTGGAAGGCTGTCATCCCAGGCATGAAGGGGTTTGAGTCCTCAGAAATCTCCACCAAATAAAACATAACTCTCAACTTTTAGGCTGTGCGTTTATTTCAGTCAAAACCTAGAATCATCTCTTGGCTCTTAGCTCTCACAATCAGGAGTGGTGGGACTTAGGAGTTCAGTCAGACTTTCTGGAGTGCAGTGTGGCCGTGTGTATGAAGGAGCCTTAAATATTCTCATGCTCTTTGATGGGGCCAATATTTCTATTTCTGCGACTGTAACTGAACAAAAGCTCCAGAGGCAAGGACAAGGAATGTTGTGTGTGGAGATGTTCATTGCAGTATTGTTTGTAATCTGAAACAATGGCATATCCACAAATAGGAAACAGTGAGGACAAGTGTGGCATTGACTTTTGACTGTTATGTTACCGTTTGAAATACTCTTTTAAAAGAAATCTACAGGGAATGGGCAGGAAATATACCGATCAACAGGGCAGACAATGTTTGCCCTCCTCTTGCCGCTGACATTCTGTGGGGGAAGACAGACAATAAGCAAGTGAGCCAGTGAGAAGATCTCAGATTGTGACTAGTGTACAGAAGGAAGAACGGGTTAATGTGGTAGAGAATCACAGGTGAGTCTGGGGGCCATTACTTACATGGGGGAACAGGGAGAGCCTATCCTAGCAGCTAGCACTTAAAGTGAAATCCAGCAGGTGCAAGGGAGCCAGCAAAGAGGACAGCCCAGGAAAGATGTTGCAAGGCAAAGGGAACAGAAATGGCCAAGACGCTGGGGTTGAGGAGCTTGGCTGTGTGAGGGAAAGAATGGAGAACGTGTGGCAGGAGCAGGATAAGCCAGAGAGAAGGTGGGAGCTGAAGGGCCTGGAGACGTGAGCGGGGCATACCCCTCAGGCCATGTAGGCTGTGAGTGAAGTTTGGCTTTTGCTCTAAGGGCAGAGTGTTATAAGTTTGCATAGGAAGGGTAAGTGATATCAGTAGGACAGCAGAGTAGGACGTCCCAGTTCTCATTCTCCCATAGAAACAATAATTTGACAAACATCTACAGACACAAAGTAGCTTTGTGAGATCTCTGGAGTCCAGCTGGGAAGTTCCAGCCCCCAGCGGACCACAAAATCCAAGATGAGCCACACAGAAAGGACAGAAGGGGCAGTGTCCCTTTACTTGCATCATGGCTTCCCCCAGCCTGACAAAACTCAGCGCCAAGAGAGATCCCCAGCCTATGACTTCTCCTGCAGAATAAAGAGAGAGCAGGTGAGGGTCTGGCTCCCCAGCCTTTTGGGACAATGTCTAAAATTTGCTTATCTTGATGCACACAGAACACTGATGAAATCAGTACGACTGTGTTGTCTGGGAGCAGTGAAGAACAAAGAAAAGGGTTTAGGCTCATAGAAACTGGCTTACTCAGCCCCAGAGCCACAATTTCCCACAGATGGTGCCCCACACACTCCCAGAGATGTCACACAAGCCTCAGCAGCCAGCAAAGTTCTCAGCAAGCAACTTGACCCTGCAGGATTGTAAGAAGGTGCATAACCCTGAGACTGCTCCTTCAGAAGGGAAGGACAGAAGTGGGGTTGAACCTATTGTCTTGGCACCTCAGTGTACTGCCCTGTGGAAAGGGGTAGGTGACTCTTCGCACTCTGTCAGATGGGAAAAAGTCACAACATTCTAAGACATACCATTCCAAAGGGAGGGAGGGAAGGGGTGCTTGCCCCTAATGCCCTGGCATAGCAAGGCACTGCCCTTGGGAAAAGGAGCAATCAGTCCTCAGCACCTTAAACAGCTCCTTAGGATTAGGAGAAGGCGCCCAGTCCTAAGTCTAGCTCCCCAAGGAGGGAGTGAGAGAAGTAGAGTGGGTTTATCTATAGAGGAAGTTTGATTGACTCCCAGAATTTCTAGCTGAGTGTCTGTTGAAGGTCTTTCCCTTCAGAAGGCAGTGCACCAAGGCTGAAAGGGGTGGTTAGTTCTTCAATTGTGTGTACATTTCAACCAGGCTAAAAGGAGCACACAGAATCAGGGAAACACGGTATAACCAAAGAAACAAAACAAAGTTCCGGTATCTGCGCCCAAAGAAATGGAGCGCGATGAATTGCCTGACAAACATTTCAAAGTAATCATCTTAAAGAAGCTCATGGAGCTGGAAAAGAATGGAGATAGACAACTAGACAAAAATCATAAAAGAAATATATGTTCACAACGTGAAGTTCAACAAAGAGGCAGAAATCAGAAAAAAGAAAAAACAAACACAAATTCTGGAGCAAAGAATACAACGACTGCACCGAAACATTCAATAGAGTGCTTCAACCGCAGACTTGACAAAGCACAAGAATCAGTAGACTTGAAGATAGGTAATCTGAACTGCTCCGCTCAGAGGAGCAAAGGTAAAAAGGAACGAACAAGAGTGAACAGAGCCTGCAGGACTTACGGGACACAGGCAGGACATACAGTAGGGAGTGGGAGCTCCAGAAGAAGAAGAGAAAGGAGAAGAAAACTTATTTAAAGAAATAATGGCTAAATGTTCCCCAACTCGGGGGAAGGAAAATTACTTCTAGATTTATAGATCCCAAAAGACCCCAAATAGTTTGAATGTAAAAGAGCTCTACCCTGAGACACCTTAAAATGAAACTGTCAAAAGTGTAAAAAGAGAAATCTGAGAACAGCAAAAGAAAACGGACTCGTCACATACAGTGGAACTCCGTTAAGACTGTCAGCAGAATTTTTAGCAGACTCCTTGAAGGCCAGGAGAGAGTGGGATGATATATTCAAATGCTGACAGAAAAAGCTGCCAACCAAGAATTCTACACCTGGTAAGACTGTCCTGTGCAATGAAGGAGAGAGACACGTTCCCAGACAGACAAAGATTGAGGGAGATTGTTATCACTAGACCTGCCGTACAAGAAGTATAAACGGGGTTTGTCAGGTTGAAACAAAGGGACAAAAGTGTGAGCACCAACACAAAAGCACAAGGAAATACAAATTTCACTGGTAAAGTAAATATATAGACAAATGCAGAGAGCACGGTGCTCTCATGGTTGTGCCCAAGTCACTGCTAACCCTGACCGAGAACTGAACAGACAGAAGCTTAAGAGTAAGTATAACTACAACAACCAACTAACAGTTATTTTAGCTTCAAATGGATCACACCCGCTAGTCAAAAGCAAAGGAGTGGCTGAATGGATAAAACACAAGCTACCGCAGTATGCTGTGCGTCAGAGACTCGCCCTATCTTTAAGAACATCCAAAGGCTGAAAGTGAATGGATAGAAAAGGGTCCCATGCAAGTGGGAACCAAAAGAGGGCAGGGCTGACTATGCTTCTAGGAGACAGTATAGTCTTTAAGTTGAAAAACAAAAATAACATGAGATAAAGACAATCATTGTATAAAAATTGAAAGGTGTATTCAACAGGAAGATATTACAATTATAAATATATATGCACCCATTCCATTCTTGGGTATATATCTGACAGAACAGAACAACTACTTTGAAAAAATATACGCATCCCAGTGTTCACAGCAGTATTATGTATAATTGTCAAGATACTGAAGCAACCTAAGAGTCCATCAACAGATGAACGGATGAAGAAGATGTGGTGTGTATATGTATATGTATGTGTGTTTCTATCTATATAAAATACACACCCACATAAATATCTATATCCACACACACAAAGGGATACTACTCAGCCATAAAATATACTGAAATTTTGCCATTTGCAGCAACGTAGATGGATTTGGAGGGCTTTATACCAACTGAAATAAGTCAGACAGAGAAAGACAAATGCTGTATGATATCACTTATATATGGCATCTAAAGAAATGAAACAAACTAGTGAATATAATTTTAAAAAGTAGACTCACAGATATAGAGAACAAATGAATGGGAGGGAGGCATAATGTTGGTGTGGGAGGACAGGGGGTACAAACTGCTGGTTGTAAGACAGGCTCAGGGGTGTATTATACAACACGGGGAACAAGGCCGATATTTTTGAGTAACTGTAAATGGAAAATAACCTTTAAAAATTGTATATAATATTTTTGTATAAAAAGATACTTGTATGCACCCAGCATCAGAGCTCCCAAATACATAAAGCAGACATCTACAGATCCAAAGGGAGAAATAGATAGTCACACAGTAACAGCAGGACACTTGAATACTCCACTTTCAATAATGAGCAGACGAGCCGGACAAAACATCAGTAAGGAAACAGCGGAGGTGAACACCACTGCAAACCAGTGGACCAGACAGAGAATTATCAAACATCCAACAGCAGCAGAAAGCACTTGCTCCTCAAGCACACAAGGATTCTCCAGGACAAATCACATTAGAGACCACAGAACAAGTCTTGACGCATTTAAGAAAATTGAAATCGTCCCAGATATCTCTTCCGACCACATGGAACGGTATTACAAACCATTAACAGAAGGAAAATGGGGAAATTCACAAACACATGGAAATTAAATAACACACTGTTTTTTAATTCCTTTTTTTTTTTTAAAGCTTTTGTGGGGGAGGTAATTAAGTTTATTTATTTGTTTATTTATTTTTTAAATGGAGGTGCTGGAGATTGAAGCCGGGGCCTGGAGCATGCGAAGCACGTGCTCTACCGCTGAGCTGTACCCTTCCCGATAAACAACACACCGTTGGGTGACATTGGATCAAAGCAGAAACTTACAGAGTAATTAGAAAGTAATTTCAGACAAATGGAAATGAAAATGCGACAACCTTATAAGATGTAGCAAAAGCAGTACCAAGAAATATCAGCAAACACCTACGCCACAAAAGAGAATCTCAAATACTGTAAATTTTCACCCCAGGGAAGAAGAAAAAGAACAAACTTAGCAGAAGGAATGAAATAATAAAGGTCAGAGCATAAATAAATAAAATTAGAAGATAGGAAAACAGAAAACTCAAATAAATAAATAATAAATGAAAGAGAAGGCATTACAACAAATGCTACAGGAGTTTTTATTTTTTAAGTATTAGAAACTATTATGGACAATAAAATGCCAATAAATTGGACAACCTAGAAGAAGTGGATAAATTCCTAGAAGCATACAAGCGACCAAGACGGAATCAAGAATAAACTGAAAGTTTGAACAGACCAATAATAAATAAAAACATGTATTCAGTAACAGAACAGCTTCCAACAGAAAAAATCTCAGAACCAGATACTTTTACCAGGCAATTCTACCAAACATTTTAAAAAGATTTAATACCAATCTTTCTTAAACTCTTCCAAAAGAATGGAAGAAAGAGCACTTCCAAACTCATTGTATGAAGCCAGCATCACCCTGACACCAAAGTCAGACAGAAAATTAGCAACAGAGCTACCATGTGACCCAGCAACCCCACTTCTGTGGATGCACTTCAGGAAGTGAAATCAGGGTGTCAAAGAGATACCTGCGCTCCCTGCTCGCTGCAGCATTGCTCACAACATCCTGAACGTGGAAGCTGCCTAAACGTGCATTGGCTGATCAATGGATAGAGAAAAGGTGGTATATACACAAAATGGAATATTATTCAGCCTTAAAAAGATGTCCTAGCATTTGCAACACTGTGAATGAACCTGGGGGACGTTATGCTAAGTGGAGTAAGCCAGACACAGAAGGACAAATTCTCCAGAATATCACTTACATGAGGAATCAGAATAGTCATAGACAGGAGTAGAAGGGTGGTTGCCAGGCCTGGGGAGGGGGGAACAGGAAGGTGGTGGTCAAACACACAGAGTTTCAGTTGCGCAGGGTGCATCAGTCCTAGAGACCTGCAGGGCGTGGTGCCTGTAGTTAGTGATGTCACATTACGTACTGAAATCTTGGCCAAGATTGTAGACCTTCTGTCAAGGGTTCTCATCACAATAATAAATGAAGACGGTGGAGGAGACCTGGACATGATGGATGGTTTATGGCATAAACTGTGGTGCTGGTTCCACATACGTACCCTTATCCCCAGAGTCACTGAGTCACATACATTAAATGTGTCCGGCTTTTCCTGTGTCAATTACAGCTCAATACATTGGTTATAAAAAGCGAATGGAACCTGATCTTGTCTCGGGAGCTGAAGGTCTCATGGGCAAGGCCACTGGGGCACATTTATAATCCACAGTACGTGACATTAAGTGAGCGGGGCTGGCAGAGAATAATACACACTGTCTCGTTTTGACTATTTTAAAAATAGGAAACATGCAAAACTATTACAACGGTTACCTCCAGGTGGGGGGTTACTGATGGTTTTTACTTGTTTTTCTTAAGTTTCCTGTGTGTCTTCCACACAAGAAAACAATGGAGGTGATTTCAGAACCTGAATTTGTATCAGTCACAGTGATTAGTTATAGATGAGAGAATCCACTCTTTGTGGTCTGAGCAGAGGGGGACTTATTCCTGGGTGTTAAGACTGAGATTCCAGGACCACCAGGGAACAAGAGTGGATGCCCCACAGCCAGGGCCCACCAGCTGGACAATCACCCAACCCCACCCGTGACTGTTGCCACGGAAAACCCGGTGTCTGTGATGCTCGGGCCCAGAGACTGCTGCTGGTGCTGTGGGGCAACCAGTCCCCTCGCTCCCTGCCAGCCAGGAGCCCCATCCCTACACCGCCCTGTGCTGCTCGCTCCCACCTTTTGGATCTCGGGCCAGCACCTGTCCCGAGGAGCTGTGGCCACCTCCCGAGCCCGGGCTGCCCGGGGTCTGGGAAATGCAGCTTTGAGGTTCCCAGAGACTAACACAAGGCATGGAGGGAGGGGATGGCACACATGCTGAATGAGTCAACCTGCAGGATCCACCACAGAAGTGAGACAAGGGTGACAAATCACACCTTGACCTTCTGAAGTCCACATGGTGGCTCAGGTATCCTTGGCCTTATGATGAAGATGGCAGGAGGCTCTCTCTCATCCCAGGGGGCGCTGGCTGTCAGAGCCCCTGGCCCTGGCCTCCTCTCACATGAACTGCCAGCAACTGTCTGCCTGGGGACTTCTCTTGCTGCCAGAGACCCTTGGCCACCTGTGAGGCAGCTGAAGTGTACAGGCTTAACCTCCCCTGGGAGCAGACTCAGCCAGGACCCCAGCTGCCCCTCTGCACTCGCTCCCAGGCTCCCTGGTGGACCATATCCCCCTGCTGCAGTGGGGGAGTTGGGGGAATCCCACAGCAGGGGCTCCGGCAGTGCGGTATCCTGCAGTGGGAGGATCCTTTCAGAGGGGCTGCATGCACAGTGGTGGGTGGTGTGATAACAGCCATACTGAGGCATCATTTCCTCTTCTCACCTCCTACCCCCTTGCCTTCATCTCCCACATAAACTTGTACCAGAAGCCTCTTCTCCAGGTGGGTCTGGGCCAGCTCAGACTAAGGCATCTCTGGCCTCAGCGTGAGCACATGCGAAGCCTCGTCCTGGCTCCTGCTGAGGTCAGTCCCCTGGACGTGTGTTAACAGGTGTGAGGCTGTTTCCGTGACCTCACACCCATTCGTGCCAGTTTGGAAAGTCATCCTGTTCTTATTTCTCATCCTCCTGGGCAGGAAACCAGAGGGCTCTGAACTGTTCCCGCCACCTGCTGCCCAGTCCACGCCGATGCCACGATCACACGCACACACAGGTGTCTTCTGTCTGAGTCCTGCCCACCCCTTCACTGTGTGCTGTGCGGCTCCCCTGTCCTATGATTGGCAAGGATGCACCATGAGGTTCCCTGGTGTCCTCTGAACATGCCATCCTCGGTTTATATGTGACCCTGCTGTCAGCGTGTGAGGTGGGCTCACACAACACACGTTTCCTGGAGCCTGCTCGGGGCCAGGCCCTGCACAGGGCTTCTGTGCGCGGGGCTGCCTCATGTACTAGGGAAGGCGCCCTTCCCTCCGCGCACCCGGGGCGGCCCCTGAGCACCGCCCAGTGGAGGGCGCTCACAGCCTCACAGTACACCTTCAGGCAGGTGCTGGGAGAAGCAGCTTTACTGATCAGCTCCCCTGGGCAGGTGTCCACCATGTCTCCTTCCACATTCTTGAGGCTCATTGTTCCTGTCATCCCCTGTCCACCGAGGAGGAAATTGAGGCTCCTAGAGGTGGAGTGACATTGTGAGACCGATTGGCAGGCAGTCGGGGCGGGGCTGGGCAGGGACCAGGAAGGTCTGTTCAGGGTCTGTCCTTGTTCCTTGGTGTGTCCTGGCCTCTCACACGCAGGATGTCCCACAATGATGGGGCTCCTAGCATTGCTGCCTTGCTGCACCTCAGCCACTGTGCCCAGAGACCCTGTCAGCCTTAGCTCCAGAGACCTGCAGTGCCCCTGAGAGGCCCCGTGTCCTCTCAGAGGAAGACAGAGGCAGTAAACAGATGAAGATGAGGTTGCCTCTGCAGCCCTGAGGGGTGGAGAGGCGTGAAGAGGAGGCCTGTGTTCCCAGTCCATCGCTGCATCACGGCCCCCAGCAACAAACCCTTATTGTCATGGGCTCTGGGGGGCAGGAACAGACAGAGCTGGGTGGTCGTGACTCAGGGTCCCTCATGAGGCTGCAGCCAAGATATCAGCTGGGGCCACATCACCTGAGGGGCTGGGGAATGTCGGCTCACTCCTGTGGCTGGTGGAGGAGGTGTGAGGCCCTCACACGTGGGCCCCTCACAGGGCAGCTCACAGGGCAGCTCACAGGACAGCACAGGGCAGCTCACAGGACAGGACAGGGGAGCTCACAGGACAGGACAGGGGAGCTCACAGGACAGGACAGGGGAGCTCACAGGACAGCACAGGGCAGCTCACAGGACAGGACAGGGGAGCTCACAGGACAGGACAGGGGAGCTCACAGGACAGCACAGGGCAGCTCACAGGACAGCACAGGGCAGCTCACAGGACAGGACAGGGCAGCTCACAGGACAGCACAGGGCAGCTCACAGGACAGGACAGGGGAGCTCACAGGACAGGACAGGGCAGCTCACAGGACAGAGCTGCTGGCTTCCTCCAGTGCAAGGTCAACACGGAGTCAAGCAACCCACATACACGCACTGCCTGCTCTCTTTTCTGTCACAGCTGTGATAAAACAGAGAACAAAAGTGCAGAGTAAGAGCCCTCCATGGCTTCCCCAGGCCACCCTTCCTTACCGGTCTGTGCTGGCTTGTGCTTTGGAGAGTCCAGCCGACGGGGCTGGGCTGACCTTGTCACTGAACTGGGGCAAGAGGAACGCAGGGTTCTACTGGCTGCTCGGGTCCTGGTCACCTGCCAGTGTCCGGGTGGTGTGGCCGTGTCGGCGGGCACTGGTGCCCACCTGGAACTGGTGGGAGGAAGTCCGGGTCCTTCCGGACAAGGGGCTTACACTCAGGTCACTAGGAACCACCGGCTGTTCACTCATTTGCTGCTGGTGGGACTGAAGGGGTGGCTGGGTGCTGCCAGAAGTCCAGGCTCATCCACCTGTGACAATGGGCCTGGGTGTTACAGGAGCAAACTGGGGGCTCAGTCCCCCCTTTTGAAAACAATACTTTGCCGCTTTGTTGAACAATTGTTCACTTTTTTCCATTAAAAATTGTTGATGTACACACAGGAGACATACAAAACTCACCTACACCTACAGTTGTGTGTTTGTGTGTGTGTGTGAGCGTGTGTTGTTCACAGTTTGAGGATCCACTGTGGTATGGACACCTGTCCTCACTGCTGGAGTCAGTATATGAAAACAGCCCTCTCCCAGGGGAACCCGGACTTCAGTGACAATCCTGTCCCTGCTCTGCCTCCTCTTCTGACTCCCCGGGGGCACCTCTCAGCCGAGGCACCAGGCTTTTCTGTTCCACTTCCTTCACGTGCCCGCTTTGGGGACTGGCTGTCCGGGTGACTCACCCTGAGGCCGTGATTGCTGAGTGTCCCTTGTGTGGACGGGCCACGTCTGTCCGCTCTCCTGATGAGACACGCTGGGCCTGTTCTATCTCGGGGCCCAGGACTCACCGCCAGGCCGTGTCCCACGTTTCACTGGTGTTTACACCCAGGAGCAGAACTTCTGGATCAGAGGGGGCCCTCACCTTCCTGGCCAAGAACAGCATCTTTCCTAAAAATTGAGCAGGTGTGTGTGCCAGGCCCCAGGCAGACCTGGGAGGAGGGGAGCTGCAGTCAGACCATTGTACAGGGACACCTGAGCCACCACCGCTGCCTGCGCCGAGCTGTGGGGGCGGGCGGGTGCTTTCAGAGGGGGAAAAGGGAGGGGGGCCTGGCCGATACCCCCACCTCCTTCCCCTCCCTGAGTTAGGGGCACAGTTGCTCACTGGGAGCTGCATAAAGCATCAGGCAGGAGGGAGAGTGTGTGCAGAGGTGCTGAGGCCGGAGGGGCCGCCACGACCCAGGGTCACCGCCTGGGAGGCCTGAACAGCAGGAGTTCATCTTCCTACAGTTCTGGGGGCGGGAGGCCCAGGCGGAGCCCGGCGAGGTCACTTTCTGGTGATGGCTCTCCTCCCGGCCGCCCGCTGGCCGCGTCCTCGCTGTGTCCACATGTGATGGGGAGCCAGCCCCGGGGACTCTGTCATGTAAGGACACCAGACCAACCAGGCAGGGCCGCCCTCAGGACCTCACTCAGCCTCTGCACTCCAGACACTGTCACACGGGGGGACCTCAACCTGTGGATCTGGGGGACATGAACACCAGTCTGTAATGGTGAGGGGTGTCTGAGGCCCTGGAGCAGGCGGGGGCGAGGGCGGGGCGGCGTCCAGGTACCTGCTGTTGTGAAACCATCCGCCCCTCAGCTCAGGGGTTTAAACACTCCTCGTTTCCTCCCGCAGGACGGCCCGGCCCGGGCAGGCCTGGGCGCCGGCTGCTCTCCGCTGCCCGGGACCTCAGCGCACGCCTTGCGCCCAGGGGCCGCCGCCTGGGGCTCAGCTGGGCTGGTGGCCGGGCCTCGGCCTCCGTGTGGCTGCTGGGTTTCCTCACAGGCTGCGGGCTGGTTTCCAAGAGTGAGAAAGCAAAAGCTGACATTCCGTCCTTCGCAGGTCGGGTCTGACCCTGGCAGGAGTGCCATTTCTCTCACTGTGGAAGTCAGGGTCCAGGGACAGCTGCTGGCCACTCACATCCCAGAGCTTGTCTTTTTATTTTTTTTTTAATAAAAATTCCATGAATTGAAGCTGTACAACATGACATTTGGTGTGTATGTACATAGTGAAATGCTTACTGCAGGTGAGCTAATTAACACACCCTTCTCCTCCCCTATTTCTCACTTTGCATGGCGTGAGCCCCTCGAAGCTACTCTCCTGGTGAATGTCCCCGACATGATGCCTTGCCATTAACCGTGGTCATCCTGCCGCACCTGTGTCTGCAGACCTACTCACCCTACAGAACTGGCACTTTTACCCGGGACCACCTCTCCTCATTTCTGTTGCAGCAGCTGGGCCTGACCCTCAGCAGGACAGCAGTCTAGCAGGGGACACTTCTAGTGGCCCCCCCTGGGTCAGGCTGCTCCCAGGACCACAGCTGTCTCAGGTTTCGAGCCCTCCCTTCCGTGGGTGACAGCCAAGCCCAGCTCCAGCCCCCTCTCCCCTCCAGACACTTCTCTGGAAAGCCAACGTGTGAAGATGGATGCTCCCAACTAAAGGAGTCAGGAGCTGACATCTTCCAGGGGGCCACCCCCACTCTCTCCCAAAGACGCAGCTTGTTTGGAAATATGCTGACTCCCTCCTGACATCTGCATATTCTAATCAAATAACTCAGGGAACAGGAGGTGTCACGCGTGGTGTAACTTGGTTTTTACTCGATAGATGAGTTTGGAACTGGCAACTACCCTGACAGCTTAATTTGAAAACCAAGGAAACTCCACTCACAGTGTGAAGGCAGGACTTGGTCAAGCCTGGGCCTGAGCCCTCAGGTTGGGGAGATGGATATTTAGGACCTCACAGGTATCATAAAGTGTCTCACAGCTGGTGTGAAATAGATTATATTACTAGAAAATCTGAGGTCCAGGAAGGCCAACAGATCAGGAGACAACTGCCACTGAAAAGGCACTTTCTACTCACTGGCCCGGAGTGGGGATGGCAGCCCATGTGGGTCCACACCACGTGGGGACCCCGGGGTCAGGGGCGGAGGAGCAGGGCGCTGTGGACAGGGCTGTCACGGGGTTTCTGCAGGAGGGAAGGGCGAGGCAGGTGAGCAGGCTGAGGACTGGCCGGTAGAGTAACTTCATGGGCTCTGGGGTCGAGGGATGACCCCGTGTGTCTGGACCTGATTCTGGGTGAGTCAGGCAGGTGGGCAGTGGCTCAGTGTGGGTCCGAGTCCAGTGGAGGAGGTGGGGGGTTTAGACCTAGAAAAAGGACTCCTCCTGGAGCGGGAGGGCCCACAAGGGAGGCAGGAGGCCAAGTCCGGGTGACTGAGAACAGGGCGTGTCCCGCAAAGGCCTGCAGGGCAGATGAAGGCATCCAGTCTACAGAAGGGAGAAACGCGTTCCATTCAAGGGCTCAGCTCAGATGTCACCTCCTCAGAGGAGCCTTCCCTGCCTGCATATTCTACAGGGACAGCCTCCCCCACACACGCCCCCCCAGCAGTTACCCGCTTCATTTCCTGCAAAGCATTCAGGGTCCAGCCCCCCACTTCACACCCGGCCGTGGTTCCCGCTGCCCAGAGGAAAAGCCCTCACAGGGGCCACCGAGCCCTGCACGACCTGGGCCCCCACCTCTCTGTCTCCTCTGCCACCACTGTCCCCGCCACCTGGCTCTCTCCTCCTCCACCTTGCACTCCTGACTTCCCCGAGCCCTGCGTGTTCTCCAGAGCACGTGTCCCACCTCACACGCTGTGTGCTCACTGTGTGTCTCACTCACTGAGTGCCTCCTGCCCAGGTCAGTGTCCAGCACGCAGCAGGGCTCAATCAGTAGTGAATGAACGACTCTTACCATCACTGCCAGGAAGACTCTTGTCTGTGGCCTACAGTGATCACACACCCAGTGCACATTCACTGAGGCCCTACTGTGTGCTGGGCAGGTTCCAGACACCAGGCACAGCAGGGAGTGAAGCATGCAGGTCTCCATTCTCATGCAGCAGACAGCCTGGTGGGGGACACAGAGAAAAATAAGTAAAATATACACAATGTCGGCGGTGATGTGTTCCATGGAGAAAAATAAAGTCAGGAAGGACATTTGACAGACTCCCGGAGGTGTTTAAGGAGAGAGGGAGAGAGTTCCAGGCTGAAAGAACAGCCAGTGCAAAGGCCCTGAGGCCACAGTGGGATGCACGTGGAGAGTCTTAGTTATCCGTGTGGGTTCTTAGTCCTGCCTTGAGTATGTATGCTGCTTTTCTTTGTAAACCTTGGTTTCACCTTTCTAGCTAATTAACCTCAGTCACCAATCTGTATAATTTAGCCAATTCTTTCTCAGGTGTTCTGGGCACAATGGTGAGCTGGTGACTTGGTAAAGAATGACCTGAGTCTGAGAAGAGTTTTTGAAAGTTTAATAGGGACAGTGCTATCGGCAACAGCAGGCCACACAGGCAGGAGGTACCTGCATGAGCCCCAAGGGTGAGTGTGCAGGGTTTGTTACTGGGGGAGGAGGCTGTGCACACAAGGAGAAGGTGGCTGCAGGATCAGTCTATCCACAGGGACCTGACTGGTTGTGAGACCTGTCAGGGACTTCCCTGAACAATAGGCTTCACCACTTTGATAAGGGCAGCACGTGAGGCCTGTCCTCCTGGAGCAATGGGTTTTGATAGGGTAAACACACAGCAGGAGAAGATGTTTCATGTGTTGCAGAAATGCAGGCGTGCAAAGGGTTCAGCACTGAGGAGTGGGAAGTAATTGTAGCAGAAAAGAGCAAATCTGACTCCTCTTAAATCGATTTCTTTGGCTTTAGCCCTGCGCCCTGTTTTCTAGGCTGAGTCCTGCCGGCTCTGCAACTTTTGTAGAAGAATGTTGCCTTTAGCCTGAAATAGACAGGAGAGCCCGTTCTCAAGGCTCTGACCTTTAAGGACATTTACACTTTTGCACATCTATAAAGACAACAAGTTGCAGAATGGAAAATAACATTTGTTTTGTTGGAGGTTTACGGGGACACCATGACCTGACCCACGTGGACAGCTGCAAGAACAAAGGATTCCAAGAAGAAAGAATTCCTACACCAGGAAGTTTGCAGCAACCAACCACACCCCCTTCCCTTTTTAGTATAAATGGAGCCTTAATTCTGACTTGAGTAGGGTGGTTCTCCAAGACATGAGTCTGCCATTCTCTCAATCTGCTGGCTTTCCAAATAAAGTCGTTACTCCTTGCCTCAACACCTCTTCTGCTGATTTGTTGGCCTGTCATGTGGCGAGCAGAACGAGTTTGGACTCAGTAATAAATTTGGGCAAAGCCGTCCTGGAGCCTTGCTGATTGTGGCCAGCCTGCCCTGTTTGGGGAAGTTTCAGGTAAGGCCCTAACAGCCGCCAGGACCACCTGTCCTGAGGACCTTCCCTTCAAAATCCCCTGAAGCAGCACCTGCTGCCCCAGCACTTGGCGTTTGGAGCAAGGGCTCTACATCTGGGGGCCAACAGGCTGCACACAGTGGGGCGAGTCGCTCTGGTGTGTACAGCCAAAAACTATATTCCTCTGCGTGTGGGGCTTTTTGTCTGGAATAAACCCATTTGTTTTAGTGGGGCTTCCTGTTGGTGAGAGGAAACAGCTATTGGACTTTTACCTGCTCTTTGAGCCAGGTCCTTTGTTTCTTTGGATGCTGGCATTTGTGTGCATCATTTGTGTGTGTTTGCTTGTTTCCCACTTTCACTTACGTTGACTGACTCCCACATGGTGTTGGTTTAGCCTTTGACACGCAGTCACGAGAAAGAATTTACAGGGAAAGAACTCGGTTATACAATTAAATATAATTCTATTTAACCACAAAATCTATATTCTTTTGAAAAATGGAAATGAAGGGACGTAAAGTTACAGGGGAATGACCGCTTAGTTCCCTAGTGTCCACTGGTTAGTAATGACGATGGCCTTTTTCTTAAGAAACAATGAGGTGGTAAGTTTTATGGTTATTTTTCAACATGGAGAATGTGAATATAAAAAGAACATTTTTTTGTTAGCACAAATTTAACTTTATACTAAGTTTTAAGGCCGGATTGAAATTGTGTCAGACTGACTGCTCTAGCTAAGTCAAAGCTACCAGTAAAAATGTGAGAATGGGAAGCATCCCCTGCAGAAAGGCGGTGCATGCATCCACGGTTTATAGTGCCCGGTGGGAAGAAAAGAAATTAATTGAAACCACCCAGATACACTGTTTTCATAAGTCCCCTTTGCCATCACCTTAGGACGGCAGAGTTTTTACCCTGTGATTTGATGCAAATTTTCATTCTTGTACTATCCAAGCCTTTCTTAGTGGTCCAGTCTTCACGGGTGGCTACAGTTTCCCTCTGACCACGGAGGGCACTGAGCAACCCCTGAATGGACTACTCCCCGGGGGAGCAGCAGCGGAACTTCCACCTGGTAGTCAGGATCGATCACCACGGCATCTCTGCTTTTTGTTTCTTGGCACAAAGAGCCCCACATGGCCAGGGCAGTCTCGGCTTTCAGTTTTATTTTTACTTGATAAAAAAATTTGTATTGAAACACGTATGCCAAAAATGCAAAAATTTTAAGTGTAGAGCATGATATATTGGCACAAAACCGTATCCTGTACCCACCACGCAGATGGATAAATGGAACAGGATTAGTACGGCCCTCCTGACCACCTTCCCACAGGAAACCACTAATCTAACTTCTGAAACCATAGATTAGTTTTTTTTAAACATTTTTTATTGGTTTTTAATCATTTTACAATGTTGTGTCAAATTCCAGTGTAGAGCACAATTTTTCAGTTATACATGAACATATACATATTCCTTGTCACATTTTTTTTCTGTGTGAGCTACCACAAGATCTTGTATATATTTCCCTGTGCTATACAGTATAATCTTGTTTATCTATTCTACATTTTGAAATCCCAGTCTGTCCCTTCCCACCGCCCACACTCTTGGCAACCACAAGTTTGTATTCTATGTCTATGAGTCTGTGAAACCATAGATCCGTTTTGTCTGTTCTTGAACTTTCTGTAAACAGAATCACACAGCACCGATTCCTCGGCAACCGCTTTCTTTAGCTCAACATTATATTGGCGAGATGCGGTCACGTTTTGTAGTTATACGTGTTGGCCTTGAAAAAGGTAGCAGAGCCAATTATTTTACCAAGAACATGAGTTTATTCAGGAATAGCAGGGCAATTGCAATCTGGGACATGCAAACTATGTCATACACAGGCAAGCCCAAGGAGCTAAAGGGAATGTCAGCTTGTATTAGGTTTTAGGAGGAAATTGGGGAGGGCTGTGCTGGTTCCTCACTGGCTGCAGCAGCGGGCAGCTTGCTGCTGGGTCAGAAGGAAGTCCTTTCTTCCTGAACTGTGTAACTTGCGGTGATAGGCGGATCAGAGCGCCCCCTTCAGGGCTCTCCAACTGCGCTGTAAAATAAGGTTTTCTTTATTTTCACAAGTTGGTTCACCTTCAGTGCTGTCGGAATACACCTCAGGCAATGCATCCTCACTGCTGATGCGCACGAGGGGCGTTTCCAGCTTCCTGCTCTTTCAAACACTGCTGCCGCCGACCGGCTTGCCCGCCTTGGTGCGCACGCGCCCACCTTTCCATCGTGCGCGTCTAAAGCGCTATTCCTGAGCCAGAGGGAATCTGAGCGTTCTGCTTCCACAGAGCTTTCCAAATCATTTGTCCAAAGTGGTGGTGCGATTATACCCCTGCCAGAAGCATATGAGAGTTTTAGCTTGTTTTACACATGTTCTTGCCCACGCTGACTTTCTCATTTTGGATAATGGAAATATTATGGTTTTAATTTACATTTCTTCTATAACAATTGAGAATAAACACCTTTTCATACACTTATTGGCCATTTGAATATCTTTGGTGAAGTGCTGTATTTTGCCCATTTTTCTGTTACTCTGTCTTTTCTCATTGAGTATTTCTGTTGTCAAATATGTACTTTGAATATAGTCTTTCTTGTCTCTTAATTCTCTTAATCTTATGTTTTGATGTAAAGACATTCCTAATTTTAATTGAGTCCAATTTGTAAAACTTTTCCCTAGTGGTTAGTGCCTTGCGTATCCTTTAAGAGATCATTTCCTGCCCCAACGTCATGAAGATGGTTTCCTATATTACAATCCCTAAACCCTTCCTGTTTTACTCTTCACATTTAATTCCATAATTCACCAGAAATGGTGTGTTTGCATATGATACAGGTAGGTTTCACGTGCTGTTTGCCCCCGGATTACTACATAACTGAAGCAGCACTATTTAATGAAAAGATTGTCCTTTCGTGATGTTCTGCAGTGCTTCCAACCATAGGTCAAGTGTCCATGAGACCGTGGGTCTGTTTCTGGAATCTCTAGTCTTTTCCATCAGTTTATTTGTCTACCCTTGTCTAAACTGGTCCCACAGTGCCGTCTTTGCTGTGTCTTTATAATAAATCTCTATCTTGTTGATGTTAGTTCTCCAACTATCTCCTCCTACTACTGTATTTTTTTCTTAGCTATCTTTGTTTTTTATATTTCCATAAGTTTTAGAAGTGACTTTTAAATTTACACAGATGCAAACTATTGAGATCTTAATTGAAATTGCTTTGAATAAGAAAATTTGGTCTTTATCATATTGATTCTTTCAAACCTTGGGCATAGTACATCACCTCTCCTCCCATTTATTAAGTTTTCTTTAATTCATCTCAGTACTGTTTTCATTTGGGGGGGGTAATTAGGTTCTTTATGTATTTTTAAATTAATCTTAGTCTTATTACATTTTTTAGTGGAGGTACTGGGGATCGAACCCAGGAGCTTGTGTGTGCTAAGGCACGCACTCCACTGCTTATCTATCCCCGTCCCCCATCTCAATATTGTTTCATACTATTTGTGTGTAGAGAGCTTGTACATTTTTGCTAAATTTATTCTTAGGTATTTGAGTTTTTTAAAGGTTGTTCTAACAATCTTTTTTGGGGTAATTTTATTTACTAAATATCCACAGTATAAACAAAATATCAATTTGATTTTTGTATAATGACTTTATATTCAGTGACCTTGCAAATGTTTATATGTAGATTCTTTTGGATTCTCTTTCTTTGTCTCTGTCTGTCTCTCTATACATGTACTTATTATTAATTAATTTTCTTGTTAATTAATTTTACCAACTTATTGAACTGACTAGGACTTCCCATGCAGGGTTAGAGTGATGATATGGGGCACCCTTGAGTCATCCCCAATTTCAGAAGGGAGCATTTTACCATTAAGTACAATGTTTGATTTAAAATTTTGTTTGTTTTGTCAGAATAGGGAGATTTCCTTCTATTTCTAGTTTGCTAAGAGGTTTTTTTTTCTTTTAATCTTGAATTTTTAATGTTGAATTTTATCAAATGTTTCTAAATATTGAGCTGGTCATATGATTTCTCTCCTGTATTCTGTTAATGCTTTACATTGTATTGATTGATTTCAAATATCAGTTTGCATGCATTTCTGGACTAAATTCAACTTGGACATGGGATATTTTCTTTTTTTGTTTTTTTGTTTTTGGTGGGGGCAGAATTAGGTTTGTCATTTACTTTTAGAGGAGATACTGGGGATTGAACCCAGGACCATGTGCATGCTGAGTATGCACTTTACCTCTTGAGCTATACCTTCCCCCCTGTGCCTTATCTGTTTTCACATGTCACTAGATTGAGTTTGCTGATACTTTGTTCAGGAATTTTGGATGTTTATGAGTGGGATTCATCAGGGATCCCATGTGTCTGAAAGGTGAACAACATGAATGACTAACCTTCTGGATCACGGTGCCAGGGGTCACACGTCTACACAGCATGGGGAAATTTCAGAACACCACGAGCAAGGGGACCACTTCAAAATCCTGTAGAGAGAGAAAAAAAACTTGCTATAAAGGCAGAAAAATAAGATGGAAATGAGACTTCTCATCAGCAATATTAGGTACCAAAAAATAGAATCAAATTTTTCAAAATTCCAATTGGAAGGAATTTGGACTTAGAATTCTAGAATTTTCCAAATCTATAACCAAACTCTCATTTAAGTGAGAGTTAAAAAAACAAAAAGACATTTCCAAATTCGCAAGACTCAGAAAGTATAATGTCCACTACCCTCACTCACCCTGACTGAATAATTTCTAGATGACATAATCTAGCAAGAACAGTGGATCCAAGAGAAAAAGATGGGATAAAAGAAGCAATGGTGAATCAAAAGAAACAAAAATAAAAACCCCATAACACACAAACAGAAAACCAAACCCATTACCATTACCATCATCGCTTACATAAATACAAGTAAAACTTATTTATAATGCTAAAATGAGTGGGAAAGGGGTTGGATATCATAAAAATCTGAAACCCAAATCTCAGATAATTTACACCGAGCTGAGTCAGAGCAATGGAGATGTGGGAGACAGGAGAGAGAAGTGACTGATAGGTGCATTTCTGCCCTCAAGGACAGAAGGCAGCTCCAGAAGCCCCCCATTGCACAACTTCTGTTTACACTCAGTAGGAGAGGCTATGGCTGACCCTTAACTAGTAATTCCAGCAAAAGAATCACTTCATTTTCTTGGGCCTTGTCGGATCATTTGCCCAAGAGGAGATGGCTGGAGTCTCATTCTGACCCTTGGAGTCTAGGGTGGAGTCAACTCTACCAGAAGTACATGGTACCAGTTAAAATCTGAATTTGGCTCTGAGTCACAGGAAACCCCATATGTGATCATGGTCTGAGGGAGGCATTCCCTGCTAGCAGGAGCAACTTCTCTTCCTCTTGTCTTTCGTCATAACCTTTGTCTTCTGTACAAGGCAGAGGCTCACCTCCAGCATCCTGTTTGTGTCCTGGAGAAGGAGAAGGAGAAAGATAAAAGTTTACTGAGTGGTGTCATTGTAAGAATAGCCAAATAGATCCAGGAACTTAGTCAGGAGGTGAGGCCAGGTAGATACAGAAATTTTGCATAAAATACAGGTGGAATAAATTATCCAATCGATGATGATGGAATGACCAATTTTCCATTTGGGAAGAAAAAAGTTAGAACTACATACGCTGATATGATATAGGAAAAATTTTTTGAGTTCTTCATTAAATGAATGCTTACTTAAATAAGAAACAAAAAAAGCAAAATCCATAAAGAAAAAGATTGACAAATTTGACAACAGCTGCTTTTAAAGCATGTCCTATAGCAAAGACACTCTTTAAAAGTTGTAATCTAGCAACAGACAGGTGAAAATATTTGCAGCATATGTAACAAGGGAGTAATATTTAGAATATATAAAACTTTCCTAGAGATCAATAAGAAAAAGACAAGCAACCTCATTTTAAAAAAAAAAGGATAACGAAGAAGAAGAAGAAATTTGTAAAATAAGAAATAAATATAGCTAATAAACATAAGAAAACACACTTAGGTTAAAAAACAAAATTTAACTGAGTACATTTGAGGGTCTAATTGGCTCTATTAAGCAATTATTGAATTGGGCAGCATCTCATCTGGCAAGCAGAGAGGGGTGATATAAAATTGAAGGCTTTTATAGAAAGGAGGGTGGGACAAGAAAGTCACCAACAATAGAAAACTGGAAGTTCATTGGAGGAAAGTAAGAGCTCAGGTGACAATGGCTTCTCATTGGCTGAGCTGTGGTATTTCCATTGGCTGGACTTGCTGCTGGGCAGGAAGAAAATCTTCTTTCCTCCTGCCAGGGAAATAAAGTAGAGGCCCCTTCCTGTCGGAGATGCAAGGTACCTCTTTTCCTGTTGGGGTCTATAATTGACATCTTCCTGTTTAAGGTAACTGACACAGAGTAGGAGGGTGTGAAAGCCCCCTCTACTGTTCCAAACTCCAGTTTTAGTTGAGGTTTCTTTTGATAACTTTTCACAGTTATAATTAGGGAAATACAAATTAAAAAGTGGTATACAATTTTGAATCATTTAAAACAGAGGCCTTTGTGAGGTCTGATAAAATCAAAGTTGGCTATGTTGTAAGGACAGTCGCACACCACTCTCGGTACAGCTATTTTGGAGGACAGTTTGCACCATCTGTGCATGTCCAGTAGAGTGCATATCCACTGTGACTTAGTGCCATCCCTCTTCAGTATCTACCTAGAGAAGCACTTATATGTGTATTAAGAGGCATATGAAGTTATGCTTATTGCAGCATTTATAATAGCAAAATAGGAAATCATTCAAATGCCTAATGACAGTGAAATGGTTAAAAAAAATCTCTGGTACCTCCACACTGTGAAACATCTTACTGTCAGCTGGAGCCTCTCCTCCTTGTAGCCTTGCAGCCTGGTAGCTTCAGTGGATCCAACTCCTCAGCGTTGATTGGCATCCTGCAGAGTGCAAAAGCAGATACTTCCAGGCTGATTTAAGGCTTCAGCTCAGAAGTAGAGAATTCTCATCACTGCTGCATTTGGTTGTGCAGAGACAGACACAGCTATCTCAGGCCTGTGGGGCAGGAGTGTAAGCTGGGCTACCACAAGTTGATTGGAGATTTCAAGGGTGGCTTTCCAAAGGACCTGACAATTGAGCTGAAATCTGAAGGTCAAGTAACCCTTACTTAGGAGCGGAGGAGCGGGAAGAGTGCTCTAGCGAAAGAGGAAAGCCCTTGTGAAAGTTCTTTGCCAGGAGGGCTCACGACTGCGTTCACTTTCGGTGACTGAGGGAAAGGCCCAATGTGTCTTGAGAACAGGAAGTGAGGAGGAGCGTGGTTCAAGATGCACGGAGGAGCCAGTCGTTCTGAGCATCTCAGCTGTGTTAGAGATTTGGGATTTTATGTAAGAGCTATGAGCTCCATGGAAGAATTGTAACTAGGAGGTGGGATGTGAGAGATGGGTTTCATCAGATTGACATTGTAAATGATGACTCTTTCTGGCTCCTGTGCAGTGTGGAATGGAGGGTGCATGTAGAGAGCCATTGGGATGACTGAGGAAAGAGCTGATGGAGATTTGGGGTTGGTGGCAGCAGTGGGCATGGACAAAAAAAAGACCTAGGTAGCAGGAAATCATGCAATCCCAGCGCAAGCCAGTGGTACCAGCATAATTATTACTGGCTGTCTTTATACTCTAAAAAGTGTTCACATTTGAAAGCTAGATTATGCAGTGTCTCTGTACATGGCAGGAACAACAAGCCATGTGCGGTGATAGAGTAGTTGTGGGGTAGGGAGACGACGTGTCCCAGATGACTCAGTTTCTGGCTTGCAAACCATGAGGGAAGTTGGTCCCGTCGCTGAGCCACTGTGAACCATGGGTGAGGGACAGGTGGGGAGATAGCATAAGATCAGACAGAAGATATACAGATCTGGAGCTCAGAGTGGCTGTCTGGCTGGCGATGGGATTTTGTGAATGAGTTACTGATGTATTCATGTAACTGAAACTGTGGTTGAGCCCAAGTCCGTGTGCCATGAGGTCAAACAAAACAAAGTGTGGGAGTTTGGGGGCAGAGAAAGGATTTTTGCAGGGCTAAGCAAGGAGTCTGATTGGCTCATGCTCAAACTCAAGCTCTCCAATGGTTTTTGGGGAAGAGTTTTTAATAGATAAAATTTAGGGGGAGGTCTGCAGGGTTGTGGACCCCTCCTCTGATTGGTTGGTGGTGAGGTGAATCTCAGGCATCAGCCTTCTGGTTTCAGCCGGTCTAGGGTCCTGGTGCTTGTGCTCAGCCTGAAGTTACTACCCTCCACCGGGTGGGGGCCCTGGTTCTGGTAGCAGAACTCAGAGAGAGGTATCAGATCATTATGTCACCTTTGTTTCTGCATTCCCTCACTCTGCCAATTAGTAACTATTTGAACCTGCCCTTTGGAACTCAGGGAAGGCCTAGGAGGCTGAAACCTTTTTCTTACAAACTGATTAAGACTGGATAGGACCACTGACCCTTCACCTGGGCATGTGTGGGTGTCCGCTGGGCATCCTTTTTAAAACACAGAGCCCTGTAGCTGAGGTACCCCTTCTCAGATCCAGGATTATCACACGTTTTCCCAAGCATCTTTTCCCACGCTCCCCACGCCTCACATCTACCTGCTTCTTTATTCTTTATCCCATAAATACCCCAGCCACTCAGGAGGGCAGATTAAAGACTTCTCCTATCTCCTTGCTTGGCTGTCTTGCAAATAAGCCTTCTCTTTATCATAGACCTCAGTGTCTCAGTGTCTGACTTGCTGTGCCTCGGGCAAAAACGAACCTGTTTGTGTAACGCTACAAGTGAGAAAGACAGTGACTAGAGAAAAGACCACAGGAAGAGATTAGGGAAAAGAAGGCTGGAAATGCAAGTTGGGAGCAAATCGAATGTCATCCTCAGGAGGGTCCACTTATTTCTGTCAAAAATTAAAATGGAAATCCATGGGAAGTTCTGGGTTGAGGAGCAATGGGATATTGTTCTGAGAATTTACTGAGGATCTGAGAGTTTTAGAAGATAATTAAAGTATTCAGAGACTCATGATATGACTGTGAATTCTAATTAAACAAATTTTAAAAATCAAATTTAATGTTCTCAACATACATTCTAATTCAAAAAAATACTTTGTTCTTTTGTGAAAACCTTAATTAGCATTTGACATGTAAGAGCTGTTTCTGTATCTACTCCTTTCTTTTCAAGAGTTAATCTAGCGCAACCCTCAATTACTCCTCAGAGGTTATTATTAAAAGAGTCTTTAAATGGGAACACTTTAAAAACCAAGAAACTTAATACTTTCATCCTGATCAGAGTTTGTAAGATCAGAGCTTTTACATTTTGGTATCATATCGTATAAAGAGAAAATTGAACTATGATGAGAAAACACAATATAATTTAATGATCAAACTTCTGTATTATTCCACTGATCCCCAAATCTCACTTGCTTACAGCGCTGTGTAGAGGTACCTAGATTTGAATTATGATTCTATGACTTCCTAGATTTAGAGGAATTAGTTGAATCTCTCTTATCCTCAAGTTTTTAATCAATAAAATAAAAATACATTCTTCTGAGTTCCTTTGATGTTAAATGAGACAATATCTGTATAGTGCTTAATAGTCTGTAGCTATTTGAATTCATTTTGCTAGTTAATATTACAATGCAGAGCCTCTGTTTGGGATAATGAAAAATTTTGGTTATAGTGGTGATGGTTGCAGAACATTATGAATGTACTTAATGCCACTGAATTGTACACTTGAAATGGCTAACATGTTAGCTTTTTATGTTGTACATATATTTAGCAAAATGAAAACAAAAATATAATATACAGTTACCTATTTGCAGTTTAAATTTAGCAGTGTATTTGTGAGTTTCAGTTTCAGAGCTCCAACGGAAGGTGTACTGCTACATTTATAACATGACAGCTGTAATGTTTAGTAACCCCAGCCATCCTGAGCACTTGTCCATTTTTAGCAGGTGAGGGGGCTGTTGGAAGTTTGCAGCCCTCGACGTGTGAGAATGGCGCCCTCTAGTGGCTCGCATATGTCACTGAAACTACTGCTGCAGTGTCAAAGATAGCATTCCGCAGTGGGATCTGCTTTTAAAAATCCCGAGTTCCTAATTTTTTTGGGGGGGGGGGAGGTAATCACGTTTATTTATTTCATGTATTTATTTCTTGGTGGAGGTACTGGGGATTGAACCCAGGACATCGTGCATGCTAAGCAGGCACTCTACCCCTGAGCTGTATCCTCCCCCTCAACAAGTTCCTAATTTTTTTAAGCCTTGATAATCAGAATTTTAAAAAGATGAATTTAAGAAATGATAGTGAGCTGACTAGTAAAAGAGACTGTACATAGTTCATTTTCTATTATTGAAATGAGCCACCGTTTGCTCTTCAGGAAGTAGGGATGCACAGGAGAGGGGAAATCCACAGGGGTGTGTGTGTGTGCGCGGGGTATGCTCTCTGGCACTGTGGACCTAGATTTGAAGGAGGACATAACTTAAATCAGTTACTAGTAAACGTTTGGTTGCGAGGGAAGCTAAGCTTACTGTGAGGATTCAAGCTATAATAAAAAAAAAGAGATGATTTTTTAAAGAGCAGTTTTAGGTTCTCAGCAAAATTGAGCAGAAAATACAGAGCATACCCTCTGCCCCACACAGGTGCAGCTGCCCCGGCTTTCAACCGCCCCCTACCACCAGGTGGGGACATTTGTTAACAACTGATGAACCAGCACTGACACATCATCATCCCCAAAGTCCACAGTTTACATTACATTCATTCTTGGTGTTGAACAGTCTGGATTGCTAAGTGTATAATGGCATGTATCCACCGTTACAGCATCATACAGAATAGTTTCCCTGCCCTAACATCCTCTGTGCTCTGCCTGTTCATCCCTTCCTCCCCTTAACCCCTGGTAACCACTGCTCTTTTTACTGCCCCTGTAGTTTTGCCTTTTCTGGAATGAGATATAGTTGGACTCATACAGTATGTGGCCTTTCCAGACTGACTTCTTTTAATATGCATTGAAGTTTTCTCCATGTCTTTTCATGGCTCGGTAGCTCATTTCTTTTTAGTGCTGGATAGTATTCTCCTGTCTGGATGTGCCAGTTTATTTATCCCTTCACCTACTGAAAGACGCCTTGGCTGCTTCCAAATCTTGGCAATTACGAATAAAGCTGCTGTAAACATCCACGTGCAGGTTTTTGTGTAGACATAAGGTTTCCAGGCAATAATCTTTTATCTTTAGTTCTCAGTATCTGAGAACAATGGCTGTAAAACTGGACCCAAGCGGTACAGCTATAAACTTAGTTCCTGCTATGCCTCCTTACCAAGGCAACCACCCCAAATGCTAGCAAAATCAATACAAAGCTGAAAGAACCATAGAGGAAGTATTTAATCAAATCATCCAGAGTTCAGTGTACTTGGGAATGATTAGACTACGTGTATGCATTCAGTACAGATTAAATGCAATCACAAACCTCCTTTTGATTTCATGAGGCCTTCAAACACACCATGGCTGCTTTTAATCATAAAAAGTTCAGGCTGTAATTATGGAAGAGTGATGTATAGATGGCTTACACAAGCACTATTAGAAAGGTTACTACACCTGGGCCATGTGATGATGCCCAAGACATGCTTAATTCAGATCCTGGTGACAAATGGACACTGAAGACCCGACAGTAGTAGATTAGTAGAATTAAAGCCCACTCAATTGAAGAAGAACACTGAATGTGTATTTCAGTGAAATATACAGATTCTTTTAAAACATTATCCTACAGTGGTCATTATTTTATTTTATTTTTTAGAGAATCATAAAGTGCTTTTAAATTTATTTTCTTTCAAGTTTGCGGTTTTTAAAAAATTGAAGTAATGTTGGTCTATAGCATTATATAACCTTCATGAGTGCAACATTATAATTCAGCTTCTGTGTACTCTACAGCATGCTCATTACCAAAATTTAGTTTCTACCTGGCACCATACAGTTCATCCCTTTTACCCATTTGTCCTCACCCTGCTCTTCCCACTCTGGTAACCACCAACTTTTCTCTGTATCTGTGTGCTTGTTTTTATTTTGTTTGTTCATTATTATTATTTTTAAAACATTACATACATGAGTGAAATCATGCAGTATTTGTCTTTCCTCCATCTGACTTATTTCACATAGCGTAATACCCTTAAGATCCACCCATATTGTCACAAATGGCAACATTTCATTTTTTATGGCTGAATAATATTCCGTGTGTGTGTGTGTGTGTGTGTGTGTGTGTGTGTGTGTGTGTACACCACATCTTCATTATCCATTCATCCACTGATGGACACAAGTTGCTTCAACATCTTGCTATTGTGAATAACACTGTGATGAACATGGGGTCTATATATCTATCTTTTAGAATTAGTGTTTTTGTATTTTTTGATAAATACTCAGAACTGGAATTGCTAGATCATTTGGTAGTTCCAGTTTTAATTATTTGAGGACTCTCCCTCATGTTTTCCACAGTGGCTGCATCAATTTATATTCCCACCAACAGTGCATAAGGGTTCCCTTTTCTTCACATTCTTGCCAACACATGTTATTTGTTGTCTTTTTGATGATAGTCATTCTAACAGGAGTGAGGTGATAGATCAGGTGGTTTGAATTGCATTTTCCTGATGACTAGTGATGCTGAGCATCTTTTCATGTGTCTGGTGGACATCTTTAGGTCTTCTTTGGAAAAATGTCTATTCAGATCCTCTGCCCTTTGTAAAATCAGGTGTTTTTTTTTGGTTGTTGTTGAGTTCTATAAGCTGTTTATATATTTTGAATATTAACCCCTTGTCAGATATATGATTTGCAAATATCTTTTCCCATTTGGTTGGTTATCTTTTCATTTTGTTGATGGTTTACTTTGCTGTGCAAAAGCTTTTTTAATTTGATGTAGTCCCATTTGTTTATTTTTGCTTCTGTTTCCCTTGCCTGAGGAGACATATCCAGGAAGATATTGCCAAGACCAGTGTCAGTGAATTATACTGCCTATGTTTTCTTTTAGAAGTTCTATCGTTTCTGGTTTTACATTCAAGTCTTCAATCCATTTTGAGTTAATTTTGTATATGGTATAAGATAGTGATCTAATTTTCATTCTTTTGCATGTGACTGTCCAGTTTCCCAACACCATTTATTGTATGTTCTTTGCGCCTTTGTCATAAATTAACTGTTCATATAGATGGATTTATTTCTGGGCTCTCAATTCTGTTCCATTGATCTGTGTGTCTGTTTTCCTGCCAATACCAAGCTGTTTTGCTTCTGCCTTGTAGTATAATTTGAAATCAGGGAGTGCATTCTTCATCTTGTTTATTGAGTTCTTCAGCTTTAGAATTTCTGTTTGGTTCCTTTTAGAGTTTCAGTATCTTTGGTCAAAGCATTCCTTCTGCTCATTAATTTTATTCCTGAGAGCACTGAACGTCCTTTCTGAGTTTTCTTATAGCTTGTTAAGTTTCTTCAGGCCAGCTATTTTGAATTCTCTTATCAGTTAGATCACAAACTTCTATGGCTTTAAGTTTGGTTTTCAGAGAATTTTCATTTGTTTTTTGTGATATTGTGGTACCATGGTTTTTCATGGTGATTGATGAGTTACTCCTCTGTCGATGCATTTGAAGCAGACAACATCTTTCCTATTTAGGGTTTCTTTCTTTCTTTTTTTTTTTTTTAATACTGATTCTCACAATTCAACAGATTCGTAATTAGAGATCTTCCTTTTTTTTTCCCGTAGGTGACGCTGTAGCACAAGTGTTTGGTTTCTCTATCTGCGCTGCCTCTGGCTATGCCTGAGAACTGCCACAGTCCGCCGCTCACACCTCTGCCAGAGGTGCTGCCTTGTGGCTGCTTGTGTGTCCAGGGTCGCTGGTGCCTTGCTGCTGCCCGTGTCGCTGCTGTCACTGGAATTGCTGCAGAGGGCACTGGGAAGGCCGGTGTCTGCCATGTTTGGGGTGCTGGGGTCACAGTCACCACCACAGCATTGGGGAGTGGGAGAGACGCCTTCGCCATGGACTGGGGACTGGGTTCACAGGTGCTGCTGACGCTGGAGGGACTCTGGTTGTGGGCTGTGCCATCACCACTGCCCACTTCCCTGGGGACGTGGGTGCCACTGTGGCTGGGGTCAGGGGTGGTGGGCACCACCTCCGTTTTCCCCCTGGTTCTGAGTCCTCTGTATGTTCCAGTCCACCCGCCTTCAGATGTACAGATGTCATGTGTGAAACTCTCCAGTGTCCTGGTGTGTTGGACAGGGGCACCTTTGTTATATTTTACTAGTTGTGGATTGAAGGGGAGAGACAAAGGAAGCTTCTCATACAGCCATGATGCTGACGTCATTGTCACAATGGTCATTATTAAAAGTTAAAAGTTTTTTTAAACTACTCAAAGGCTTTATGAAATATTTTATTTTCTAATTATCCACATGTTATTCTTATTGGCTGCCATGTTATTAGCTACCGTGGCCTGTTCTCAGCTCTGCCCCAGGTCAAACATCACAGAAGACCCTGCCATTCACCTGCCCCTCCTTCCCCTCCCCCATAACTAATGAAGAATCTTCCTGGACACAGAGATGAGAGATTTTGGCTTCCTCGTTAGAGTTTTTGCTTTCTTGTGTTACAGACATTCTCCGTTTTGTTTTGTTTCCCAGTGATCCTGAAATCAGTGTTTACAACATTAGTCGATGTGCCCTGACTTAAGGAAACCTATCTGTAAAAATCAAATCTTCAAAAGAAAACCAATTAGAGGCAGAGAATTTATATAACAAAGGAGTGTTGTTAAAGTTTTCATTGAACTTTAAATATCAAGTTCTGTAAAGTCCTTTAAAATATCAGGCTCTCCTAATGTAATATATAATTGAATTTACAAAAATTGGATTCATAGGAACTTTGCGGGAACACCCACAGCACACGTCCAGCAAGTGCCCCACATTATTCATGTAGGTCTCACTCAGTGTCCAGTAAGGACGGTCCAGGCCCTTTTAAATTTTTTATAGGTTATTATTTTTTTAAGGGACATACTGGGGATTGAACCCAGGACCTCAGGCATGCTAGGCACGCGCTCTACCCCTGCACTACCCCCTCCCGCCAGGCCTTTTTAAATAAGGAAATTCAATAAGATACACAATCATTCTCTCCAGTAATAATAAAGCCTATGGGTTATTAATCCATGCCTTAATTAAAGAAAGAAAACAATAAATCAAAGCTTTTCAATAAAAAGAGCCATTATGAAAATAGGTATAAGTGAAGGCGTTTCTATTTACAGTTTGTGTTCACACCTGACTCGGGTTACATGGGGCGGCAGTGCCATCAACAGTAGGTTTCCAGGCTGGTAAATCTAAAGCACCTCAGAGTGCCAATTTGATCTGATTCCCAGATAGGATTTAATTGGTTTGAAGTGCAGGAAAGGAAACTATGAAAAGACATCAAAAGAAAAGACACTGATACCCAGTTCAACTACATCGTTAACTTGAAGCTAACTGACAACTGTGTAGCTAAACAAAGATGATTTTAAAATAGTTATTTTTTCCTGAGCTGTAATTGACATCTAACATTGTATTACTTTCAGATGTACCACACAATGATCTGAGAAATGGTCACCACAGTAAACCTAGTTAATATCCCTCACCGTACATAGTTGGATTTTATTTTCTTTCTTTCTTAAATGGAGGCACTGGCGATTGAACCCAGGACCTTGTGCAGGCTAAGCATGTGCTCTGCTGCTGAGCTATACCCACCCCCCAACCATACACAGTTACAAAAAATTTTTTTCTTGTGGTGAGAACTTTTAAGATCTATTCTCTTAGCAACTTTCAAATATGCACCACAGCATCATTAACTATAACCACCATGCTGTAATTAGCTCCCTGGGACTTATTTATTTTATAGCTGGCAGTTAGTACCTTTTGACCACCTTCACCTATTTCACTCGCCCTCCATTTCCAACTCTAGCAACCACCAATCTGTTTTCTGTATCCGTGAGCTTATTTAAAAAAAGATATTCCAGTGAGGGAGGGTAGAGCTCAGTGGTAGAGTGTGTGCTTAGCATACACGAGGTCCTGGGTTCAACCCCCAGTCCCTCCATTAAAATAAATAATAAATAAATAAACCTAATCACCTCCTCCTCAAAGCAAAAACAAAAAAAAAGTAAGAATAAAATACACAAATTAAAAAAATTCCATGTATAAGTGAGTTCACTAAAGATGATTTTTAAGGTTAACATGACCTATTTCCAAGGTAATCTTTTTTCCTCCAAGGATTGGTGATGATTAAATGAAATGAAAGCATTAGAATAACAGGATTTTAAAGCCAGAAGGAAAGTTCAAATGTCTTTCCCACGTATGTCTGTGCTCCACAAATCAGTTTAGGCAAGATCATAAATCTGCTCCTTGCCTGACTGTATCTCAGAATTTACAGTTTAGTGGTTTTTTCCATTGCTCCACACCCATTTCAGATTGCCCAGGACAGACATTTCCTTCCAGAAAGTGTGTACTCAGCTATGGTTTCAGCTGGGAGTCAGGCCATCGCTCCTTGTGGGGCAGGGCTGCTCCCCTTTGCACACGTGGGTTTCAGCAGCTGAGTGCACGCTGTTACAACTAGTTTCTGCAGTAACTAGGCCAAGATTTCTGGACCTGTATGTGGACTAGGGACCGTTTTATTACTGATCTGTCTCACAATTAGGGTAGTGGCTTGTTTTTGTCATACTTGCTAAGGGCAGCATTATGATAATTATGTTGTGCCTCAGTTTCTCAAGATTTGTATAGAAGCAATGGGAGTAGTAGAAGTTGTAATAAATAAAAACAAGGGTGCAGGAACTATATTCAATATCTTGTAGTAACCTTTAATGGAAAAGGGTATGAAAACGAATTTATGCATGTATGTGCATGACTGAATCACTATGCTGTACACCAGAAACGGACACAACATTGTAAACTGACTATATTTCAATTTAAAAAAAAAAGCAAGGGAATGTGGCAAGAGCAGGCATTTGGAATTTAAGAAAATAAAATAATAGGCTTGTTTTGAAAAAGCTAACAGTGGTTTTATTAAAGGTTGCAATTTGGGTTCACGTTTTCCCCTGCTTTTCTTTATTTTTCAAAATTTCTGCCTTTCATATATTTTATATGAAAACTAAACAGACATATTTTTACAAACATGATCCCTTAGAAACCTTTACTCTGAGGCTGATTCACCTCTAAGGAAATTAACTTGTGCTCAGCAGAGACTTCCAAGTATTAGATCCTGAGTCCTTTTTTTCCCCCCTATTTCTTATTCATTAGCAGAAGAATTAAACTGAAAGAAAATTTCTATAAAGTGTTTTTTTTCCCCTAATGAGTGGCATTAATGATGAAGTTAATAAGCAAAGGAAGTTGGCAAGTAAGAACTAATTACTCTAAAGAAATCAAGAGAGAGCATAAATCCCCTTGAAGGTTTAATTCTGTGTTCTACGTCGTCCTGGCATCCATATTCCCACCAAATCTGACTGATGCTGTGATGATCCCCAGCTGCCTCAGAACCACGGTGCCAGCCCTTTCTTTCCCCTGGTTTCTTTTTCTACAGAGAGAAAGGCGTGGCTTGCTGGCCAGCCTGGCCTCTGGAGCTACCCCAGGGAGCAGAGGGGATGTGTGCTTTGGGTTATCAGGGCCAGGTTGGGCAGCTGTTTGCTTGGTTGGCCAACAGTTGGCAAGGCTAGGATGCCAAGACTTCCCAGCACGGTGAGAGGAAGAAACCTTCAGGATGGGGAGATAGTAGTGCTGAAATTGGTTTATCATGTAGAGCTCTGTTCTTACCACATCCCTCCGGGAGCCAGAGGACACCCCTTCACTAAGATGTTGAGAAATTCGTCAGCGAGGGAGGCACCAGCTTCCTTGAGGAGCTCTGTAGTTGCTATCCTCTGGGACCAGGATTGATGGGAGATGCTGCCACTGAGATGTGCGGAGATGAGGCAGGACCCTAAGGAGGAGGCAGAGTCTGAGGGGGGAGGTAGGATCCCAGTGTTACGGAGACCCAGCAGCGTCATGCAACCAGCAAAAGACCCATTGGGCAGATGACTTTTATGGATAATTGGGACAAAGTAGCAATCAGAGTATTTTGAACCACAGGATATTTTGAGTGTAGCTCATGGGTCACAGTATCCTTAGCAAAAAATAGGTGGGCAATCTACACTTGCTGTATAGGACAGCAACAATTCCAGGTCATTTTAAAATTTTTTATTGTAATAGTCCCTTTTTATGAAACGTGGACAGTAGGCAAAACCACAGGGACAAAAAGTAGGTGAGTTTCTGCCTTGTGCTGGGGGGATGGGGTGGCGTGGGGGATTATGGCTAAGTGGGTACTGGGTTTTTTTTTGTGATTATGAAAATACACTAAATTGCATAACTCTGAATATACTAGAAGCCGCTGAATGGTAGACTTTACGTGGCTCAGCTATATGCCATGAGGATTGTCTCTCAAACAAAGGAAACGGTCTAAAGGGAGGACTCGCATTAGGAGGATCGATCATTTTATGGACAAGCAGGCTTCCATTTGCAGATACGTGTACATCGTTGCATAGGGCTGAAGAAACCAGAAGGAAGGCCTGCAGAAGAGCCCTGGATGAGCGCCCGGCGCCAGTACTCCACGCCTGGGACCCGCGGCGCCCGGAACCCCGCCCCCTGGGGACAGGCCGGAGGCAAACCCCGCCCTCCGCCGCCGCCGCTGGCTTGCGACTCGGCCTTCTGCGCGCCGCTCGGCCCTCTGGCCGGGCGTGGTCCTCGGCCCGATGGGTAAGGACAGCCCGTCCTGATCCAGGTCCAACCGCATTCCCTTGCACCTAGAAGAAGTGGCTTCAGCCCCTGTCCCCGCCCCTGATCTGGGCACGTCACCCTGATCCTGCAGCTCCTGACGCTCCTCCCCTTACGCTCAATTCTAAGTCTTCCTACAAATCATCTCAAAATTTAGTAAATTAAGACAATGATTAATCATTATCTTTAATAATTCTGAGAATAGGTCTTTTTTTTTTTTTACTATGGTAAAATATAAAATTGACCATTTTACCCATTTTAAATTACACAGTTCAGTGGCATTTCGTATATTCACATTGTTGTGTGACCATCACCACCATCCACCCACAGAACTCTTTTCATCTTCCCGAGTAGAAACTCTGTACCCATTAAGCACCAACTCCCGTTCTCCCTTCCCGCAGCCCCTGACAACCACCGGTCGGCTGTCTGTGCATCTGACAGCTCTAGGTACCTCATGTAAGTGAAATCATACAGTATTTGTTCTTGTGTGCCTGGATCGTTTCCCTTAGTATAATGTCTTCAAGAGTCATCTGTGTTGTAGCACGTGTCAGAATTTCCTTCCCTTTAGAGGCTGAGTAATATGCCATCATATGGATGGGCCACGTTTTGTTTATCCATTCATCTGTTGATAGGCACTTGGGCTGTTTCCACCTGTCGGCTACTGTGAATGATTCTGCTGGGTACACTGGTGTACAAGTATCTCTTGGAGTCCTTGCTACTTACAGTTCTTTTGGGTAATACCCAGGGGTGGAGTTACTGGATCGTGTGTGTAATACTGTTTAATTCTTAAATTAAAAAAAATTTTAATGTCTTTTTTTTTTTTTAACTTTTTCTTTTAATGGAGGTACTGGGGATTGAAGCCAGGACCTGTGCATGCTAAGCAAATGCCCTACCACTGAGCTGTACTCACCCCCCATCATTTTTTGAGGACTCGCCATACTGTTTTCCACAGCAGCTACACCATTTTACATTCCCACCAGCAATGCCCCAAGGTTATAATTTTTCCACATCCTGCCAACACTTGTTATTTTCTGTCTTTCTTTCTTTCTTTTTTCTTTTTTTTTTTTCTTTTTTTTTTTGATAGTAGCCAGCCTGAGGGGTACGAATGTGGTGCTCTTGCTTGGGGTCTCTCCAGGAGCTGCAGTCACACAGGGACCGGGGCTGGGGCCATCTGCTGCTTCCCTCACGTGTCTGCTACAAAGTTGGGATGGGCGGAACAGCTGGGGCAGCCGCCGTGCCTCCCGCACGCAGTCCCTCCGCATGGCTAGTCTGGGCTTCCTCACAGCATGGGGACCCCAGGGTACTTGTCCTTTTTATATGGCCTCTGGCTTCCCCCAGAGCAAATCCAAAAAGCAGGAAGTGGGAGCTGCCAGTGTCTGAAGACCTAGGCTCAGAACCTGACATGGAGCCCCCTCTGCTGGCTTCTTTAGTCAAGCACTCACCAGGCGGGCCAGTTCCCAGGGGAAAGGAAGTGGAGTCCACCCTTCAAGGTGGAGGACTGTCCAAAGGTGTGTGGCCATCGTCAGTCTACCTGACTTGGATGACTACAGTGGGGAGCCGTGGCCTCTCGGTCTGTCAGAGGCAGTCACAGCCCTGAGATGTCAGAGGAGGAGGGGCCCAGAGCCCCTTAAAGGAATTCCCTGGAACATTGCTTCACACGCGTTCGGCAGTCTCCCAAGTCTTCCCTAAAGCAACGGAGACCGTTTGCTAAGGAGATTGTGCCCTGGAGAAAGAAAGAGATTTCTCTTTTCAGGACTTGCTAGATACTGGATTCTGAGTTATCACACACCTGGACCTTCAAAGTGGCCTTGTTTCTGTGGCTTAAATTAGGGGCTTCTGGGGGATGTGGCCTGAGTTCTCACAATGGGCCCAGAGGGTCGGCAGACACACTGTGGTTCTGCCCCGTTCCTGAATGTGTGACTGAAAAGACATCCCCAGCCACCCGCTGGGGCTCATGGAGTGAGGGCTTTAGGGCTGGGTGAACCGGGGGTAACTTCTTTACTGAGTTAAACCAACATTACTTCCCACCCGTGAAGGGAAGAAGGTCTTGGGAGATGAGATCACACCCCCACTTAAATTTGCCTGTTTAACCTGTGAAGAAGGTGGCTGGATCTTGGAGAAATCACAGTGGTTTCACAATAATCAGGCTCTGGTTCTGATGGCAACTGCCTTTGTGTTCATTGTAATAACTGAATGCAACTGAATGTGGAACAACCTGGGATTCAGCTGCCATCTAGAAAGTGCTTTGTCTCCATGGCAGTGTGCAAGGAGCAGGCACCTGTCAGCTGTCCAGCTCTGTGCAAAGCCTTTCAGAGAAACTGGACTTCTTAACATCCCACAGAATGTCACCTGGTCCTTTGCCGAGGTGACATTGTGCTTAGGGGACCCGATGAGGAGGAAAGGGGAAGTACTGTAGTTACAGTGTATTCAGTGGGACTGTGACTGGACTTTTGAGACAAATCATGAGACATGAGGGACTTCTGTCCCTGCACTCGGCTGTCTTGACTCAGCGGCATCTCCTGCTCTGTGATGCGCCCTCTCCCACTGTGCTCAGCATACCTTGCCCTGCTGGTTTGGTTCTGGGCATTCAGGGGCCCCTCGTAATTTTTGTCCACACATCAATCCTCCATGTAGCAACTATAGTTGGGGTTTCCTAAGGTTAGCCCTAAACTTTAGTCCTGAACCTCCTGGTCTTCTCCCCATCGCTGATTTTATCCAAGTCCAGTGATGCAGTTACCTTTAGCACAGGGATTTTCTTACAGGTGGGCATTTTGTTGTCACACTTTTTGCTGCCCAGCTTCTGTGCAATCTTCCTGTGTTCCTGGAATCCACCACCTTTGAGGTGGAAATCTCCTCTTCTGTACAGATTAAAAATGCTAAATATTTGTTTCTGCAGACTCCCCTACAGCCTAAGTGTGGCCGCCATGACCAAGGAGCTGTCACTTTTAATTCACACATAGTGACCTAAAATTGGAGCCTGGACAGAGTCCATTCTAGTGAGCACAAACACGATGCTTGTTATGGCAAATTCCAGGAGTGGCAGGAGCAGTAACCCCAGCAGCACTGCCGTGCCCAGAATCAGCAAGACCAGTGGAGAAGGACCACCTCTGGGTCTCGGGGAGCTTGTGGTGCTGTCCTCTTGGACGGCTCTGCTGCTTCAGGCTGTGTGGCTCCTTCTAGAGCCCTCTTGCATTCCTGGTGCCACCTCTAAATCCTGGAAAAGAATTCCTTTCTGATTAAATTAGTTAGATTTTCTTTCTGTTGCTTGGATGTAAGAACTTGACCAACACAATCCCCAAATTTACGTCCACTCCAGGCCTCTTTGCAGTTCAGACTTGCAGGGGTGCAGCCACCTACTCAGCACTTGAGCTTGGAGTTCTGACCGGTTACCCCAGATACCGACGCCTGTGGCTGACGTCATGCTCTCTCCCTCAAGTCTTCCCCTGCTTGGTGTTCCTTACGTTATTAACGGCTTGTCCCTGTGGACACCTAGTACCCAGAAGCGTGCTTGCCACCCAGCCAGAGCTCACCGCACACTCATCGGCCGAGTGGCTGGAAGTTCGTGAGTATCCTCACTTCTTCCACCCTCACCTCCTGCTGTTTGAATTTTAATGCTTGCCAACCTGCTGAGTGCTCAAGTTATCTCATTCAGCAACTTTCCCTGGCCATGGGTGAGGCTGAGTGCATGTTCCCTGTCATTGGTCATTCTGATTTCTTCTACAAAAATGATGATTCATTCCTTTGCCAACTTTTCTAGCTATTTACTGATCTTTTTCTTATTGATCTGAGCAATTTCTTAATATATTCTGGGCACTATTTTTTTTAAGTCAACTTTGCAAATATTTTCTCCCTGTGTGTCATTTGGCTTTTCATTGTTCATGGTGCCTTTTTTTTTTTTCAATGCGAAGATTTAAAATTTGATGCTGGCGAATCTCTCAGTTCTGTCCTTTCTGATTTATGCTTTCTGTACCTTGTTTAAGAAATATGTCCACACTTGTGAGCTCATAAACCTTTTTTCCTTCTAAAGATTAAAGACTGTCTTTTCAGTTTTAATATATATCTGAAATTTTTAAAGAAGTATTATGGAAGAAGATAACAGAGAGAATGGGACAGGAAATTGACAAATTCCATTTCTAACAGTTTTCTGTGACTGGTCCAGGAGGCTACTGGTGGGCATTAACCCCAGTACAATTGTTGCTGAAACACGGCCTCCGTACCCTGCTTAACTAATTGAGACTTACGGACAGACTTTCGGATGAAGTAGAAAAGGCAGCTTTATTACTTTGCCAGGAAAAGGAGGTCACAGTGGGCTAATGTCTCTAAGACTGTGAGCCTGCTGGGGAGAGAAGACAGGGGGTGTCATAGTAATAGTTCTGTAGTTGTAGGGGTGGAGCTAGTCTCCATAGAGATTGCATACAGAGCAACAAATTATTGCAAAGTTGTTCTTGTTTTTGTAGATGCCTTCCTTCTGGTGGGTGCGAAGGTCACTTCTGGCTTTGGGACTCTTCTAATATTCTTGTGCCTAGAACAAAAGGTGCTTAGGAAGAGGGTTTCTGGAAAAGAGCTCTAGAGAAAAACTTGTGCAACTTAAAGTCAGATTGACAAATGCTTCTAGCATTTTCGGCAGGCTGAGGACTGGGACCACTTGGGACCACTGGGACCTATCAAACAACAGGATACAAGGAAGCCATAAGGGGCCAAAAACAACTGCAGACATGTGCAGTTGGGATGAGTTATGAAGAACAAGATGCACAAAACACCCAGCTGTTGTTTCTGAGGGGTCAGGGTCAAGAGGAAGGCCCTGGAGTCAAAAGCAGGGCCCGGGGGACACGAGCAGGGCACTGAGCGTGATCCTGCATGCAGCATCATGCAGGGCTTGGGGGGACCATCCAAGCCTCCCTTCTCCCTGGCTTAACCCTCATCAGCAAGAGCATGAGAAAACTGTCTAAACCACTGCACAATTAAACAGTTAAAACACCATTGCAGATATCAGATGGTCACCGATGACAGTAGGGTCCTGCTCAGTTACACGATGTGTGGCAAGTTCTTGCTCTAAAGTCGACTAATTCTTCTCTTGGACCACTCCCTGGCTCACCTTGTCCCTGTGCACACTCTCCACAAAGGGAACAAGAGTCCAGGTGTAGGATGGCCATGAGGAAGACACAGAAGCAGGACTGTGGGCACAAGGAATAAACGTCTTGGGTAAAGTTGGTAGGTGACGCGGTGTCCCTGATAGCTCTCCTAGACAGGCAGACAAAAGTATTTCCTCCGATTCAGCCTCGGCCTTTTGAGAACGTGAAGCTACAGCCTAGCTGTACTGACTCCGACCTGCTACCTTTGCAGTCTTGGTGGTGATACCCCGGGCACTCCGGCCTGCCCTCCCAGGCCAGGGCTGAGCAAGCAGAGATGATGCTAAGGTCACTGAGGGCCGGGTGCAACCAAGTTCAGGTCCCCATGAGGACAGGTAAATAGCAAATCTCATCTAATGCCTATTTGCTACAGACCTGGAATCTGAGGCGTAACCCATTAAGAAGAGAGAGTTCTGGTTTTTTGCACTTATTTTTTTCCTTCTGGGCTTTTGCATTTCCATGTTGCAGGCCAGATGTATAACCTACTTGGGGCCCCGAATCCAGACGTCTAGACCACTTATTTGTGGAAGAATCATTTCCCCTTTATATTGTTTAAGTAATAGGGAAAAAATAGTCTGATCAGAGATATTACAAGTAAAATCTGTGAAGTTTAGATAGTCCTTGAGGGTAGGTTTTGTGGTCACAGGAAAATTTGTTTCAGAGGCAATTAGAGATTGGGGCAGAGAGATTCTGTGTTTAATCCATTTCAGTTTTTTTCAAATTGTAAATGAGAAAATGTCACATGTACCAAAGGTCTATAAAGGTAAATGTGTAGTTTAAAAAGCAAAATAAAATGAGCATCTGTAGCTCAGCATTTAGGTTAAGATGATGAAGGTCACTAGCATTTCAGAAGCTCCTTATGTGCTCCTGTTAAGGGCTTCCCCTTGGGCCCCCACAAGGGGTAACAGTATCCTGACCTTTTGTTAGTAATTCCCTTGTTTTTTCATAGCACTTTGCCAATTCATGTGTGAGCTCTCAGTAATAAATGGCTTATTTTTGAAAAACAGACCTGAAGCTCAAACCTACCCAAGCCAGGAGAGAATGGTTGTGCACCTCTTACATGAAGCTCCCCAGGGAAGGAAACCTGAACGAGGTGTCTGAATCATAATCAGGCCCCTCTGTTTCTAGTTTCTTCAGGTGGAAGAAGCTTAGGTATGTTAGTTTTCTACTATGGATGTTTAATGATCTAAGTTTCTCTGTAAAAATGCTAGAAACTTTTCTCAAAGTGTTCCTTAGTCTACATCTGACAAATTTTGGTACATTGTGTCTTCCTTTTCATTTAGTTCAAAATATTTTCTAATTTTTCATGGGACTTTCACACATGGGTTATTAAGAAGTAAGCTGTTTGATTTTCAAATAATTGGGATATTTTCTAGATCTTTCTATTACTGATTGCTAATTTAATTCATACAGTCAGAGAACAAACACACTTCATGTGACTTCAGTTTATTTTATGGCCCAGAATATGGTCTATCTTGGTGAATATTTTATGTTCACGTGAAGGGAATGTATTCTGCTGTTGTTGAGTGTAATGTTCTGTAAATGTCAGTTAGATCCAATTGATTAACGAGTATATATCATTCAGTTTTTCTATATCTTTGTTGATTTTCTGTCTACTTGTTCTATCAATTACTGAGAGAAAAGAATTGACAGAACAATTACAATTTATTACAATTTATATCAACGATTTAATTGAGTATAATATCAAGTATAACAGTGGACTTGCCTATGCTTTCCCTTCAGTTCTATTAGTGTCTTCCTCTTTTTCTTTCTATTAGCATTTTGGAATGCCCTTATTAGGTGCATTAATACATCTTCTGGGTGAGTTGATGCTTTTATCATTATGTACTGTTCCTTCTTATCCCTAGTAATTTTCCTTGTTCTAAAGTCTACTTTGTCTGATGTTAATTTAGCTACTCTGGCTTTCTTTTGATCAGTGGTTACGTGATATATCTCTTCCCACCCTTTTATGTGGCTCTCAGTATAGTTTTTGGTTTGCATTTCTCTTACGGTGGGTGAGGCTGAACATCTTTTTATATATTTAAGGACTATATTTATCTTTGTGTGAAATGCCAAACTCATGTTGTTTGCCTATTTTTTTTTTCAGGTTTTTCATCTTTTGTTCTTTCAGTTTTTAAGTAGTGTTTTGTATATGAAGAAGGTTAGCTCTTTAGCTGTGACGTCTGTTACAAATATTTCCTCCCAGTTTTCCAGTTGTATTTTAACTTTGTGCTTTGAGTGTTTCATTTCCATGTTAAGGTTTTTGTTTATTTATTCAGCTACATTTGTCACTCTTTTTTGTTATTGCATCTGACTTTTGAGCCATAGTTAGAAAGTCTTTTTATATGAGCCTAAGGACATACAGTCCAAATATTGTGAAAGTTCAAAGGTTATTTGGGTTAGTACGTTCCTCCCACATATATCCAGGTTAAAGAGGAATTCACTCATGGTTTCCTCTAGTATTTGTATAGTTTCTTAAATCCTGAATTAATTTGGAATTTTTTCTTCTGTATAGGATAAGAAATGGCTCTAATTTTATCTTTTTCCGAAAGACTATCTAGCTTTCATACCAGTTATTTAAGAAGCCCATTTTTATTTCTAGTGATTTGAGAAATGCATATCATATCCTACAGCTCCATATGTACAAGGGTCTATTTCTTGGCTTCCTATACTATTCTTCTGTGTCTTCATGTGCAATAATATGTTGCTTTAATTCTAGAGGCTTTCAGACTATATTTTAATATTTGGCAGCGCTAACTTCTACGAAGATTTTTAAATGTGCTCCTGTCTATTCTTGCATATTTCTCTATATGGAATTTAGCATAAACTTTCAAACTCCATTAAAAAAAATCCTTGTTAGTATATTTTTACTGAAGCATAGTTGATTTACAATATTGTATAAGTTTCAGATGTACAACATAGTGATGCACAATTTTTAAAGGTGATGCTCCATTTATAGTAATTATAAATTACTGGACCTAAATGGTACCCTGTGTTGTATAATGTATTTTTGTAGCTCGTTTATTTTTTACATAGTAGCTTGTACCTCTTAATTCTCTACCCTACCTTTCCCCTCCTCCTTCCTCTCCCCACTGGTAACCACTAGTCTGTTCTCTGTGTCTGTGAGTCTGTTTCTGTTTTGTTATATTCACCAGTTTGTTAGAGTCCATATATAAGTGATACTATACAGTAATTGTCTTTCTCTGTCTGACTTATTTCACTAGCATAATACCCTCCAAGTCCACTCATGTTGCTATTATTTTAGTTAGTATTTTATTGGTATACTGAAAAATTGCTTTACAAAAAATATCTTCTCTTTATTAATAAAATAACTTGGGAAGAAGTTTATGAAGTGGAATCACTTTACTGAAGAACAAGTCATGTCTTTTCATTTGTTCAAGTCAACTTGTGTGTTTTTCAGAAGTTCAAAAAGTTTTCCTCATGTATTTTACATATTTATTGGTTTAGTTCATTCCTAGGTTATTTCATTTTCTTTGTTGCTATTGTAAATGAGTTTTCCCCTATAATTTTCACCTTTTAATGAGAGCTAGTAATTTCTACATGTTAGTGTGATATCCTGTTACTTTTCTGAATTATTTTGCTTTGGTTTTAAAATTTTTACTTAATTTTTGACACTTTAATTTTTATACAATTTAAAAGGTTACTTTCCATTTGTAGTTATTACAAAATGTTGGTTATATTCCTCATGTTGTATGATAGATAGATCCTTATTTTGTTTTAGTTTTATCATTGATTATTTAGAATTTTACAGTCACACGATCATATCCTCTGCAAATAGAAATGGTTTTGCTTCTTTTCAGTTCTTATCTGTACAGTCTGTCATTGCTTTTTCTTGCCTAATTGCATTGCTTAATACCTCTAGTATGATGTTGAAATTGGCAGAGATAATGGGCACAATTCCTTGTCCTAATCCTAGTAGAAATGCTTCTGGTGCGCTAGCACTCTCCTGTTAGCAAGATGCTGGCTTTAGGACTTTATGTCTAAGATCTCTCTCTCTCTCTCTGATTAAGAAGATGTCAATTAATTCCTGTTGTCATTTATTTTTACGAGGAATGAATGCTGACTTTTATACAAGGTTTTGTAGCATCTATGAGGGCCATCATACGATTGTTCTCCTTGGATCTATTAATAGGTTTTATTATATTAATGAATTTCTTAATATTGACCCACCTTGAATTCTTATAATAACTCTCACTTAGCCATGATATATTATTTTTTAAAGTGATGCTACATTCTGTTTACCCATATTTTATTTTGAAATTTTGCCTCAATTTTCATATATAATTTTGGTTTATAATTTTACTTCTTCTTGCACCACCTTTAACAAGTTTAGTCACCAATGTTATGTTTGCTTCATAAAAAGAATTAGGAAAATTGTCTTCTTTTTTAGTGCTTTGGGACAATTTAGAGGTTATCTTGTTTTTGAAGGTTTGGTAGCATTTTCCTCTGAAACCATCTAGGCCTGGTGCATTTGGGGGCTATAGCTCCTTGATTTCTTTCTTCATGTATTCTATAGATACTAGTCTGAGCCTTCTAAATCTAAAAAGGTCAGTTTTGGTTAACTGCATTTCCCTAGGAGATTATCAATTTCACTTAGTTTTTCAAATTAATTTGCATAGAGGTCTGCAAAATAATCTCACGATTTATTAAATTTTTCCTGTTTTAATTATCTCCCCTTTGTCATTCCCTATTTTGTATGTTTATGCTTTGCCCCTTTTCTTTTTCTTATTTAAGACAGCTAGTGGCTTGTTTATTTTGCTAATCATTTTTAAAATGCAGAAATTTGATTTATTGGTTAGAACTAATGTTTTTCTACCTACCTCACTAATTTCTGCTTTTATGTTTAATTTTCCCATCCTTGTGCTTTCTTTTAGTTTTTTTTTTTTTTTTTTTGTTCTAGTTGAACCAAAAAAACTTTTGTTGAAAGAAGTTTTGAGCTGGCAATTTAATTCATTTATGTAAAATTTTTAATTTTTGTTGATAAAAGTATTTGACTATGAATTTTCTTATGATTACTGCTGTAAGTCTCATATTATGATACGTTGTGTTTTTATTATCATTATGTCTTAGAAAGTTTAGTTTGTATTTCTCCTTTCATTCAAGAGTCCTTAGTAGAAACTCTTACATTTCCAGGTGGAAGAGCCTTTTTTTTGTTTTTTGTTGTTCATAATTTCTAGTTTTATTTCACTGCGAACAAAGACTGTTATTTGTAATATTTCTGCTTTACAGAACTTTCTGATATTTTCTTCATGACCTGACACATGACTGCTTTTTACAAATAATCCTTGTTTCTTGGGAGGAAGTCGTATTTTCTACTATTAGGGTGAAAAGTCATGTTACACCTTATTGATTATGTTGTTTAGCTCTTTTATATCTTCATTTATTTTTGGTTCACAAGCTCTGTCTTATTCTGAGTGGTGTGTTGAAGCCTCCCATTTTTAGTGTGTTTTTACCTATACCTCTTTGCATCTCTTGAAATTACTGCTTCATAAGGGTGGGGTGTTTTTGCATTTTATCATTATTTTATGTGTAGGTATTCATAATGGAAATAACTTCATTGTGATTTGTGACTTTTAGCTTTAAAAAAATGTAGACCTTTTTAGTCAGTCAGTATAGTCAGTTACAATGTGTCAATCTCTGGTGTGCAACACAATGTCCCAGTCATGCATACACATACTTATATTCATTTTCATATTCTTCCTCATTAAAGGTTATTACAAGATATTGAATACAGTTCCCTGTGCCATACAGAAGAAATTTGTGGTTTTTCAGATCTATTTTTGTATACAGTGGTTAACATTTGAAAATCTCAAGCTCCCAAATGCATCCCTTTCCCTGTAACCATAAGATTGTTTACCATGTGAAAAATGTAGACTTTTTTTTTTAAAGCCCTTTTGACTTTCTTCCTGGAATGCTTTTCTACATCCCACCTATTTTATGTGAATAACTCCTGCTTATCTTTCCCAATGATGTTTATACATTATACCTTTCCCTGACGTCCCACAATGTAAGTTGTCTCTCTACTATACTTTCTCATGATGAATCGATAAATTCCTCAAATCATTCTGTGCATGTTAAGCTCCTCCTACTGGACCAGGCATGACTCCCAGGATTGGGAAAGAGTTTGGAATAAGGAAGCAAGGAGCTGCCCTCAGGCAGTTCACCGTCACCATTTATTTTTTTCCTTAGCATTTAACACAATTTGTAGTTTAACATTGCCTGTCTGCTTATTATCTGGAAGTGTCATGAGAAGAAGGGCCATATTTGTTTTGTTCACTGTTGAACTCCCAGCATGTGGTATGGTAGCATACATGGTGAACATTCAGTGATATGTATTAGACCAATCTATAGATGTGTCTGTTTATTTTTGTATTTTATATTCCAGGCAAGTACACAATTACACATGCCATTTTTTTTTTTTCAGTTCAACTGTGAATTTTTCTCACCCAAGTGCAGTCTGAAAACTCTCATGAAGAAATGTCCCTGAGAAAGAGTCAGGGCTTTGCTTTCTAATCAGGCAAACATTCTCGTCACTTTCACCTTTAAATAAATGAATTCATTTCAATGCTTTTTAAGCCAGGGACTAGAAAGCTTGGAACCAGCTGGTAGTCCTGCAGTTCTGCTGAAATGAATGGGCTGTGGCCCACGAGAAGGATGTTATCTGGGCTGATAACAGAGCTGGAAGGAACTGAAGTCAAGAGCTAGCCTTTCATGCCACTGAAACAAAACACTGTCTTTCCCAGGGGGGTTTTGGAAGAACAAAGAATTTCAGATCTTTAAAACCAAAAAGATGCTTTTTGGACATGTCTACTTTGAAAGAATATTTGGCCTCGCTCTGTTGGTTTCTGTGATAACCCTCTGTGGCTGCCAGAAGCACAGAGCACTGTACAAGGAGAGAGCCAGCAGGTCTCAGAACACAAACAACTCACGGGCAACAGCTTCCCCAGAACTGGAATGACTTCCCTTGTTTTAGGGCCTATAATGTGTTCATATCACTTCAGTGTAGGGATTCTCAGATGTCAGGGGGAATATCCAAGTCACCGTGAACTGCACACTCTCTTAGAGTAAATTGAGTCTTCCCGTGGAGGGGCAGGTGGGTTGGGGACAGGCACAGCTATCACTCACCACCCTGACCCATCAGTGTGGAAATCATTGCCCAGGTGAGCTGCTATTGCAGAGCTGGGTAGACATACACATGCTGGCATCTCGGTGTAGGAAGGAGTTGAGGATTAGCTTTGGTGAAATGATCTTAACAGAGATGGTACTTGATTGGTGACTAGACATCTCAGTTGATGGGAGTACTGTCTTCATCCCTTCTCAGTACAAGCTAACTCTGTGTTCTTGGACCAAACACAGCACCCTTGAATCCAGCCAGTCATTTAGACGTTTATTCAGCATCAGAAGGAGATACAAGTGAAAGGATCAGGGTAATTCCATTCTCTTCATTAGCACATTTGACCGAGAGAGTAGAGTCACACCTGAATGTAATATAGGTTAACTTCCTTTGTGAAAATTATGTCTGTTCTTATTCTATACACAGAATATAGACAATATACCACAGTAAAGGTAATTTGGTACTAAAAAATAGAATTCCAGAAGACCAAAAGGTCTTGGGAACACTGAAGTTACAATCGTAATGAGAATCTGGGGAAGTGAGAGGAAGGGCTGACACCCGGGTTCCCTCACCCTCTGCAAAAACACTTATCCACCCAGTGGTTTCTAGGGGCTGGGCTGACAGGAAAGAGCTTTGAAACAGAAAGAGTCAGGAGTTTGCTTCTAGACATGAGGGTAAGATGATGCAAATAAACTTCAAGGACAGACGGAATCCACTACCAATGTTTTGGGCAGCTTGGGGATTTATTAGTTATCTATGGCCACCTAAAAAATTCATACAGAATGTAGTAGCCTAAAACAACATTTGTCATCTTCCAATTTATGTGGGCAGGAATTGGGAGCGGTTTAGCTGGTGGTTATGACTTATGAGACTGTAGTCAAGGTACTGGCTGGAGCTGAAGTCTTCTGAAAGCTTAACTTCAAGATGGCACACTCACATGATTGTTGTCGGGAGGCCTCGGTTCTTTGCCAGGTGGGCCTCTCCATAGATCTGCTTGAGTGTTCTCATGACCTGGTAGCTGGCTTTGTAAGAGAGAGAGTTAGAAGTCACACTCCATCATTTCTGCAGTATCCTTATCCTGTTGGTGATGTGTGTTACCCTCACTCAGTATGGCAGGGGACTGCATAGGGTGTGAATGCTGGGAGGTGGGGTCACTGGGAACCAGCCAGCACAAGAGGTTATGCCCGATGCCAGCCCAGAAGAGTGTGGAAAAAGCTACAGTTCATTAAAGGTAAGAACTGCCTCATCAACTGGATGAAGAAATGAGTTGGGACCCGTATTGGACAACCAGGGTCCCAGAGTCTTAGGGAACTTTGGGAGAGGAGGGAAGGGAAGAATCTGCAAAGTAGTTACAAGGTGGTTTAAAGCTCAGATGTAGAATGTATGGGAGACATTAGGAATTGTCTTTCTCATCTAGAAACCTGGAGACTAAGGTGTGAACTGAGAAGATTAGGGTGGTGATCACATGACATGAATGTCTCTGCCTAGGACATGAGCTGGGGATGTCTACTCTGCAGGGGACCCTGGATGCTTACTGTGGGAGGGTTTTGAGAGCAAGTGAAGATCTCAGCAGACCTAGTGGAAGTGCCAACCCACACAGTCAGGGCTACATGGCTGATGGAGAAAAAGGCAGCATGGCTTTAAAACAAAAATATAACCTTTAATAACAGCTAGTCCACAGCACCTACCTTGAGGGAGTAAGTGAGAGTAGCGAGATTTCCTGTTGGCTTCACCAGCCAAGTCCATATTTGGCTAGAGCTTAGACCAAGTGAGAATCAAAAAAATGTCCTCATATGTTTCTGTATTATTTTGTCCATCCATCCATCCATCCATCCATCCATCCAATGTTTATTGATCATTTACTTTGTGCTTTGATTCTCTAGAGAAAAAAACAGAAGTGTTGCATATTCAATTCATAAAATTATATGTTTTCACAAATCATTACCACAATATTCTGTCTCCAGAGCATGTTACCACACTAATCAAGAAGGGAACTAATATTTGTTGAGGGTGAAAGTCACACAGATAACAAATAGCAAAACTGAAACTAAATTGACGTTGGCCAGCCTGTCTATGCACTTTGGGTCACATTGCCTAAAATGTTTTATCTTATTTTTTTCTTAATTCTCTCTCTCTCCTGACCCTCATTGGTCTTTGCTTCTTTTGTGAAGACTCCTTGCTCCCAAGCATACCCAAAATAACTCCCCCAAATATCATGACAATATCTCTATACCTTAGAAAAAGTTAGACATAGTACCCTTTTGGAAACATCTATATTGGTCTCACATTGTAATCATAAGAATTCCTGTTAGATTACAGGCAATTAAGCAACATTTCTTTTGTGTGCACAAAAATTAACATTTATTAATTTTTTTAATTTAAAATTATTTTTTTAATTCTTTTTTTTAATTAAAGTGTAGTCAATTTGCAATGTTAGTTTCAGGTGCACAGCAAAGCAATTCAGTTACACATATACATACATGCATACATTTTTTTCAGATTCTTTTCCATTACAGCTCATTACAAAAAATTGAATACAGTTCCCTGTGCTATACAGTAGGTCCTTGTTGTTTGTCTGTTTTATATATAGTAATGTGTCTGTTAATCCCAAACTCCTAATCTATCCCTCCCTCCTTATTATTATTCTATATTTAAGATGAATCTAACCAGAGTTAGCATACAGATATTACCATAAAATTTTAATGCTAATTAATGCACATGAGAATTGAATTCCTTCATTTGTTTTGTACTCTTAATTATTCTTTTCTTATTCTTTTTTTAAAACTAAACATTTAGAAACTGAACTTTGATTAATAGTTATAATTCCCAACAGATAGTATGTATTAGTATGTGTATATAATACATATTCAATACATAACATAAGCATAATGTAATTCTATCTACAGGGAGAATTATCCACATGGTTCCAGTTTGCAGAGCAGATCTCTGGGGCTGGGTTCCCACCGTGGGCTGAGACGTCAACTGTCACTTGTCTTTCAAAGAAGTAATTACAAGAGCCTCACGCAAAATTCCGAGGATCCGAGAGAACATTTTCCTTCCTGAGACATGTTGTCATAAACAAGGTAGTCTCATACTTTTTAAAAGGAAATTGATGACTAGAGTTCCATTATTGGCCAAAGCAGAGCCTGAAAACCCCTGTGGCTGTCGCTTCAGTCTGGTAAGCGTGGAACCCACATGGGCTTTATCCAGCAAAACCAGCTCCAAGTGGGTCTGTTTACTGACACAAGCGGCTCAGTGTCCAGGTCCAGGGGGTGTGCTGGACCGAGAAATCTGGCCTGTTTGGTTCAGGGCTCTGTGCTGAGGACATCCCCCACCCCCTGGCTTCCCAGACTTCTTTTGTTCCCACCTGGACTGTCCCCTCCTTTAGTGAAATTCAACACAGCACCGGAGAGCATGAGGCAACCAGTCTGTTCATGGGGTGGCTGCGGCGCCCTATCGGGTTTATTATTGGCCACCTTGTAAACAAAGGAGTCAAGGATTGTTTCCAGTTCAAAAGGGGCCAAATGGTCAAGTGTGCAGCCAGGCGACAGGCACTGGGGGAGATAAGCTCTTACACAGGCGGGGCATTTCCCTTCCCAGCTTCTGATATTTGGCCTTACTTAATAGTTCTAGCTTTTTAATGTCTGTCCTTTTAATTTGACATTGGAGTCTGGGAGTTCAGCCCTTGGACGTCTCCTCTTCCGGGTCTCCACTCCTCCTGGGAGATCTACGGTCCTCTCAGCCTTCACCCGCGTGCCTATGAAGCGCCTCCTTGCATCTCTAGCCAGCAGCTCTCTCTGAACTCGGGCATATGTTCAATCGTCTACTCAGCGTTTCCTCTTAGACCTCTCAGCGGCAGCTCAGACTTCATACGTATGAACTGAATTCCTAATCTTTCCCCCAGAAACGGCGACTTGCTGGAACTTTCCTTATCTCAGTTAATGACAACTTTGGTTTGTCAGGCCATGGTCCTTGGAGTTGGACGCCTTCTGAGTCCCCAACGTGCCAGGTGGACCGTGCCTCTGCCTTTGAGGCACGCCCGAACCCAGCTTCTTCCCACCGCCACCTCTGCCACTCTTGCTCAAGTCCCCACCCTCTCTGGCCTGGAACTTCATCTCTAACTGGCCTCCTTCACCCCTTCTGCAGCCTGAGGGATCCTGGGAGCCTGAGCCGGATGGTGCAATTGCCCAACCAAATCCAGGGGCTCCCAGCTCACCCAGAATTGATGCCTTCTCTACAGCGGCCCACGTTCACGTTCCTTTTTAAATTTCTTCTGACACCTCTCACCCCCTTGCTAACTTTTCTGCTGGCTGGGATTTTGCTCTTGCTGTCCCCTTTGCCTGGAAGTCTCCTTCCCCAGACACCCACAGCTCTGAGTCCCCTCTGCCCTTTGAAGTCTTTGCTCAAATGTAACTTGTGATTGGCCTTTCCTGACACCCGATCTGAAAAGAAAGGGCAACCCCACGGTGGCCTGAGTAAGTTCCCTTTGAATTAACCCAGACCTAGTGGGCGTGGTTTTACCTTCTGCACTATGGTAGGTGAAGTCTTAACTTACATACGTGTGAGGCGGGGCTCCTCCTCTCTAGTTCTGTCCGTCTCATCCCTCTGGTCATTACCCACATCCCTGGACACTCAGAGGCATTCAACAGGTGAGGGCTGAAGTGAGCCCGATCAAGCGGGTCAGCTTCGCTTCCTTTCCCAGAGCACAGCAGAGTCACTCATTTTGGTCGGTTGTCCTTGAGTCCTTTCTTGTCTGTCTTTCTCTGTCGTTTCTTTTATACATATGCTTACTCTCAGGACTACTGTTACAAGGATTAAAGGAAAAGGAAACTAATTATTTCTTATCACAATAAAACCCTTCTTGTTGTTCATTTTCATCTTCTGGGTTATTTCAAATGAACCAATTTGAGGGCTGGGTTATAGCTCAGTGGTAGAGTGTATGCATAGCGTGTGTGAGGTCCTGGGTTCAGTTCCCAGTACCTCCATTAAAAAAACAATAATCAAAAAACAAATTTGAAGGCACTCCCTTGTATGTGGCAGGAACTCACTCTGCCCTCTCAAGTCCCAAAGGGCAGAATTCAAAATTTATGGAAACTAGATCCCCTTAGCTACCAGGCTGTCCATGTTGCTAGGGAGGAATAGTCCAGAAGAACTCAGCCTATAGTTCTGACATCTGGTTCCCTGCCTGGCTTGGGAGGTACAGAGCTCCAGGGTCAGTCCGAGACCCGTGATCCCAGGGGTTATTGGGGGTTATTGCTACAGAGGTGGGCCTGGTCAAAGTGTATATCTCTCTTCCCCCTCTGTGGGAGCTGGGGGGAGGCACCACCTGAGGGTCTGAGCAAACCAGGGAGGACACTTCCCAGGGTGGTGGGCACAGACGGCGGGCTCAAGGCTGTACCTCTAGCGGACGTGCAAAGCCCCTTACGATGAAGTTTGTTAAAGGCCATGGAAGGGGCTCTCCAGACACTGAGAGCACTAGAAAATACTTCATGATGTGACTTAAAATTTTCCATTTTTTACTCATTAGAAAGTCATCTGAATTAATGAAATTTTAAACTATAGAAAAAAATTAAAACATAAAATATTGGATCATGAACAATTTCTATGTTAACAAAGGGATTCACTCGGTGTTTATGGAATTCATCTAATGAGTAGCTAAACTGATTTAGAGTAATGATATGCAAGTCTGAGAATGATATTGCAGTACAGCATGATATATATTCCTCTTAACTAGTTAAGTGCTCCCTCTATAATCCTCTCGATATCTTAATAAATACAAAAATTAGCTAATAAGAGGAAATTTTTACCTCAGCCTTCAAAAAACTTTCAAATTATGTGGATTTTCTCTCTAATTCTCATGTTTCATTATTTTATGCACATTTATTTGTATTCTCCTCCCCTCTTATAATATTACCATGAGATGTTGGAAGACTATTTCTTAAAAAAATAATTTGTTTTCTTTTTGGGGTGAGATAACTGTTTTTATTTATTTGTTAATGGAGGTAATGGGGATTGAACCCAGGACCTCATGCATGGTAAGCACACATTTTGCCACTGAGCTATACCCTCCCTGCCTTGAAAGCATATTTCTTTTGTCTTTTCCAAATGAGCAGGGCCTCCTCACATAATCTGTGCACCTTATACTGAATCAGTGATCAAGGGAGCTGTACTACATGGCTGTACTCTGTTCTATGACATGCCACTAAACGTTTGCTTTTTTTTTTTTTTTAAAGTATGGTTATTAAAATAACCCCATTGCTTTGTCATCTTGTGTATGTGTGATGGTTACAGGGTACAGTAAAAGCCTCTCACTCTCAAAAGTGGGCCACCATGGGTCCCTCTGGGCCATTTTTTAACCTATAATATTGGAGAAATGATATTGCATGCTTAAATTTGTGAGTATTAAATATGACAATGCATACAAAATGCTTGGACATCGTGACCCTCACCAGTGTGGCTAAAGTTTGTTGAAACTTTGTGATCAAAAGATGAGGGAACGACGAGGGGATCTTTTTGGAGCAGAAGGTTGCTCTGACCAGTCTGCTGACCAGTCTCAGAGGAAGGGTCATCAAATTTCCCATCCAGAAGTTTGCCCTCAGGCATCTTCTGACTTTCTATTGCACTTTGCACATCCCATTACCCCCAACATGCCCTGCCGCCATTGCAGTTATTTTTACGTATTTCCTCTGCTAGAATGGTGAACTCCTTGAAGTCCAGATCCTGCTCTAAGTGCATCCGTACAGATTGTCACCGTTCTCGCTTGGTCATACTAAGTTCATGAGTTGGATTCCTCCATCCAATGATGTAGCTAACAACCATATCCCTTTCCCTCCAAAATCAAACTAATGACACAATTCCAATGTGCAGAGGCAGTATCTGCCTTCTAATACATTCTAGATGCATGTGACAGAGAATGCGGGTCCCCTGCTACAGCGTTTCTTCTCAGAGACAGACTTGGGCAGGTTGGTAAGGCATTTGGACATGCACACGTTCATTCAAAGTGTTATATCACCACTGCAAACCCAGAAATGGATTTTGAGCACTATTCGAATATAGGAAAATTCCTTTCTTTTTCCCATTGTAAGACTGGGCATTTCTTTCCCTTCAACTGGGAAGATCTAGGAAAGAGAGATAGTTGCAGTTTCTGGGAGGGAGTAAGACAATTTTATCATTTCAGAATTGCTGTCCAAGGTGATTACAGTTGTTGAGAAATGATTACATGGTGAGTTCTTATCTTTAGGGCTGCAAAATTAGAGAAGGTCAAGGTTTTGCAAGAGCTAAGAGGGGTTTCTAAAGAGCTCTTATCATCTATGGGGATTTGGGCAGCTGGAAAATGTTTGGCCTGGCGAGTTTCTGGGGTGGGTGATTAGGGAGGGAAATTGGAAACATATCAGTTGCTGCATAAGTCCAGGAAGGAGGCTTTTCTACTGGAAGGGTCAGAACAGCTGGGGGCAAGTTGGGATTTTGCAGCAGCCCTGAAGGAATGGAAATGGTGGCTTTTCTCCTCAAGGGGGACCGGCAGAGTTGTAACAGCTGGGAAGACCCAGAGCAGTGGGTTTTAAGGAGGGAAGTAAACAAAGACTGAGGGGGAAAGGTGCCTGCAGTGCAGCGCAGTCTGCCTCACATGGCATGTTTTCAGCACTGGCAGCGGTTTCTCCCTCCCTGCTCTAGTGAGCTCCCCGTGCCCGTTTACCCGCCATCCTTCCAAGGGCCCCTTCCTCGGCTTGCGCTTTTCTCCGGAAATTTATGTCTATAAATCACCGTTCACCTCTTGTAATAATCCTGCAGGACCATTCAGTTTGCTAAAAGTATTAAAATTCTAGAACTAACACTTGTGGGAGATAATACCCTTATTAAAGATAAATTTTAGGGATGGGCAAAATGCACAGTAGTAAGTACTTCACGAGATGCGTTCCTGGGAGAGTTTTGTATGAATAGGATTTTGGTCAATCAAGTCACCTTTAAATTTAACTATAAGAGTTTGTTATTTAATTCAAAAAGGTGCACTTGTGTAATCAGCCCTGTGCTAGACTTAAGCAAATGGCTCTTTAAGATCAAATAACCAGGGGTCCTATTTAACACAACTTATAGGTTTGAATCTTTTTAACCATTATACTTTTGAAGTATAATGCAGTTCCTAAAAATGAATAAAACAAATATATGGTATAATGAATTGGCATAAAGTGAACACCGATGTAACCATCACTCAGATCAAGAAATAGAACATCTGAACATTAGAAGTCCTGTATGGCCCCTCTCCTTCCCAAATGTAACAGTTATCCTCAATTACTCTGACACCTAACACTGTTTAGTTTTGCCCATTTCTAAACTGCATATATGTCAAGTCAGATAGTTTACATTTTGTGTGTGTCTGGCTTCTTTCCCTGATCATTCCATTAGTGAGATTCATTATTGTTGTTGTATTTATTTACCTGTAGTTCATTCATTTTCTTTACTAAATAGTATAGCATAAATTCCAAAATTAATTCATGCATTTTACTGTTTTGAACATTTAGATTATTTCTGGTTTTGAGCACTTATAAAACTGCTGTTGCATGATGGGTACGTGCATAGAAATGTATGGGCACACGTGCAGAAATGCATGAGTCCCTGCCCAGAAATGGGCGGTACACATACTGAGCTGCAGGTGGAAGTCATTTCCAAGATGAAGCATTTAATAGTTGGTGGATGACCCTCCACGCTCTCTTTCCTGGAAATCATGTGTCCTGGGCGGGATGGTTACAAGATACAAGCAGACTGGATCCCTGAGTCACCACTTGGAAGGGTGCTGCCTCGGAGAGCCATTAGATCTGCAGTGGATTCTGCGTGACCAAAAATTTACTCCGATGTTTCTAGACCCTAAGATTTTGAGTTTATTTATTACTGCAGCACAGCCTAGCCTAATCTGACCAGTAGAAACAACATAAACATCTTATTTTCAGAATATTTTTTACAATCAAATTTAATTAATTAATTATTTAAAAATTGAAGCGTAGTCAGCTACAACGTGTCAGTGTCTGGTGTACAGCATAACGTCCTAGTCATAAATATATACACACATGTTCAGTCTTGTATTCTTTTCCATTAAAGGTTATTACAAGATATTGAATATAGTTCCTTGTGCTACAGTCAAATTTAATGATCGATTTTCAAATCTGAGAATTTCATCATGTCAATAAGAGCTCTTTTTGAGTAAAAAAAAAAAATCATTCTAGTTACCAACAGGCAAGTGACAGAAGGACATTTAGGGACTGGGCACCCACATCAACATGTGGGACCAAGTCAAGGACCCCTTTCCATTATACTAGAAGAGTCCAGCGGTCTGCGATTACTGGAAGGACCCACTGGTGGACCAGCTGGTGGTCTGGTAACACTTTTATGACTCTCCCATCTTCTCTAGTGAAAAATACCAAGATTTTCTGGCATCGGGGCTTAGTCAGGAAAACGGCCACTGCAAAGTGCAGGGGTAGGGAAGGGAAGCTTTCCTGAGTGTGGGAGCTGCAGGGGAAGAGGGAAAGAGTCATTAATCCTGTCCAGCTGAACCTTGTGCAGGGAACCAGCTGGAGAGTTCGAGAAACCCCATAGCCCTGCAGCTGTGGCCACAAGCTAGGCTGTGAAAGGGGAGTTCAAGATGTGTCACGTGGGAGCTGCAGCCTCTGTGGGTCCAGTGAGCTCGGGGCTGCCGCGAGGACGGTGAGGTGGGCACAGAGCTGAGCCCCTCTGTGTCTGTCCGCCATCATGTTTAGCTGTGTGAGTGTCCTCTACTGCCCAGTCCCCAGGGAGCGCCTCGCATTGGACAACTGTAGCCTGGAACCACACAGGGAAGGGTGGTCTGAAAAGCATCGTCCCAGCCTCAGATGGAAGCAGCAGTGCCCTGTTGATCGTAGGCAACCCAGCTTTCATTTATGAGAAGTAGTTTTCTAACTGATAATCTCTTACAGGACGCTTAAAAACTAGGGCATTGCTGAAGGAAAGATATTTCCTTCAGAGATTAATGTGTCCAAGGTAAACGGTTATGGCTTGAAGAAAGAATGAATACTCAGAGCTGTATGACCTGCTAACATGAAAGATCCAGAAACCACATACTTCTTTTTTTTATTACCAATTTTATTTTAAAAGGTTTTTTTTTTTAATGGAAGTATTTCAGTTGCAATGTGTCAATTTCTGGTGCACAGCACAATGTCCCAGTCATGCATATACATACATATATTTGTCTTCAATTTTTTAAGGGTTATTACAAGATATTGAATAGAGTTCCTTGTGCTATGTCACATAATTAGTTGATTTACTGCATAAGCCACACAGTATGGAGGGGTCTCCTGCAGCCGCGGCCTCGGTCAGCACTCTGCTGGTCCAGCCCGTCTCCCTACTTCTGGACTTGCTTCACATGGTGTGCAGTGGGGGCTGCTTTCCTGCACTGCCTGCAGAAGAGTCTTGTAAGAGCGGGCAATTCGTTTTGGTGGCTTTAGATCAGGCTGTGGGGTTGGGGGGGGGTTGATTAAATTGTATGTAGAAAGATGGGCCAAAATGTGTGGAAAGGGACAATATTCGACGTAACAGGGACAGATAAAAAAAGAGATCAAAGCAAAGTCAGGGACTATAGTAGTAAAATCTACTGTATGGCCAGAGGGAAGGCAGACCCACATTTCATAGGGCTTGAAGCTTATCAAATTTGGGGGCCTTCTTTAAGAGAAAGGATGAAAATTTAAGAATAGAAAATTAGGTACAAGAATATTGATTTAAATGAAAAATGCATCACAATAAGCTGTAAAATTTGAAAGGCTGAAAAACACCATACATTTCAAAAAAAAATTCCACATGAAAACATTTTAATAAACCACCTGACACATCTCGATAATACTATTTTTCCTACATTTTTTGGCTGCACACCCTCCCCCCACCACTTAACTGAGGTATGGTTGACAATTAAGAATTGTACATATATAAGGTGTACAACTTGATCGTTTGATGTATGTATATGTTGTGAAATATTCACATGTATGTTGAGAACACTTAAGAGCCACACTTAGCAGATTGCAAGCATACAATGTTGTTAACTGTAGTCACATGGGTGTGCGTTAGATCTCTAGAATGTATTTATCTTGCATCACTGAAACTTTGTGTTCCTTGAACAACACCTCCCCACATTCTGCCTAGCTGCCTGTCTTTGACCCCTTTTTCGATTCTGTAATTTTGTAATACGTTTTCCACAAGAAGAATGGAAACGTAGTTCACATGCAGGTGAACTTGCTGGATGGATAGTACTGCAGGCTGGTGTCCTCACACACTCAGGAATTCACATCAATTCTAGTTTATTGGATTTCCTTCAGAATATATGGTGCATCTATAATTGTCTGTGCTGCATTTAGAATCTATTCCTGACAGGGGAGCACATCCATTTTGATGGGGGGTAGTTCAGAATTAAGCCACTCTAACAATACTGTGTGGTTTTTGGTTTTTGTGTTTTTTTATTTGTTTATTTGTTTTTGTTTTTGTTTTTGTTTTTGTTTTAATGGAAAGAATAGCCACAAAGTTGCTTCTGGCTTTAAGAAGCTATATCTCAAACTGTTACTCCTTTGCTACCAGAACCCTTCCAGGGCTGAGAAAGTGGGAATGTTCAGATGGACACCAACATGACTTCAGTAACAGAGGGTGGGAGGCGTGTTATTGGCAGCTGTTCCTACTCCTGGATGGCTAGCAATAGTGTAACTTCACACGGGAACTGTAAGCCACGCAGATCTGTCCCGGCAGAGTCAGGGCCAGGGAGAGGCAAACCAGGTGCCAGGGCACTCATTCTCTGGGCTAGGCAAGTGCAAGGTTGGCCCCTTAAATCTTCCTCCCTGGCACCTTCTTTGCCTCAGCTTAGTCCTGGCTCTGTATTCATTAAACCCAAACTAAATGTCTCTCCAACTTCTCTTTCCTAGGCTTGATCCTCAGAATGTCCACTGCTACTTCAAAGCCACTCAATATGAGGACAAGTTAAAAGTTGAAAGAGACAGTGGACTTGACTGGCGGTGGTTAAAATATATTATTCTGCAAAATTTGCAAAAAAGTAACCATGTGTTCACACTTCTAAGACCTCCAGTGCCTCGGAGAGGTGTTTTGCAAGTGAGGGGCCCTGGATTCAAACATCTAGCCTCTCGATAAACGTTCCTCAGCATTCCAACCATGGCCATATTTCCAGGTCTGAGTTTGTTGCACTGGCTTATTTTTGCTTTCAGGACACTGATTAAGAGCTCAGGTGCTGGAGCTAGACTATCTGAATCCTGGCACTGCCACTTCCTAGCTTGTGGAACCTGAGCATTTTATTTAACACCTCCGTGCCTCAGATTTTCTCATTTTACACTCATAAAATGGGACGGTATAAGAAATAATAAAGGGATTAGTTCATGTCGAGTGCTTCCCACAACGTCTGGCACATCGTAAATCCTCAATGCTTATCAACTACTGCAATTTTTATTATTAATAGGCTCGCTCTTCATGTTAATAGCACGTGCTTCTTCTCACACCACGCTGTAAACCCCGAGGGACCTTTGTGTCCTGTGATTAGGCCCAGAAAGGCTTCCCTGTTTTTCTGGATGGGTTGCTGACTACACGCAGGAGGAAGGAGTCAGAGAAAAATGGATTTTCCTCCCCCGGGATAATACTGTCACCGAATTACATTTAAGTAAATGAAGGAATTGGGGCTGTAAAGAAATTTACTGGTTCACGGCATGCCAAAGAGAAAGTCAAATGAACATTAACAATGGACCTGGCATTCTTTTGCTCCCAAAAGATATGCGAATGCATTATTTTAAAAGAAAAAAAAAATCACACGACGGACTGCAATTAGACCTTAAAAAAAAAAGTTGCCTGTTAATTCAGCCTCCTTCAGACGACGTGTCCCTAAGACCCCTCATTTCTTCCCTTGGGTGGGGCGCTGCGGCCGGCGAGGCTGGGACCGAGCAGGGGAGGAGGGGGCGAGGGGCGAGGGAACGGGAGGAGCTCCGGCCGCCCGGCCGCGTGGGCGCAGGAGGGCGGAACCGCGCGGGCCGGTCGGCGGTGGCGTCAGTCTCTGGCGCCGGGAAGGACACCGCCCTCGGCCAGCCCCGCCCGCAGGCACCGCCCCCAGGCGGGCGTCCAGGGTCCCCCCGGCGGGTATCGGGGACTCTGGCCAGGGGCCGCGATCTCCGTCCCCTGCGCGGCCCGCAGGGTGCAGGGGCCCCGCGCGCAGGCGGGGGGCGCTGTGGCCTCGGTGTGGGGACCGAGCGGCCGGCCGGACCCGCCTCCTTCCCCTCGGCGCCCGCCCCCCACGCGCCGTGTCGCCGGGAAGCCGGGAGGAGACAGAGAGCCCGGGCTCCGCGGCGCTCGGCCCGCAGTCTTTGGCCGCGCGAAAGCAGAGCGGGCGGCGCTGCCCGAGCCCAAGCCGCGACCCACCCCGGCCGCCTTTGTTTGGAGCCGCGCGGCCCGGAGCCGCGGCTCTCGGGTCGGTGACAGCTCCTCCCTCAGCGGGCGCGGGTCGGAGGAGCGGTCGGCCGGCCCCGCTCACCGCGCGCACGTCCGAGCGCGGACCGATGCCCCCGCAGCAGGGGGACCCCTCGTTCCCCGGCCGCTGCGAGGCGCCGCCCGTGCCGCCCCGCCGGGAGCGCGGGGGGCGCGGGCCCGGGGCGCCGGGGGGCCGGGGGCGCGCGGGCGGCGCCGAGGGGCGCGGCGTCAAGTGCGTGCTGGTCGGCGACGGCGCGGTGGGCAAGACGAGCCTGGTGGTGAGCTACACCACCAACGGCTACCCCACCGAGTACATCCCCACCGCCTTCGACAACTTCTCGGGTGAGCCGGGCCCGGGGGGCGCCGAGGCGCGGGGGACGCGGGGCCCAAGGGGAAGCCCCAGCTGGGAAGCGGACCGAGTGCGGCGCGGGGACCTTGCTCGGGCTCGGGGTCGGGGCCGCGCGGGGCAGACCGCGGGACCGCGGGGGGCGGGGGAGCCCTAACCCGGGCACGAGGAGCGGCGGGTGCCTCGCATTTCAGGAACAGACGGCGCGGGTCTGCCAGGTCGGGCTCCGGTGGCCTGGTCAGTTTCCTGCGTAGAGTAGCTGCGTCAGGTCGACGTTGCTGGCGCCGCTGCCGAGTTTCGGTCGGAAGGTGACGCGCAGGTGCCATTACCTGTGGCCCCGAGGGTCGGACCCTTCCTTTTGGCGACTCCCCTCACTGGGGGCGTCTCCACTTTAAAAAGCTGCGGAGACGAAGGAAGATAGTTGTTTTAGTGAAAATGGTACTAAAGGCACTGGTGAAGGCTTAGGTTTGGATTAAACCTGGAGAGTAAACACGGTTTCTTTCCTTTGAGCCTCACCGCCTCCCCTGCCCCCACTTCCACCTCCCCCATTGGCTCTGTTTCTGATTTTTTGTATCTTTTCAGTATCTCTTTAGCCTACTTAAGACTCATATGTGGGGCGCTATGCTGTTTGGTTTGGTCAATACAAAAATCAAAGGAATCCTTAATCTCGACTTTTCAAGTCTTTTTGAAATTTAAGAAAAAGTTAAAATCCACAAAAGCTAGTATGAAACACTTACTCTTTCTTGTTCTTAAAAAGAAGCAGCAGCAGCAGCTTTTTGATCTTCTAGAAAGTTATGATGGCATGGACTTGGTTTCATCCACCAGGAAGGCACCCTAGGTTAAAGCAGTGCAGTGCTTGTGGGTTTCTCACCTAAACGATACTGGTTTTTTTCTTTCCTTTTTTCCCCTCCCAGCTGACTAGTATAAACATTTATAAACAATTCAGAAAGTTGTATTGAGACAAAACTGAGTTCTTTATTCAAACAGAAACCTCCAGGCAGTGCCCTGGTGCAGACCCCTCCCCAGATACCCCCTTCCCAGTGGAAAGATGGGCATGACTTTCTTTCCTTCCCTTTTTCTTTTTTAATCCTCTCTTTGAGCTGACATGGAGAGATAAGCAGTGCTCTCTTTTATAAACAGGACAATGCGGGCAGCCTGTGTTTGTACATGTTCTCAAAACAAGCTACACTTTTATGATAAACCCCGAAGTCGTGGAACTTTTACCAAGGGGAAAGCAAAATTATTTTTGAGATTTTCCACTGACTTAAAAGTGCAAGATTGGTTCCCATTTACAACCCCCCGCCCCACCATGTTGTTTTTAGGTTTTTTGAAACAAGTGCGACAGGAAAATAAATCTGGGGCTGGGAGAATAGCCCTTCTGGGGTGCCAGCAGAGGCTCTGGGCTTTGCTCCTCTGTGGCAGTGGAGTGAAGTGCTGGCCCTGAGGGTTTGTATACAAAAATGCCTCCACGGGGCCTCCTTGTTTTAGGCAAGTCTTGAAGTCACTAGGGGACCTAGGATAGGGGCTGAAGGGTTTGGAGTGAGAACTTGCCGTGCAAGTGAAAACTATTATTCTTCTGAAAAGGGTTAGAAGACACCCCCCTGACAGTTTTGGTCTTATTTTTAAGCTGTGGTGTCCGTGGATGGGCGGCCTGTGAGACTCCAGCTCTGTGACACTGCAGGACAGGTCAGTATCACATCGCTGGGCAAACAAATGGCTTTTTAGTTTTTGGGAGGGCGGGGTGTGTAATTAGGTTTACTTATTTATTTTTAGAGGAGGTACTGGGGATTGAACCCAGGACCTTGTGTATGCTAAGCACCTGCTCTACCACTTGAGCTATGCTCTCCCCCCTGGAAATGGCCTTTTAAAGGCCTTCAAATAACTCTCCCATAACTGGGACATGCTAAAGCCCCATGCCTGCCTTTGGCCCCTCTCAGAGGGTGGGGGTGGGGGGAGATAGCTCTGCACTAATAAAACAGGGTTTGGCCCAGCTTTCTGTGGGCAGGACAGGAGACGACAGTGTAAGAGCATTTCTTATCTTATGGGAGTTTCTGATCTTATTTACTTTCTGGTTTTTATTAAAAATTATCAGTGATGCTTTGTAATCATTTCTCAAAGTAAGTTGGTGATAGAATCACTTTATTAAAGGTCAACAAGAAATACATAAGAAATTTACTTAAGGAAAAGTATGGAGTTTTTGTCAGTAAGTGTTAATGTTTCCCTCCCTATGTGTGGTTGGACTCATGAGGGCCACCCACATCCCTTGAAACAGAGATACAGCGGTTGAAGCTGTTTCAAGCTGGGGGAATAAATGAACTGGGACTTTGTCTTTCTGAATTGTGAATATTTATTCTTGTCTTGAGGGCTGAGTACTTGGGGGAAACAGCTAAGGAGTGATGGAGAGGAAGGATATGGTGTGGGGTCCCCTTTGGGGCCCCCCAGAGAGCTGGGGGACCCCCGTCCCCTGACACAGTGCTCACATCACAAAGTCTAGCTGTGCCCTGTCAGAAGCATTGCCTCTTGAGTTTGCCAGAGTGACAGTTAATAAGTGTGTAGTCTCTCCAGTACTTGCTAGAGTTTGAGAAAGTGCTGGGGGACTTTGTAGGCAGGTAAAAGTGCCCACTTCATTTCTGAGGTGTTGTCACATGACTGTCTATATTTAAGAAGAAGCTGGCTTTCCAGCGTCCCCAAGTGCCTCACCTGAAACAGGGCTTCCAAGTCACTCACCTGCTCCAGACAGCAAATTCAGGGTTTTTTTTTTTTTTTTCTTTTTCCCCAAACCTCTAGGTGACAAGGCCAGGTAGCCCCGATCCCCAGCTGATGCCAGTTTGGCGGTGGCCACGGTGGCAGGCGACATAGCCCAGTCTCTTCTGTTCTCTCTTTCCCTTCTGCTGGGCTCCTCAGCTTCCCACCGGGAGCAGAAAAAAACAGTCTGTATTTTATTGCCTATGGAAAACAAAAATCAAAGAACACAGGCTCTTCTAATATTTAATCTTGCTGAATGCCCTGCTGCTATTTATAACTAAAGCTTAATTTCTGTGTATAAAGTGAGAATGTTTTTCCTACCTAGAGTCAGATTTTCTGATCTTTAAAATGAGGATTTCGTAGCACGTCAGTAAACAGAGGCGTCCCCACTGAAGCAAGAAGTGGTGGCAGCAGAGCCTGAGAATAAGACAGAAGGCAGGAAAACACAAGAAAGCAAAAGGCGCGCTCACCTGGGAGCCTTCAGGGAGGAGCACGCAGCCGAGTGCACACGCCTGCCCGCCACTCGGCTCGCCTGTTAGGTGCCGGTTCTGGCAGACACAGCTTCCCGGGCTGGGGTTCCCGGGCTCGTGCCCGCATGGTGCCTGGCACCTAGTGGGGCTGAATCACAGTTTGTAGAATGGATCCATAAACGAATAGAGTGCTGGGTCCTGGCAGATGCAAGCTGAAATCACGGGCCTGCCCCTTAACAGACTCACAGTCTGTGGGGAAGACAAACCAGTCAGTAGAGTTCGTGAAGGAAGCCGGTGATGTTACAGAAGGAGGAAGGCGAGGTCGGCTCGAGGTGCAGGATGGGGGAACCTGGGAGGGAAACCTCTGGGCAGTTTTAAAAGAGAAAAGGAGGACTTCTCCCAGGAAGACTTCGTAGAAGTGATCCCAAGTTATCCAGGAAGAGTCTGACTTTTCCTTAGTGTGGTCTGCTTCAAAGTCAAGGAATCTTGAGAATCATTTTAGAAATATTTTCATGAAAAAGGTTTATAATTAGGGAAGTAGAAAGGTTTGGGTGCAAGTTGGGAAACTTTAGTCTATTTGGAAATTATTCTTGTGTTCTCCCAGCAGTGTTTTCATTGAGATTCACTGTATTTTGTGTGTGTGTGTGTGTGTGTGGGAAAGGTAACTAGGTCTATTTATTTATTTTTGGTGGAGGGACTGGGGATTGAACCCAGGACCTTGTAAATGCTAAGCAGGCACTCTACCACTGAGCTGTATCCTCCTTCTCAGACTCACCTTATTACTTAACTGTTGTCCTGGTTAGTAAAGTAGGCCTTTTTGTGTAATTAGTGAGGCCACCATCTACAGATCTGTAGAAAACCAACTTCAAGAACTGTTTATAAAAGATACACAACTGGTAAGATGAAGTCAGTTTTTTTTTTTTTTTCCCCTTGCTTCCCAAGTATCAGTCAGTGTTTGTTTTGACCATTAATTAGCAGAGCTGGTCAAGGTGGTGGTCTTTTTCTGCCCTCACTACTCCAGAGCTGATAAACTGCCTTGTAAGAGACCAGATCTGACACTTGCCATGTTTCCTTGGCCTTGTCACAGCCCGTGGAACTCCTCCTCCAGGCAGTCTTCACGGTAGCCCCGAGGGGTTAGAGTGACTCTCGTGACCTCCAGGCCAAACTCCCTGGAGAATGGGAGCACAGGTAGCCGTAGCCTGGGGACCAAACACAAGTTTCACATAGAAGCTGAGAGCAAGAATTAGAGCTGCCCTGTCTGGGAAATAACTAGAGATGGCTTCTCATGCCTTTGAGTTTTCTTGTTAGGGGGCTAAGTGAGTATCCAGGTTGTTAAAAGGAGTTTTTAACCTTGGACTTACAGTCTTACTCAAGTGAAAATCGATCAGACTGAGGACTTTAAGAAACATACCTTTGCTGAGGAGAAAGCAGTACCCCTGAAACAGGAGCTCGCTGTGGCATTGCCAGTTGCGGCTGGGAGTTCTTCATGAGGCACTGGAGAAAAATCTTTATACTAAAAAAAATATATATATACACACATATCAGGCTGCAGGTTGACCAAGACGGCTCTCCAGTTGCCTGTCAGTCCCGTCCTGCCCTGAACTGAATCCCTACAATGCCTTGGAAATTGCCTGCAAATCTCTGGGCCTCAGAACACATTTCCTTGAGGGTACATTCCAGCTGGCCTTGTCACGTGTGTGTGTGTTGCATTTATTTCAGCAAATATCTAAGGTTTCTGGTCAGGCGATGAGCAGGAGGGTTTAATTTCTGCTTTGCTTCCCGAGTCCCTTAGCCAGAACCCCAAGAGGAGAGGTCTGTGGAGCCAGATTTCCAAAGCCCTGTCACCAGGCCTGGCCCTGTGCTTGCCTTTCTTTTGATTGGTAATGCAACCCCAGATTCCAGGGCACGGCCAAGCAGGAGTGCCTTCCAGCAACGGGGTGCAGCGCCCGAGGGAGCTGACTTTACACTGGCCTCAGTTTTGGGCTTCTTCCTTTAAGGCCTCTGAGAACAGAGGGAACGTTTCATTAAAAGATCTTCAGGGCCGGGCGGTGGTCCACCTGGTTGAGTTTCTTTGTTTATTCTTTCAGCACAAAGTTGGCACTGAGAAACTCAAGTCTTTTTTTTTTTTTTTTTCAACTTTATAGAAGACAGAGAAGTGGCAATGACATTCTGAGACGCCGTATTCATTCCTGAGCGTCTCAGCTGGTCAACTTCAATATTGTTACTTGGTTGTTGCCCCACAGCTGACATATGGAGCCTCACATGAAGAAAGTGCACTCAGATAAAAAGATCGAGGTTCCCTTTATACCTAGAAAAAGACCACAGATGCACTGTGATGTGCGTGTAAATAGTAGTTTGTAAATAATGAGCCTGCAATTGAGAAAGAAAAACCGGGCTGATATTTACTTTTGTCTTGCCACTGGGAAATGATCCATCACATTACATCTGAGGATGGTTGGCACCCACAGATAGAAATTTTAAATAGGAATGAGATGATGTAAATGTGTTCCTACGAGACAGCTGAGTGGAAGCTTTCAGTTAGCTAAAGATGGTGCTTCTTCAGGGAACTACAGGGTGTTTGATATGAAGAAATGCTGATTTGGAGACAGATGTGCCTACAAGGGCTGAGACCATGTACCCAGCCATATCCCCTTGGACTGGACACTGCCTGGTGCCCTGCGTGCATCTCTGTTAAGTGAATGACCACAGCACAGCATTCAGCGGCGCGATGGCTGGTTTGTTTAACAGCCCCTGACTTACGCCATCCAGTTCTCTGTATCTCAGAAGTAGGGTGGGTAGGCCCTTTGTCTGGTCCTTTATCTTTCCAAAGCATCATGCATGGAGGCCTCTGGGATTACTGGAGGGAAAAAAGGGAAGGGCAAGTAAGAGAAAAGGCAGGAGGGAGAAAAAGGAGATAAAGCAAGAAGAAAAGATGTTATGTCCAGCAAGCACGAGAATGTGTGAACCAGTGTTGGAAGTGACACTGAGAGACGCACGTTCTCGGGGTTCCTTGTGGGAGTGACCTACCCCAGGTCCTCAACACCAGTCCTGCGTCTGATTCACAGGACCCTCTGCACCGTGTGTGCCCTGAGTGTGCGCTGGGTGTGCACAACGCAGATGGGGTGGCACAAGCATTACTCACAGCTGTCGTGAGGATGGGCAGGGCTGGGTCCTACGGAGAGGAGCTGTGTTAGTAGGCTGGGGTTCGCTGAGGTCAGGTGGAGCCCTGAGGATCCGTAAGGATACTGCCTACATTTTAAAAGCACAGCTAAGTACCAGAGTTGAAAAGAGTAAGTCTGGGTTCAGCCTCTGGGCTGAAGGCTAGGGAAAGTAAATTTTAATGTTTAAATCAGTCTACTTTCAGTACTTTTTCTGTGATAAATTGTGAGTAGGTCATGAGCATGGAGGAAAACATTGAGCACATTTGGCAGATTTCGTGGGGCTGGGAGCGTGGCCCCGCTTGGCAGCAGAGTCCTTTCTAAGACACAGGCTCTTAAACTTCCAGAACTAGCAGGCCTTCTACTACCTGCCAGACCTTTTGCAGAAAAATGTTACAATGGTCTTTTTGCTGATGAGAATGGATTTCCAAGGTAACCTTTGGATGCTTGGACTGGTTACAGGATGAGTTTGACAAGCTCCGGCCTCTGTGCTACACGAACGCCGACATCTTCCTCCTGTGCTTCAGCGTCGTCAGCCCCTCCTCCTTCCAGAACGTCTGCGAGAAGTGGGTGCCAGAGATTCGGTGCCACTGTCCCAGGGCCCCCATCATCCTAGTTGGGACACAGTCGGACCTCAGAGAAGATGTCAAAGTCCTCATTGAGCTGGACAAGTGCAAAGAGAAGCCGGTGCCGGAGGAGGCGGCGAAGCTGTGTGCCGAGGAGATCAAAGCCGCCTCCTACGTCGAGTGTTCGGCCTTGACTCAGAAAAACCTCAAAGAGGTCTTCGACGCGGCCATCGTGGCCGGCATTCAGTACTCGGACACGCAGCAGCAGCCGAAGAAGTCCAAAAGCCGGACTCCGGACAAAATGAAGAACCTGTCCAAGTCGTGGTGGAAGAAGTACTGCTGTTTCGTGTGATGCCGGCGGGCGGCCCCGACGGGCCGTTTTCCGATGGAGTCACGCGAGGGGCTGTATTAGCTGAAACGACTCCTTTTACCGTGTAGAACCCGTGCGGAGGACGCGTGCGCGGGTGCACCGCGGGAGGGGCTCCCACTCACCCGCCCCGCCCTTGCCTTTGATTTCCTCCTTGCTTGTTTGAGTTTAGGGATGAGATACTTATGCAAGCTGCGTTGAAGTAAGTTAAGCATTTTTCAGGACTCTGGCAATTTAGAACTCATTAGACCTTTGGATTAATTTATATCTAATAAGAGAAAGACACCTCAAATCGGGGTGTTAAGAGTGAAATTTTGCTACGTGTTGATGTACAGAACAAAGGGGACGTGGTGTGGGTGCTGTCCCCTGCCTGAGGGCTGCTCAGTGCACTGTGCTTACGCACCAGGCCAGCTATGGTAGGAATAACTCTTAGCTTTGAAACCTCATACTTTTCCCCCGCTTTTTTTCTAAGGAGCAAAAAATATCTGAGAAAAAAATGAGAGACCTCTGCCTATAAAACCTCACTTTTGTTATAACCTTATACCCAGTTGCTTAAGATTTAAAAACAACCAACAGCAACAACAGAAACCCACATCCCACTAACTCGGTGGCACTGTGTAGACCCAAAAGGAAAAATTGTTGATTAGGATTTTTTCACCCTGAGTCCAGTTGTGCTGAAACCATATAAGCAGAGTGCCATGTGGAGTGTAGCAAGTGACAGAAGCTCTGTTTTCTTTAGGGAGGTATTCACGTTGGGATCAGAGCGTGATATTTGCTGTCAGTACACGTGAACCAAACTGCGTGCACCTCTGGTGATCAGAGCCCTCGGGAGCACCAGTCTGGAGGGTTTTTAAACGTCTGTACTTCAGTTGTCCCGTCTGCAGGGAGGCGAACACTCTTGAAAGGCCTGTAGCAAGCAGATACTTGTGGGTCACAAAATATACTTTTTTTTTTTTAAAGTCAGCCAAAATGTACTTTGTATACACACACAAACACGGATGTATATATTATACATATATGGCTGTGTTTGCTGCTGACTCAGACTTTTAAACAGTTAATGGGAAAAAGCATGGCCATGAACACAGATGTGAGGGAAGCTCGGCTGCCTCTTTTTATGAACACTTTTTCGAATAGACCTCTTTTTGATTATACCTTACCTAGGATTTTAAGTCTGTCTCAACGTGTTTTTGAGACCATGTTAAAACAAAACAAGAACAGCTCTCAGAACCTGGTTTAAAATGAATATCTCTTGAAACCTGTTGAAACGACCAGTTAAATCCACAGTTGCCTTTCAGGGAAGTGGCCGCAGAGGCCAGCGCTGTGTGTCCGAAGGGTCACGGGGTCTGCTGTCTGTGGGGACCATTGCTCCCCTGCTCAGCTGTTTCCTTACTGTGGAACAGTCTGAAAATCATGTATTTGCGAGACATTCGTGTTCTTCCAGGTGGCAGTTTTTAGGGCTTAATGTTCTAGAGGAAAAAAGTGCCGTATCAGGAGAAGAGTTTTACCCTGTGATGGGTGAGCTTCTGAGATGCCAGAAGGTGCCCTGAGGGATTGGATTGTAATGTCAGGCTTACAGTGGGTGAGGCAGACCTACCAAAATCGGTCAGTAACTAGGGAGGTCTCCGTAGAGCCAGCCGACAGAGTTTATCTTTCTGTGGGTCTTGTGTGGCCCATACATATGTATACACACAATCCAATTTGTGTTTCTTTGTAGAAAAAAGTAAATGATCGGGTCATACTTTAGGGGCTTCTTTTATTTCTGTTAGTCAATAAAATTAACTAATTTCCTTGTTTAAGAACTAAAATGCATACTGTTTACTATTTATTTTTCAATACATTGAAATTGAGATCAGTCATAGTTTCCTGAAGTTTAGTTACAACCTGAGTGAATAAAATGACTTCATTTGTGGAAATGCCCCAAACAGAATGAATGAATGAAATGGATTCGAAGCTTGGTGCCTGGCTCACTGACCTGGGGGCTTCCCAGCCTGGGCTCTGGCTGCCCCAGTGTGGACGGTGGGGGTGAGGGGGAGTTATCAGACTGGTAAGTCATTTCAAACAGTATTTTTATATGAAACCAAATGTCATGAAGTACAATGCAAATTAACTTTTAAGATAGAACACAAAACTTGAAAGAAAATTTATGCATGTGACAGTGTCTGGAGGCCACTCCTGGTCCCCTTGAGAGGGTCCCTTGGCGCTCTCTGCCTTTAGGGCCGCTGGTGGACAGTGGTCAGTGAAGAATGCCTGTGAGCTTTACTCAAGTGTTTTATTTTTAACCCATCTTGATACAGCCTGTACCATTAACACAAAAAACCTAGAAGGTTGACGTTTAAATGCAACAGTTTTTAATGTTGCCAAATTTATGGAATTGTAAAGGTACGATTGTACTTGAGGTTTCCCTCCATTTTTCTTGGTGAAATTAGAGATTTGGGCAGAAGAGTTTTGAAAAGTATGTGTTTGAGTTAAATATAAATTGGATCGACTTCAAAGCTCAGACGTTGTTAAATTTACAGCTTGGTATCGCAGAGATTTTACAAGAGTTGCGCCGTAGGGAGCACCACTTCAGCATGACTCCTGCAGTGTAAGCCACTCACACAACTTACACACACAGTATGCTGTAAGACTGTTACCTCTTCTTCCTGTGTCTGTGGAAATGAGCCTTTTGTAATGTCATTCTCGGTGCTTGACAGACTTAAGAGAAACCACCCAGCTCTTACACAAGCCCAAACAAGGGAGGGTCTCCTCTCCGGACCGTCTCTACCTGGTGCCTTACCAAGTTGTACTTTTCTGTTTTCAGGAGTAAATGATGTTGAGCCGAACGCTGTCCTTGAAAATGCTATAAATGAGGTGTTATGAAATAAATTCTGATATAGCTGCACTTGCCTTTTCTGCCGAAGAATTTCTTTGGGAGCGAATAGAAGTTCAGCCACGCGGAGAGGCAGACCCCCAGAAGTGCCCTGGGAACGCGTCCCCAACCAGCATTAAACACCTGTTCAGTGTGGGGTTTTGAGAATTCTGGGGTTCCGTCTGACATAAGCGCCCTCTGACTCTGCACCTGTAAGGGGCCATGTGCTGGGGCCCCTGGGTGTTGGGAGAAGCCCTGCTCTTGGAGCTGGAAGCCCAGGCCCAGAGAAGCACTGAGCGTGTGATGAGACTGGGAGGTCACTAGATGAGCCCTGGTTCCCTCGCACCTAGGCAGCACTGCCTTTCTCACCGGGCTGTTGGAGTCCTGAACGCGTGCACAAGTGCGCGCGTAGGGCAAACATCCAAGATGTGTCGTGGCCGTGGGAGGCACCGCGGGTCCCACCAGCTTTACAGTGAAGACCAGCAGGGCTCAGGGCTCCTTGCCTCCGCGGGGTGGACAGCACGCCTGGTCATTGAGTGAAGGATGGGCCTGCCTACTGTGTTCCCCATGGTGCCTCCAATGCCAGGCTACAACTTTTTGTATCCACTGAACAGTCAACCACAATGGACTGGAAAACTGGGCAGAGAACAACTAAAGCTACTGGCCAGCTGCCTGTGTCCTGGAGTGCAGGCTCACTTCCTGGCCGTCACGGGCCTCCACAGGCAGCCTGACCCTAGCCCAAAGGCACCTGGAAGTTTCTCCTCACCCAGCCCTTATCTGGGACAGACCACCCAGTCCCTTTAGAGGAGTTTAGGGCATCTTCACAGAGATGTTCACATGACCTGAAAGGAGGTGAGGGGATGAGAAGTACCTGGGAGAAAATTTTCTAAGAAGAATAGCAGGTGCAAAGGTCCTGAGGCAGAGAAGTGTCTGGCATGTCCTGGAGGCCTGTGTCAACACACAGAAGGAGTACAGGGAGGGGAGCAGGAGATGATTCTGGGGAGGTGATGATGTCAGGGAGGGGATGGGGTCTGGGAAGCCATGACATCAGGTAGAAGCGACAGGAAGGAAGAGGAGGGGAGGGCAGGGCTCCAGAGTCAGGCTGTTTGAATCCTGGCTCTGCCGCTTACTGGTTGTGATTCTTTAAGCAACTTAATCTCTTAACCTTTCTTCATCTAAACTTTGAAATCTGTGCAGGGGATGAACATAGCAGCTGCCCTAGTGGGCCGTTGGGCTTATGAGTATAAAGTGCTGGTGCACCGGAAGCCCCAGTAAACGTCCACTCTGACCAGTCTTTCTGGTCATGTCCTTCAGGCAGGATGTCCAGTTGATCAACCTATGATTGGCCCCTAATGCGTCTTCATCTCTATTAAGTTTCATGAGGTATTAAATTTCATGAGGCATATTATGCTTTTTATGCATCATAGCATATTCATTTTTCAATTTCCATTCATTTTTATTTTTTGCTGGGGGTGGGGGGAGGCCATTAGATTTATTTATTTACTTTTGAAGTGGCGATACTGGGGATTGAACCCAGGACCTCATGCATGCTAAGCACACGCTCTACCACTGAGCCATACCCTCTGCCCTCTGCCCTCTGCTCATTTTTATAGAAGAAGAGAGAAATACTTAAATTATTCCAGGTGTGGCCCGGGCTGACTCTGGAACATAGATGCTGCTGCTGAGTGGGTGGGGGGACCCGTGTGCTGGCTCTTCATCCACAGGTGGGAGTTGGGAAGGCCGAGCTTAGGGTACCCAGGTGGGTTGGGGAGTCAGGGCGAGGCAGCAGAACGTTGTGAGGAGCTCAGGATCTCCTGCGTTCCCGCCCTTGGCTAGGGTGTCCCTCGACTCCTTTCACGCAGGAAGGTCTTCCCTAGTCCAGCGTGCTCTTGGCCATTTTTAGAGCCACTGTTTATCAGCCTGAGTCACCAACTGCAATTTCCCCTGTCACCCCATGCCAAGGACAACCAAGTCCTGAAGAGACAGAGTCTGCATGTGCAAGAGCCCTGCAGATGGGAACACAGTATCTATCCCTAAAAAGAAGAAGCATTCCTAGGCAGAATCTCTGTTCAGTCCCTCCTGAATGTCCCACAGGTCCTTCAAATTTAACTCACTGTATTAATTTCCTGTCGCTGCAGTAACAAATTACTGTAAACTCAGTGGCTTAAAACATTGCAAATTTCTTACCTACAGTTCTGGAGGTGAGAAATCAGAGATGGGTCTCCCTGGGCTAAAATCAGGGTGCGGACAGGGCTGAGTCCCTCTCTGGAGGCGCTGGGGGAATCCATTCTGCCTCTTCCAGCTCTAGGGCTCGCCCGCATTCCTTGGTGGGGAACTTCCCCCTGCAAAGCAGCGCCGGTCAGTCAGGCCCTTCTTACATGGAATCCCGCTGATGCTGACTCTTTTATTTCCTCTTCCACATCTAAGGACCCTTATTTTTCTGTTGGGCCCACCCAGGAGTCCAGGGTAATCTCATCTCAAGGTCAGGGGATGAGCAATCTTCATTCTGTCTGCAACCTTCATTCCCCTTGGCTGTGTAACCCACATAGTCACAGGATCTGAGGCTTAGGACGTGGACATCTTTGTGGGCCTTCCTGCTGACCACACACATCTCCCAGAGGCCAGCTCACTGGTCCCCAGCACCCCCTCCCCCGTGGTCTTAGGGGACACTCAGAACACACCACCGCAGCTGTCCACTTGTCCAAACCAGAAATCTGTCATCAGCCCAGACTTCCTTTCCTGCTCATTTGAATGCGATTGGTCACCAGGTCCTGTCTGTTGGGCATCGTCCTCATTGTCCTCCCCGTTACGCCACCAGGATGTGAATTCAGGCACCCCGCCCTCTCAGGCCCTCCTCTCAGTCTCCTTCCCCAGTCTTGCCCTTCTGGCCGCTCTTCATGGCACTCTCTGGCCAGCAGGGCTTTTTTTTTTTTTTTTTTTTTTTTTTTTTTAATTGCAGTATAGTCAGTTACACTGTGTCAGTTTCTGGTGTACAGCATAATGTCCCAGTCATGCATATGTATATTCGTTTTCATTGAAAGTTAGTATAAGATGTTGAATATAGTTCCCTGTGCTATACAGAAGAAATTTCTTTTTTAATCTGTATATATATATAGTGGTTAACATTTGCAAGTATCAAACTCCCAAGTTTATCCCTTCCCCACTCCCTTTCCCCCATAACCATGAGATTGTTTACTAAGTCAGAGTCCGTTTCTGCTTCATAGAAGAGTTCATTAGTGTCCTCTTTTTTTCTTTCTTTCTTTTTTTTTTTTTTTTTTAGATTTCACATATGAATGATCATATGGTATTTTTCTATCTCTTTCTGGCTTACTTCACTTAGAGTGATGATCTCCAGGTCCATTCATGTTGCTGTATATGGCATTATTTTATATATATTCTTTTTAATTGCTGAGTAGTATTCCATTGTATAAATATACCTACAACTTCTTTATCTGTTGATGGATTTTTTAAAAAAAATTAATTTTAAAATTTGGGGTAAGGGGATGTAATTAGATATTTATTTATTTGTTTGTTAATTTATTTTAATGGAGATATTGGGGACTGAACCCAGGACCTCATGCATGTTAAGCATGCGCTCTACCACTGAGCTATACCCTCCCTGCCAGGACATTTTTGTTAAATAAGGAAAGCTTTTCATGACACTTCATTTCTAAGAAATGCTCACTGGTTCTCCGTTGCCTATAGCATTGATTTCCAAGCATAATGTCTCCACAGTTTACAGGCCCCACTCGATACTAATTGTACTTTTACTATTTTTACCAACATACATAATGACAAAAAGCCCATGTAATTACACTTTTCAAAGCCTTTATGAATTGAAAAATGATTTGCATTTTATTTCATGTTTGGTAATACTTTCAGTTGATAGTAAGTTAATCACAAAGCATCTCCATATAGTTGAAAAACAGGAGTACATACGTGTGCGACATTATTCTGAGAGCAATGCTTGGTGCCCCTGTAGGTTCTCCCATCTCCTGTCATTAGCACCAGAGTGTCCCAGGAGTCTGTGGCCCTCAGGTGCAGGATCAGTGGCCTGCAGAAGAAAATCCAAACCTTTTTCCAAGGCCTGCAAAGATTTTCTTGCTCTGGCTCTTACCTCCTGTCCGCCTTGTAAGTCCTGCCCCTGCTCTACTTGCTTCACACCCCGGTGCCCCTGAATGTGCCCTGGACTCTGGCTCACTTTACTCCCAGAGTGTGGAAGCCCCCCTTGCACACGTCTGCACAATAAGCCCCTCTTCAGTCTCAGGGTTAATGTCACCTTCTCTGAGAAGTCTTTCTTCTATTGTTGTTTCTTCTGTTCTCTCTCTGCAAAAAGATAAAATAAAATAACAATCACTTGCAGTCTGCTTCAGCCTTCTCTGTCTCCTAACTCCAGGGAGGGTCCCCTCCGCCTGGCTTTTCCTACTCAAGAGGGGGTCCCCCCAACCCTGGACACCGCACACGGCTTTTCCTTCTCCTTTGCTTTCTCTCTCCATTGATTTGCACGTGCAGAACATGTGTGTGTGTGTGTGTGTGTTCATGTGTTAGGGATGCTATGATCTCCTGTTACTGGTGGTTGATGGCTAAGGTGAAGATGCTCTCCAGGAACATGAAAGTCAGGGAATTCAGGCTGTCCCCTTCACACTCAACTAAATTGTGAGATGAACACAAAGTGGAACTAGGCAAAGCTGTTCTGATGAGAGAGGCTGGCTCCAGGGCCAGCAGAGCTTGGTGATCATCCTGAACTCACAGCCACATGGGGAAGGTTCTTGGCAGATGGAGGCAGCAGTCTTGGTCAGAGATGGGAGCAGGGAGTCCCCGGGCAAATGTCGGCAGGACCCTCTTTGGCTTTGGGGCCGACCAGGGACAGATTGCCAGGTCATCTCTAGTTGGCTACTGGGCGTGGTGGTCAATGACTTTGACTATTTCTGATACCATTGGCAAAAACATCTCTCTTGTGATTGAATGAAATCTTGTCTTATCTTGATATCACTAAACATCCAAATCTCCTGTCTCTCCTTATTCTTCAAGACACCGTGAACAGCGTTATTATGACTCGGCATCTCAAGGAGGTCTCCAAAGGGAGAGGATGCACCCATTACACCAACCACCAGCGTTTCCTTTCCCAAGACGGTGCTTTCTCATATAACATGAATAGCGTGACTTCTGACTTGAACTGGGGAGAAAATGTTCTAAAACTGCCGATGTAAATATTTTATGTCTTTGCCTGGTTTTACGGAAATGGAGAAATATTCCCCATAGGGCTGTTTCTAGCACTTCCTCTCAATCAAACAGCTGGAGGTGTAGCATTAATTTAGCAGACAGTGGTCGTCACTCCGGAGAGCATTCCCTGGGGGCCCGTGTGCTTATTGTCGTTCTGCTTTGGCGCGTTTAAACATCAAGCACACAGAGAACTGAGACACTCTTATGTACCTCTCAGCACACAAGCTTTCGTAGCAGCACCTGCGTCAGTCACACTTTGACAGATGCTGGATGACCGCTGGCCCAGGTTTTAACTTTAAGATGAGTACCAATAGTGTGCGTGGCTGGTGGGGAGGAGATTTGGGTGCTTGGGGAGCAAATATGATATCTGACCTTTTACCCTGGAAGCCAGGGAGTCTGACTGTTTGTGCTTCAACTTGTTGTGAGTTTAGACGGCACCGGGTCCTGCTGGCTGGGTCCAAATTCCATTTCGAGTCTCCTCAAGTCTCCAGAAAGGTACTTGCTAGGAACTTAGAAATCTGATATCTAAAATGTCACCAACTGTAGCAATAACAACAGAAATATTTGGCTTGACTTTATTTATCAAAGATTTAATTGATAGAAATCACACACACACACACACACACACACACACTCGCCCACCCCCAGCTTCTCCCTCCACTCTGACCCTCTTTTCCCCGCTGTCCATTCTCTCTCCTGAGCTTCCTGGGTTCCTGCTTTTCATTCTGGAATGAAATCTCAGGCCAGACCGCAGAGCTCGGAGGGCTGTACACAGGCTTTTATTGCTCATTAATGATCTAAACCAGACGTAGTCACCGAGAAGTGCACTTTCAAAGCATTTATTTGATCAACACAATTTACCACCTCTGTCCCTCTCTTGCAGGATCTAAGGGATGAGTTGTCACTGCCTTTGTGACAACCTTCAGTAATTTTGAAGACCGACTTGTGTTGCTGGGTGTTCACTCACAGTTAGACAGTCTCCTGTGTCAGCAGCAACCAGGCCCCCAACCTAAACCACCCACCTTCACCCCAAAAACTGACCAGCGCTGCTGAACATCAGGGGTTTCCATTTCAAAATGGAAAGAGTAGAAGCCAGTCAATTGTTGATGAGATAAACAATTGTTTAGGTAAAGCAATTCATATTTTTCTTATAAAATGTGGGTAGAGGAGACCAGGGAACAGAGATCGTTTATAAGAGGAGAAAGTGTTTTGGTAATATCGTAACATCTGAAAGTTATGAAGCACATACATTTCTTGAGCATGAAAAATATTTCACGTATTGTGGTACCTCTCTAAATGTTCTCTTGATTAAGTTGTGATATAAATGAATAAAACATAGATCCAATGTCTTTCCTAACTTCACACCACCCATGGTGGGCATGTCTTAGATTGGTTATTATTTATTAGAGAGAGAAACAAAAAGACTAATTTGTTAAGGAAGGGACTCTGCATGAGTTCCTGGTAGAACCATTACTCAGCAGAGGGTATTTTAAGCCTGAATTTCCTTTTTCCCTTTCTCCCCTTGTATAAAAGTTGTAGAGTGGACTTCAAAACCCCTAGTAGGGATGTATTAATTCAGTGATCTATTGCTTTATAACAAACCACCCTCTCACTTGGTTTAGTGGCTTAAAACAATAGCTGCTTATTTCTTCTTGTGATCCTGGGTCTAGCTGGGGGGTTCTGCCGAGGTCGTGTGCAGCTGGGAGCTTCACCGAGGTGGGCCATCTAAAGACTCCCTGGGTCTCCCTCCCCGGCCCTCACATCTTTAGTAGTCTAACCCGAGTTTCTTTGCAGCGTGGAGACTGCCTCCCAGGAATGAGTGTGCCAGGAGGGGACACAGGGGCTTATCAAGCCTGCTCGCAATGTGCTTGTTAATGTCCGTGAGTCAAAGCAAGTCCCAAGGCCAAGTCCAGAGACAGTGGGGGGGGGGGGCGGGCGGTGGGGCAGGAGTCGCACAAGTATGTGAACCCTGGGAGGGATGTTTCCTTGGGGCCTGCCAGGTGGACTGATGTGGGAAGAGGAGGCGCTGAGGCTGCCGGGGCTGGTAGCCCATCATTCACACCTACCTGGATGCAGAGGGGTGCATCACATGTACTGCTGTGCAGGTGGAAATTGCGACTGGCCCAGCAGCTAGGATTTCTGGTGCTAAAAGGTGTATTTATCACCTGTGTTGTTTTCGTTGGGGTCAGTTCAAATAAGCAATGTGATACCTTGCCTGAACTCTCCACTGAATCTTCCTCCTTTGTCGGGGGGAAGCTTAAAATGAGCAAACACTGGTACTTTGCTGAGTGTGCAGATGGCTGGATGAGATGGAGTCTGGGTGTTTCCGCGGTTTCCATCTGCCCCCTTTCCCAGAAAAAGGGACAGATTTCAGCTGCATTTGGACAAATAGAGTAACAGAGCACAGGGCATAGGAAGCCCTTTTAAAAACCTATCACCATGATCTTCAGTAGCAGTATTCTACACAGAGCTGACACTACTCTGCACCTGCGTCCCAGAGCAGTAAAGCTGGGTTACAAGTGTGAGCAAAAAATATTGCCAGCCATAATCAGTAAAGAAAGGATGCTGTGGCCATCAAGTCATAAGCTGCTACTGCCACCCCCGACAGTGAGCAGACGGAACTCAGGATGCAGACAAGCAGGCAGCCTGGCCTCTGCAGCCACCCCCAACCTTGCAGTCCTGAGGGAACTCAGGATGTGAAAGGACAGGACACTGGCCCTAGATAGCCAGGTGCATATCAAAGGAGTGATTTCAGTGAGCCCAAACCTTTGCACCTTCCCATACACAGAAAAGCACTAAGTTCCTTAACTTGAGATACCTGGTTTTCTTTAATTAACAGTAATCTTTTGATGTTCTGACTACCTGGTCTTTGTTGCAAAAACTTATATATCCTGGCTTCTCCCTTGTCCCTTCAGAGCAGTCTCTCAGAGCGATCTGAGAGGCTGTCACCCCAGGCTTAAGTCCTCAGAAACGTCTGCCGAATAAAACATAACTCTCAACCTTTATGTTGTGCACTTTATTTCAGTCGACAGAGATGAGCTGCAGCCCTGCCTCCCCCAGGGTCAGCATCGGTGGTTTTGCCCCGGGGATCCTGTCTGAGACCAACGGATTTTGACTGCCTGTTACTGTTCTTCTGCCACGCCCTGGCTACACTTTCCAGACATTACTTTGCTTTTCCCTTGCAGGCAGTTTGTGAAATGCCCACATTTGGGATTTAAGCAAGAACGAAGCTCTGGGAGAGCGTGCTGGGACAGAGCTGTTGGGAGGACCCGCAGGGCACAGAGCTGAGAGGAACGCCCAGTGTCACCAGGCTTCCGGGGCCTCGCCCTGCCTTTGCCACTGACCAGCTCTGTATGTTTCATCTCTTGGAGCTTTAATATCTTCAGCCTCACCAGGAATTGAAGCTACGGAATCTCCATTGTCTCCTTTCTCTGTAATTTTAAGATAATAACATTCTTTTCAGCTTTGATCTCCACAGGCTTAGGAATTTTCATCCTAAGCAAAATCAGTATCAAATGAAGAAATCATTCATTCTCACTAAACTCCAAGCGCAGAAAAGTATGTCTTGAGACTGTTGGGATCAGCGGGCCGGTGGGCAGAGTCCTTCTGCACAGACACATGGAGAAAAGAGGCAGCTGAGGTTTTTTCTTTTTCTTTTAATTAAAGTATAGTCAGTTTACAATGTTGTGTTAATTTCTGATTACAGCATAGTGGTTCAGATTTATATATAAAATCCTTTTCATAGTCTTTTTCATTATAGGCTGTTAAAAGGTATTGAATATAGTTCCCTGTGCTATACAGTAGGACCTTGGTGTTTATCTAATTTATATATACTAGTTAGTATCTACAAATGCCAAACTCCCAATTTATCCTTCCACCTCCCACTTTCCCCCTGGTAACCAGAAGTCTGTTTTCCAAGTCTGTGAGTCTTTCTGTTGTTGTTGTTGTTTAACTGAAGTATAGTCTGTTTATAATGTGTTCATTTTGAAGAAGCTGTGGCTTTTAAGAGAGCAGCAGGCTGAGTCCGGGGTAGATGAAAGTTTTTCCAGGAAGACAGAAAATCTCTCACCTTCTGATGAGGCATTCAGTGAGTAGACTCTTCACTAATCAAAACCTGAGAAAGGTTAAAGGAAAAAAAGAAGAAAAAAAAAAAAAGGAAAAGGAAGAAGAGTCAAATAATACAAAATAGAGAAAATAGTAAAGCTGATTAAAGTGAGTTTATGCCATGGGCATCTGTTGGTTTTTGTCCTTATATGAAAATAATTTGGCCTGCGCCCATCTGTGTGCGCCAACATGACACTGAACCCCTGCCCTTTAAACCTCCTATGCCAGACAGGGAAATTAATAGAGAGAGAGATGCGCTCCCTCTTTGATCTGTCCTCACCGAGATTTCCCAAGTTAATTAGCCTCTCCTGGGGGAGGTGGCGTAATCTCTTATTGACTCAGTAACAATTAACTCTTAACAATTAACCACAACCTTCAGTCACAAATATGCCACAATTTAAACAATGTCATAACGTCCTTAACTGACGAAGACGTCAATCCGCAAGTACTTACTATCCTCGAGGCGCTGTGTTGACCGCGGGCCGGCAGGCCTCTAAGAGGCGGCAGGTGGAAGGCGTGGGGAGCAGGACGGCGACGCCCGCGCCGGGGCGGCTCCTGGGAACCGCGGGCTCCGCAGCAGTGACCTTCGGAAACTGCCATTAACAACTGTCTAGTTCAATACTTTTTTGAATCATCAAATTAACATATTCTCATTAGAAGAATGTTGGAAAAACTAGAAAGGAGAAATGCAGCCACAGTCCCACCCCGAGTGTCTGGCATTTTCACCCCAGTTCTTTCTCAGGCACCGCGCTGTCCCCATCCCTGCCCGTCCGCGCCCGTCCGCGTCTCTCCGTGCCTTACCGGGTAGAGCCGGTGAGCCTGCCCTCGGGCTCCGAGCCGAGCGCTTAAGCCCCTTCCTGCACCTGTGGGGAGTGGAGAGGCTTCTTACTTCCGCAGAAATGTCAGTTTTGATTTTCTTCTTGGGAATGTTCTTTAATCGCTCGCACTAGTTTGATCCAAACGAGGGACACAGCCCCGTCCTCAGTTTCCTCTGTCTGTGGACATTGCTGTGTGTCAGACCCCTGCTGGGGCCCCAGGATTTCTCCCCTCACCTGCGCCCACCTGGAAGGAAGGGTTCTCCACACCCGCCTGAGCTCTGGCCGCCCTGCTAGTTCGTGACGGGTGTCAATCACACTATACAAACGATCGGCAAGCATTCCGCACGTTAGCAGATTCTGTTCCTTTATGTCCATTCTCACGCAGCGTCACAAGAAAGTTCATGTCAAGGGTGGCTGCGCACAGACACTGGAAATCCCACGTTGAGCTGCGGGTGGGTGCTAGGAGGCTCCTTCCAGGCTGAGCTTCCATCCCGCACCCATCACTGAAACTGAGTAAGAAAAGGCGCCCGCTAGGGAACCCACACTAGGGAACAGCTGTTGTTATACCCCCTCCCCGACCCCAAAGGCCCTGTGACCTCTTAGAGGTGGTCCTGCTGAGAACAAGACACAGCTCTGAGTCCATGTGGAGCTGGCAAAATATTCAGGGAGCCCAGGTTTTCTAAGAGCCAAAAATAATCACATGACTGCCACATGGCATGGCTGCCCAGATGGGAGCAGCAGTCAGCACTCTGGTCCTAGAGAACTGTGTGCTTGGCCGCCTAACGTTTCATGACGGCTGGGGGCTGGCAGTTGAGCGGGCAGCTAGCAGGAGGGGCGCCTGTCTTCTCCACACCACAGTCCTCTGAGCAGCACTGGGCCTCACAGGCAAAGAGCATCTTCACTGGTCTGTCAAACCGTGTGATGCTTCTGACCAAACTTGCTCTGTGGGTATGCTGAAGACAGATATGACAGTTGTGAGACTGGTGACTCCGTGGGTTTACAAGACCAAAAGATACAGAGCACGCGTGATGCAGCGGACAATGGGCCCCGCTAGTGAGGTGCAGTCATTGAAAAGACAAGTTAAAGTCTGTAGCCTGATCAATATCGAGAAAATGCAGAATATGAAAGTGAACATATGTTTATATATGCACGACTGGGACACTGTGCTGTACACCAGAAATGGATACATTGTAACTGACTGTACTTCAATAAAAAAAAAAATTAAAAAAAAAAAAAGAAAAGAAAATACAACAGTCCTGTACTGAGATTGCTTCCAAATTGGTTTGGATTTAACTGTAAGGAGAAAGCCTTGTCCCTACTGTTTTGTGCATCAGAGATTTAGCTAAAGGTCTGAAATGCCTTTAGTAGCAGAGTCCCCCCCAAAGGGCCACAGCGTAAGAGGGGTCCGAGGTCAGACAGGCCTGCTGTGGATCCAGGGCTCTATCCCTTTATTACTGCAGAACTGTGAACATTATTTTTCTATGCCTAGTTTTATCAGTTAAAAAAAAAATCCTCCTTTCTAGAGAGCTTTGAGAAAAAAACTAAGAGCTAGTAAGGAGTTCTAGATAAGGAAAGCTCTCATGCTGCTAATGTTGGATGTGGTTGCCAGGCTTCGGAAGACTCACCAGATACGGGGAATTCAGAGGCCCAGAGCTGGCTGGGGATAGGCTATGGATTTGGTTCAACTCATGCACGGTTTGAGCCAGGAATGGGTTGTGACCACCAGGTGCTCCTCAGTAAGCCGGATCTTATGTGGGATCCGCGTGGTTATTGAACGTCCTTTGCTCTGTGTGTGTGTGTGTGTGTGTGTGTGTGTGTGTGTGTGTGTGAGTTCAGGTCCTCCGGGCAGGAGGCCATAAGGTGGGGTTAGGAGTGAGGGAAGTTTATCGGGGAGTGCTGTCTACAGCAGGCGGAGAGGAAGCAGACTGGATAGCGCCACTACAGACGGTGATGCAGATGGGATGGTCTTAGTCAATCCAAGGGGAAGCTCTGGGGCCCTGGTGTCCTTCAGAGCAGCCCCATGTTGGACAGGAGCAGCCGGGCCGCAGTTCCCTGCCCTGCTGGGTCAGCTGGGGCTGCCCAGGAGGAGCATGGCCTCAGCTTGAATGGCCACTGCCTGCCCTCTTCACAGTTGGGCTGCCAGCTCCTTTCTGGAGGGGAGATTGGAGCCATGGCCTGTGTCTGCTGCACGACCGAGGGGACTTCAGATCCGAGAGGTCCATGTGCTGACCGCGTGGTGGTGAGAACAATGACTGAGTATTAGCCTCTAACATGTGCTTGACCTTATTTTCGATAATTGTGTTCTTCAAGCTTCAAAGTAATGGAGTGTTAATTTGCATTTTCTTTATTTGAAAAGTGAGAAGCTCAGAGAGCATAAGTAACCTGTCCAAGTTCAATGGTTAGAAAATAGCAGAGCCAAGGAACTTGAATGCAAGAAATAAAACGATCCATGAAAGGTAAAAACTTGTCTTATCTTCTTACAATAATAGAAGACATACATTTAGCTTATCCAGAGAGTAGAAGGACTTTGCTCTGGTCACAGTGTGCGGTGGGAGGGGGACAGTGGGGACAGACTTCTGGACTAATTACATCAATGTGGGACAGAGGATGTGAGAGTGTCAGTTGTAGATGGATTAGTATACTTATGGCCACCTGCCTCCAGAATAGTGGCCTGGAAAACCCGGCTCATAGGATGTCAGCATTCAGAAAGTCACAGAGGAACAGCAGCTAGTTCCTTTAGCTGAGAGGAGGTGGCGAAGGGAGTAGAGAATTGCCTTAAAAAAAATGGGCCACATTTTGAAATCAAACTGGCAAAATTAATTATACCTGTAATGTTAACAGTGATAAGTAAACTGATAGGAATCAGAGCTCAGACTTTCAACAATATTGGGTGGCAGAAACTGTCTTCCCCAGATGCCTTACTTAATGTGAATTTGCTGATAAATTTTATCCAGTCTGTCGGGGCAGATTTCCATGGATAGTGAAGATGAAATGGAGTTCATCTGCAGGTCGTCGGGACACCTGCCTCCATTTCCCGTGCTGGGGGACAAGCCCCACTCTGCCTCCGAGGTGTCATTGCCCTTGGGCTTTCAGAAAGCGATAAGAAATTTATCGTCTGCTTTGAGTCTGTTGAGATTCCAGGTAGCGTCTTCAGAATTCCATCCCACTAACCTGGATGGGCCTTTCTGATGCCCAGCTGTCCTTATTGAACTGGGAACTGGCAGGACTGGCTCTTCTCTCATCCATTCATAGAGCAAAAGGAGCCCATTTAAGTTCATCAAAAGTCCACTGACAAGCGATAGTAGAAACATCTTTCTCCTAACCTGCAAAGTGCAATTTTGAAAGATCCTCAGAGAGCGAACAGTGGCCGTTACAATTTGAATTCCTTCATCCTAATTCATGCAGCTCGTCCTGCTATTCCTACACGTCCAGCATTGAGAACAGACACTAGGATTCCTATGTCAAGGGTTCAAGTGAGGGGCAAAATGATTGCTTTACTCCCAGTGGGGTTATTCATCCAAACATCCCTTCTAGGGGAGGAGGGGCGTTGAACCGGGCTCAGGTCCTGGGCCTCCACCAGGGAAGCGGAGACCGTGGCATGGGATGGTCCAGCCTGGACTTGAGAGGTGACTTGAGGGGTGACCTCCAAACTAGGGTTGCCATGCAAAATTTGGGACATACTTCTACTAAATTATTTGCTGTCTCTCTGAAATTCAAACTTTTTTGACTTTATATTTTATCGATTATTATCAATATTTTAAAATCCTGGGTTTTATCTGGCAGCCCTGCTCTCATCCCAATTTCCTAAACTGAAGAACAGAGTTAAAATATCAGCACAAAGGAGTAGCCAGAAAGATTGGCTCTGGTAACCAGGCAATGGGGTCAATTAGAGATTGATCAAAGCAAGAGCTCTGGAGTTGTTAGAATCAGTAGAAGTTATTGATTGATTGAAACATACCAAGTTCACGTCACAGTGATGTGTGAACCTCTCCACTAGACACAATATGAAGAGGTGCAGCAAGCACGTCCCCCTCACCGGGAACCCGTGACTCCCTTGCTGCGTTCTGAGCCTGGCTGAGTTTTCTGTCTGTCTTATGGCTCTCCTGGCCACCCACCTCCACTGTCATCACCTGATCTCTGCCTCCCCTGGGGTTGGTTGATGGTGGGCCCTGGGGCACATGGGAGCCGGGAGAGGTTGAGGGTTTCGGTGCTTGGCTGCCCAGCTGGGGCCCAGGTTCTGTACTGAGAACTGACCAGTGCTTCCTGCTTGACCCTCCGGGCTCGGGTGGTACGGCTTCTGCTGGTCACTGATCCCTGGGCTTCACCATGGCTCATTGGTTTCCTTCATCCTCTTCTGACTTTTCTAGATAGCTTGCCGCTTAAGTCTCCTCAGTTACCCCTTTGAGTGTGTCATCTCTGTCCTGTGGGGACACTGATTGACACAAGCGTCACAGTCTCTCCTATGATTCTGCTTTTCAGGTTGTCCATAAAATCTGATGAAAAAAAAAAAACCAACCAAAGACAAAAACAGTGAAGTGAAGGAATGCACTATACACTGGGAGAAAGTAAAACTACAGTGGCAGGTGTGCTGACCGTGCAGGGATGGGGGTGGTGGGGGCCGGGGCAGAGGTGCTGTGGCTGCTGGGGTGGTGTTCATGTTGTGCTGGCCAAGGTCCGTTGTAAAAGAAGTCCTCGCATTTATCATCCGTGTAAATATTATGTGCTTGTACAGTGACAGGCGGAATAGCCATTCCAACCTGCGCAGTGACGAATTTCCATAAATAGGTATTTTATATAATATACACATGTACATCTCATCTAAAGAAGACCTCAAATAGTTGACCGGTTTTCACAAAGAAGAAAGCAAATCCCCCAGGACGAATGACTGCTACCTTTCCTTGAACATATTTTGAGCTGCCCTAAGAGAGATCACAAAAGACAAAGAAGGATGTTCTAGGGAAGGACATTTTACTTCTGTGCCAGCGAAAACTTTGTAACAGTGTGAGATCCAAAGAGAATTCATAAAGGGGGAGGGTGTAGCTCAAGGGGTAGAGTTAGCACTTAGCATGCACAAGGTCCTGGGTTCAATTTCCAGTACCTCCTTTAAAAAATAAATAAACCTAATTACCACCCCCCAAAAAAGTAAAATAAAAAAAAAAACTTACAGTTCAGAGCTCTATGTTGTTTGTTCGTAAGAATCACTTGATTTTGGTGATATAACATATTTTGTCATTTAAAAGAAAATCTCATGAGTTTAATTACGTGGCATAAACAGATTAAGAAAAAGTTTACTAAGCTGTCCCAGCCCTGGTAACCCCTTTTAACGTAGGGCTCGCTCTTTTTTTTTCCCTTGCATGCAAGGAGCCTTAATGAAAAATGGATTCTTGCCAGACATGTCTAGGAGTCAGTAGTCTTTTGCATTTTGGAGAGTGTGATATTAGAGAAACAAACTCTGAATGTCTTAATATGTTAGAACACTGCCTGGCTCACAGTAAGTGCAGTGTAAGGGCCTGCTAGCGTCCTTGTTAGTATTGTACTTGGGCATCATCTTTTCACACCAGGGTTCCAGGTCCTGAGAACTCTGCTCCACCTGCCATAGGCACCACCCACCCCCTCGGCACGCCCCATCCTGCAGCTCGTCCCCACTGTCACCACCTGCACACCCGTGGGAAGTCACGCCTGGTCTCTGCTTCTGCAGATGCTCCAGAGATTGAAGAGGAAGATGTCCCCAGGGCCGTCCCCTGGTGTCCAGCAGCTCCCCACCCAAGTTTCCACCGCCCGAGGCACTGCGCCGACAGCCACAGGATGGTCAGATGCTGTTCTGCCACAGACTCTGGGATGGAAGGTGGAAAGGAAGCTGTGGGGAAATTAACATAGTTTCTAAGTAAAAAGAAAGTGTGACCCTGGCAATTATAGTATATCCTTGCGCTGGCCCAACAGCCAGTTACAAATAGTCACCAATACCAGTTAGTTATTTAAACTTAATTATGCAGTAATTAAATGGAACACTTCTCTTTTGCACTTTTCCTTTCCTCAGAATAGTTCAAGTCTTTGTGAGAGTCTGATTAACTTGCGGTTTTCACAGAGTATGAGGCTTGTGGTTATTTTTGGTTTGTGTACAAATGTAACTAACAATAATTCGTCATTGCAGTTACAATTTTTAAATACACAACTCATTGCAATGGGAAAGGCCTGTGAATTGTCTTATAGAAGAAAATTCAGGGAAAAAAAAAAGAGAAGAATATTCAGAAGCAGCCATTTCTTCAGATGCTGTACAAACTTTGTCTCTTTTTAGATAGGGATCCATATTTTTATTGGTTTAACAGCAAAATAAAAGGCAATTGCTCCTTATGAGCTGACTCTAGTACGGAAACTTGTTGCTTCTTAGGTCTGATGAAAGGTCACCCAGTAGCAAGAATCCCTGCAAGAGGGGACATATAATATCAAGTTATTTGGGTTCAATTCAGCCAGTGGGTTTTTTTTTTTTTTTTTTTTACTTTTTTACTTTTAAAAAATTTTTTATTTTTTTCAGTTTTATTAGGTAGAATTATTACAGTTTGGCTGCACATACACATTATACTGCATGTAAACACATATATACAATACACTGCACATTTTTTTTAGTTTAAATACATGCACTGATCATTGTTTCTAATAAAAGATTAGAGCTTTAGCTTTTTAACTTACATAGTTATCAAAGGAATAAAGCCAACCACAAAATAAGAATCAACAGAATGTGGTAACCCAATTGTAAAGGACGGTCAGATGCGCTCACACATATTCAAGAAATCCATCATCTAAGGTATAAATAGTAAGTAGTTCATTTGTGTCCTTATTTTTTTATTTTATTACTTTTTATTTTTTAAGTGAGCTTATTTACTTCTTTTATTTTCCTTTTCTTTTCTTTTTTCTTTTTTTTTTTTTTTTGTTTTGATGAAAGGGCTGGGGATTGAACCCAGGACCTTGTGCGTGCCACGCTCTACCACTGAGCTATTCCCCTCCCTCCCCTAGATAGTGTTTTTTTTAATCAATCATCACATACTAGACACTATTCCAGGCATTGTGAATTGGGAGATGATTAAAGTGCTGTGTCCTTCAGAAGCTCACAGTTTCTTCCTGAGACCGGAAGCTAGCACACAGAGATGAGTTCTATAGATGGTGCCCAGGATGGGAGCCTTTATGGAGCACCCGAGGCTGGCGGTTCCTTCCAAAGGGAGCTCGCTTTTCCTGAGTTATGTGTCTGTCCCCTCTGGTCGATTAGGTACTGCTGGAGGACAAGGACCATGTCTTCCTTGTTCTGTCCCTACCAAAAGTCCAGGGCTCAACTTATTTTTTTTTAAAGAAAACTATAAAGAAAAAGGGAAGGAGGAAAGGAGGGAGAAAGAAAAAAAAAAACAGAAATAGAAATGTTAATAAAAGAGGTGAGTCTTGAGTCAAACATTAAAGGATGAATATGATTTTTCTAAATCAGAAAAGGAAGAGGGAATGCTGAATTCTGCCTGGAATGGGAAAAGAGTCAGCAAGGATTTCATAGAAGACATGACATTTGAGCCAAGACTTAAATGGTACCAGCATCTGCCACCTGGAGAAGGAGAGAAGGGGTGAGGCATAGCACGCAGAGTGACACATATAAAGAAACGTAAGTGACAGTGTGTCAATTTCTGGTGTACAGCACAGTGTTCCAATCATGCATATATATACATAAATTCATTTTCATATTCCTTTTCGTTAAAGTTGTTACAAGGTATTGAATATAGTTCCCTGTGCTGTACAGAAGAAATTGACATATTGTAACTGACTATACATCAATAAAATTTTTTAAATTAAATTAGAAAAATTAAAAAAAAACGTAAATACTTGGAAAATGGATCTATCAGACATGTTGCCAGTGTGGCCTAGACATGGAGAACTGAGAAGAGATGAGGTGGACTCCAGATGGTGAGACCATGAATGGCAGACCAAGAAGGCAGCTCACAAAGTAGAAATAATTGATCTAGTCCTTGATTTAGAGACATACCCAGAGTGGAAGAAGGGAGGAGTAAAGAGAGACCAGGAAATTAATTGAGACCCTTCACAGTGGTCCAGACAGAAGGTAATGAGGGTCTGAGCTAGAGAAGGAACCGGGGGAATGAAAAGCTGTGTTGTGGGCTAGACTCTCTACAGATGATTGACCACAGGAGAAGCTGTATTTAACAAGAGTAAGATTTCCCTTTCAAAGGGACGATGGCTACACCACACGCAGAAAAACGAAGTCAGGGGGAGGAGTTGGTTATGGGCTGGGGGAGGATAATGATCTGATGATGTTGCAGGATTAGGAGATACCTGGAAGGGAAGGCTGGACTTGCTGGCAGGGGTTTTAGCGCCATCTGCCCCAAGCAGCATCATTGACTGATGTTAGGCAGACCTCCAGTGTCCCGCCGTGCCTGCATCTCAGTCTTAAACCGCTAATGGGTGCACAGCCTCTCCCCAACCCCAACCTTCCTCACTCCTGCCCTGTTGAACATGACCTCACTTTACCCTTCTCTGAGACAGGATCAGCTTGGTGATGGTGCCTTAACATACACCCTGCAAACCTTAATGGTTCACAACAATGAAGGTTCATTTCTTGTTCACATTACACATTGTTGCAGGTCAGCTGGGGCCACTGCTCTGTGTCCTCACTGTCCTCCTTATGGGTCCAGGCTGATGGAGCCGCTATTAATAGTCATCACAGCAGTGGGAAGAGAGACTGCGGTAAAACCTGCACTGGCACCTGACACTTCCATTCCAGCGGCACAAGGGACAAAGGGTCCGGGACCCACCTCCCATCTTTTGTGGAAGAATTCCAAATACTCTTCTCTTAAGGAGATAGAGCTCAACTTCCCAGTTCCCCACGTGTGCTGTGCTCAGTGTGCCTTCCCAAAGGCATGGAAAAGAGAAAAACAGTACCGTGACAGTGGAGAAGCCTGGCAAACACCCCACCGGCCAGGTGACCACTGAGAAGTCACACTGGTGGCATGTCGCCTGGATAGGATGTTGTGAGAACCCCCAGGTCTTCCTCCCTAAAATCTACATCCCCAGTCTATTCTTTTTTTTTTTTTTTTTACTTTTTTCCCCTTTTTTATGTACTTTATATATATTTTTGAGGGGAGGTGGTTAGGTTTACTTATTTATTTTTAGAGGAGGTACTGGGGATTGAACCTAGGACCTCATGCATGCTAAGCATGCGCTCTACCACGTTGAGCTGTACTCTCCCCCCCAAGGTTGGCTCCTTAGTTACCATAAATGTGGCGTGTTCATGTGAGATGTTAACTGTAGAAGGAACTGGGGGGGATTTCTGTGGAAAATCTATTAACTGTCTTTGCAATTTTTCCACAAATTGAAAAATATTCGAAAGTAAAAAGTTTATTTCTATAAAACAAAAAGAGGCACATGCCATTTCCGATCACAAAGTTAACCCAAGAACTCAGCTGCTTGCTCTCATTGGATTCTGCCTCTCAGATGCTGTCACTGGGTATCATAATCAGATGACTAAATAAATCAAGGCTGTGTTCCCCTTGTAAATAGCTTGTGGCCAAGAGTGACCAAATACCAAATAAATTCATCAACTGTAATTAGGGGCGAAAGGAAATCAAGTCAAGGGTAGATGCTAGTATTCCGTAAAACATAGCAAAACAGTGAAGAAAAACGACAGCGCTCAGAACCATCGCTTCCTCTCCCGTTTCACTGTCTGATGTGGGCCTTGTGACCACAGCTAATGCACAGCGTGTCCCCAGTATTTACCTCCTTCTACCCTTTAGATCTGAAGCTTAGTGCCACTTCCTGGGCTTCTGTGACTCGGGGGTCCTTGGTAGCGAGGATTCCGGTTTTTGCGTTGCCCACCCTGGGTGGACGTCTCCCTTGGTCCAGGCGGGTCCCCACAACACAAAGTCCCTTCTTGTGCAGAGTGCTCCTGCCAAGTCGGCCTGGCCCCAGCAGTAAACGGAACAGAGGTAATAATATCTGGGTTGCAACATGAAAAGGCATCAGAATTCAACAGCATTGAGGAGGAAGGGAGAGGAGAGGTGAATGCACCCAGGACCAGGCATGCTCCGCAGGGGACGCAGCCAGGACCCAGGCTGGCTGGACGGGAAGGCTTTGTCGGGCAGAGTGGGGTGAGGAGGAGGGGCTGTGCCTCTGGGCTGTGAAAGGCCCGGTGTGCTCACCAGACGGGCCTGCACTTCTGAGCAGGGAGAGGATGAAAGGGGTGTTGGGTGGAGGTTGTTCTGGGAAGATGAGTCTATGAAAGGATGCTCAGAAATGATGTAGCAGACTGTCGGGGTAGGAATGGTAATCTGAGAGATGTCCTCTATGGCTACTCAAATTGCCAGGAGTGTTCTGGAATAGAAAACGATAGAAAGACGTTCAAAGGTGGAAGCGAGATGGAAGCTGTCAGCTTTAAATCCCAAATGGATTTATGTACAGTCTATGATCTACTCTTGGCATCTGAGAGAAAGCGATTTCCCAGAGGCATACGCTGAGATGTTTCGTTTATAACAAACTGCTCCAGGAGAGTGATTCTCTCTCTTCCTCATCTGATTATTTTTTCTGAAGCCCTTGGTAGTCCTCATTTCCATGTCCACTCTCTCACAGTAACCTGCATCTCTGAGCGGCTCACAGGGTCACTGCTGCCTTCAATGAATTAGCAGCCGGGCCGGGAGCCAAGATCACGCGATTTCGTGTTTACAAATGGCCTTGTTGCATCTGCAGGGCTCAGTCGCAGTTGGTGGGCTGGCGGTGGGTTCTTGCTGTGTCCCGGGAGAGAGTCTTCTGTTTTCTAGCGTCCCTTCTCTAATCAGTGTCATTATGCTCTCATTTCCTCAAATGCTGCCCCTGATGGGGGTTTCTGTTTCATGGAAGAAAGTAATTGAGTTGGTGTCTTCGCCATAAGGGTGCATCGACGTCTACGGCAGACACTGTAAATGGAGAGTGAGAGGTTGGATAATCGTGAGCGGTGCTGGGGGGGAGCAGCGGTGATCGCCCCGGTCTTCCTCTGGGGGGGTCCACGCAGCGTCTGGGAACTGTGCTCTGCCAACTGCCTCCGCTTTGCCGAAAAACTACCTGCTATGTTCATGAACTGCTGTTTGGGTAACACTCTTCTCGCTGTCCTAGGCATTTTCCTCCTTTACAGAGATTTTTATAGTGTCTGGGGGGTCCCTTTGCTGGAGGACAGCACTGCGTATAACAGTCAGCACGGTGCGGACTGCGGAGGCAGAGAGAAAGGAACGCTGGCTGTTCAGTTTCCAAATCTCCGGTTTCTTTACTTCGTGGTTTGATGTTGCTTTGTTTCAGAAAATATTAGCATATAAAATTCAATTTGGCTTTCCTCCTTCCCCAATTAGAAGTTAATGAATTTTGTTGGTGTTTGATCTGACCACAGGCTATTTCATTAGCTAAATAAAAGTTGCTTTAATTTTAGGGATCTCATAATTACACCGGATGGGAGACTCTGGTGTGAGTGGGTAGTTACATGGTTCTCATGCAGTTTAATGTTATATATTTTCCCTAGAGATGGACAGCGTGGTCCTGATCATTAACATAACTACTTTAATATGGATTACAAAACAGCGTCGAAAATTGGATAATGTCATTGTTCTCTGTGTAATCAGAGGCTGCATCTTTGTAGGGAGGGTCTCCCTCCAGAAAGGGGACCTCCCTGGGTCTTGTGGGAATAGAGCAGGCAAGGAGACATTCAGACAAAACACATTAGGCACCAAGAGAACTTGACAGGCTGTGATGAAACTGACAAATCATGGCTCCCTTGCCATTTCTTTCTCAAAAAAAGAAAGAATTTGGATCCATTATACAAATATGTTTTAAAATACAAATCATTCTTTGCTCCTGCTGGTAGCTTTTAAGACAAGTAGAAGAAATGATTGTACTAAATGACATTTGAATTGTACAGCTAAAACCTAATCTTACCTATCACATTACAGTTTAGAAACATTCATGAAGGCAGCTACGCACGACAGTCTGAGTGTATCTCACAAACATCGTGTGGAGCAAAACCAGCCAGACCCAGACGTTTATGTCCCACACGGCTGGTCACATAATGATTTCTTGTATAAAAAGAGGCAAAACTCATGTGTGGTGTTAGGAGACCAGAGAGGGGTTACCATCGGCAGTTAGGATGGGATGGGGCGTGAAGGGGGCATCTCGGGTGCTGATAATGGTCTGCTTTTCATCCTGGTCGTGTGAGTCTACTCACTTTGAATTAGGTCATTGCAAGTTGTGTATTTGTAAATAGAAAAAAATTTCAAAAAAAAAAAAAAAAAAGAAACAACTTTTCATCTAGCGAGAGAGCGAGAATATTCACATAAATATTTCATTTAACTTCCCAACAGCAACCTGTGAAGGAGGCACGTGGGGTGTCAGGCCCCCACCCCAGAGGTGCTTTGGGTCTGGGAGAACTGCTCTTTGCTCCTGAGCTGAGAAGGGCCCGGCCCGCCCGTCTTCTGACGTGGGTCCAGCGCGTTCCCTCCCCTGGTTCCTACCGGCTGGAATGTGCCAGTTGAATCAGGGCAGACGGGAAGAAGCCGGGCAGCCCTCTGGACACAGTATGATGTAGAGGAGAAGAGAGGCACACAGAGCCTCACACTTGGATTAACAAGAAAGAAACAGACATGAAATAAGTGGTTTCAAAGCCAGTTGGACCTGTTGCTAATCTGCTCGGCAAGTGGATGTGACCTTTGTCTCTCTTTCTGTCTCCGTGCTTGGAAGCTGTCACAACTGAAGGTGTTCACAAGTGTGTGGGGGAGGAGGTCAGAGAGGACAGTTCATCCAGGAGCGTGTTTCCACTGTGGGGCTGTGTGGCAGGTGCTGTTCTCTTTGGGAGAAGCCATCACGTCCCTGGTCACCACCTGCCAATGAGCGTCTCCTCTGACTGTCTGCTTGGGGGTGACCCGACTTCTCACTAGGAACAAGCATTGTAGGCCTGCCCCCATTTGTCCTCCACTCACTCAGATCCGGCCAGCCACACACAGGGATATCTAAACACATCTGCCCTGAGTACTGAGGACTCTCAGTGGCCTCTGAAATACAGGGCAAGCGAAGGTAGGAAGGTTTTTCTTCTTTAATTGCAGTTCTATCCAATGAAGAGATTGAATGGGATCACTACCACTTGAATGTTGTTTGTTTTCGACTCAAATGTCTACAAGGCTTCCAGTTACACATAGAGCCTTGAACCCATGCTCCATTCCAAAATCCCACTGAAATGACAGTAATGAATGAATGAGTGAATGGTATAAACCCAGGAGGACGAGGAGAGTCTTGGTGTTGAGAATAGAAGACAGAGAACAGCAGCGCAGTTTTGGCAGATGAGAGCAGAGCTGTGATTGGTAACTGATCAACAGGACAGAGAAAGAATGCAAACATCCCTCTCCACTCCCTACTGTGCCTCCTTCATTAAGCCACACAGCCAGGAGGAGAGTTTATTCTGCAGAGAAATCAAACCAGGGAGGCTTGGGACTTAGTGACATGAGCAGAGAGAGGGATGAGGTGCCCTATTAAAAAAGAAGGAGAATAAGTAAAATCCTACATTCCAAGTGGTTGCAGCCCAAGAGAGAGATGTAGAGGTATGAACACAAGAGGATTTCCCAAGGAGACAACGGGGCAAGACAGCCCACAACCCTGTGTGGTAGAGTCCACTGGATGCCAGCTTCAATCAGCTTTTTAGGGCCTCACTTCTAGCAGACAGAGGATGCCACCAGACACTCCAGGAAAGTTTTTATCATGAGAGGTGAGAACCAAAAAAGTCTAAAAACAGAACATTGAAGGAAACAAGAGACAATGCCAGGAGAAGAAAAAGAAGAAGGAGAAGGAGGAGGAGGAGGAGGAGGAGGAGGAGGAGAAGAAGACGACTAGTGTATAACATCAAGAGATGAGAGAGGATTTTATATTCATGAAACAAGTACAGTATGCTAAAAAAAAAAAACCTTTGGAGAACAAGAAAGGCAGAGCTCTTGAAAATTAAAAATATATTTGCAGGAATATGAGTTCAAAAGAATGTTTTTGCTTGTTTCAGAAGAGAAGTGTGAAAAGCATCACTAAACCCAAGGCCGGATGGACAAGGACCCACATCAGCATCCAAATTGTTGCACCGACAGATTGAGGCAAATCAGCCTCTGCTGGCTGCCTGATTTCAAGTGCAGTGGAATCAGCAAGAGAACTACTGGAAAGTCCACTGCTATGCAAAGAGCTTCTTCAAACACAACTGGGTCATGAATAAACTCAAGGTTAAGTAGCCACATGGATCCCACTGATGTCTCCTTGCAGGACTCTGAAACCAGTAAGTACAATGTGACCACCATTGATAACTCAGGTTCTTCTTGCTGCTGTAACAAATAACCACAAACTTAATGGCCTAAAACAACACACATGTATTATTTTAAATTGACCCACATGGGTCTGGCTGGGATCAAATCAAGGTGTTAACAGGGCTGCTTTTCTTTCTGAAGGCTCAAGGGAGAAACCATTTTCCTGAGCAGTCAAGCTGTTGGTAGAATTCAGTTCTCTGTGATTGTAGCCCTGAAGTCCCCATTGCCTTGCTGGCTGTCAGCTGAGGGCCAACCCAGCATGCAGAAGCTGTGCATTTTCTGATTCGTGGCCACCTCCCTCCTTCTTCAAGTCAGTAATGGTGGGTTGAGTCTCCCTCATGCTTCAGGTCTCTCCCGTTTCTTCTCCTGTCTTCTCCTCTCTCTGACATCAACTGGGTTCTCTACTTTTTTTTTTTTTAACATTTTTTATTGATTTATAATCATTTTACAATGTTGTGTCAATTTTTTTTTTTTTTTTGGTGGGGGAGGTAATTAGGTTTATTTATTCATTCTCAGAGGAGGCACTGGGGATTGAACCCAGGACCTCATGCATGCTGTCCCCTCCCCCTGAGTTCTCTACTTGTTAAGACCCCACGTGATTAGATTGTGCCCACCCAGCTAACCCGGGATCATCGCCCCATCTTGAGATCCGTAACCTTAATCACATCTGCAAAGTCCCCTTTGCCATGTAATGTGCCATATTCCCAGGTCTCAGGGATTAGGACGAGGACATCTCTGCGGGCCATTGTTTGGCCTACCACACCTAGAACATTTACCAAAACCATGCTCCCATATCTCAGGCTGACTCTCCTGCTTGTTGCTGTGGTGTTGATGGATTTGTGGCTGATGACTGGAAGAATGGGGGACATGTAAGAAAGTCACTGAGAAGTCAGATGTACGTTTAAAAAAAATTGCTGCGACCCGGACACAGCATTTGTGTCACTTCCAGGCGGCCAATGTGTAAGGGCTAGATGCTACTGGAGATGGAAGGTGGCTGCCTGCTGACCACGTCCTGCGGGCAGGACCTCTGTCTGTTCCTGCAGGGCTACCCTGCCAGCCGAGTGGAGACATGGTGGTCACCTTTGCCCAGTCAAAAATCACAAATCTGATGAAATGCTTCACTTTCAGCAACGCTCAGCCTCATGATAACAAGGGATTCAACATCAAAAAAAGACTTACAACAAGACTGACCACTCCTCCCATGGAAACTGCCAGATTCCCTGCATAGGTGGTAATAACCCTGAGCTCTAGGCTGAATCAGAACTGATCCAGCCCTGGGCGACATTGTCACATGGCTTGGTTGTTTTCAAGAAGGTTGATCTGGCCAGAAGCCAGAAGAAGCATGAAATCTTGAAATCTGGAGTGATGCCGCGGTTGGCACGATTCCAGTGGGTCTTCCTTGATCATCCTCTCTGGAATAGAGTTCCTGTCCGGGATATGAGAGTCTGCAGCTGTCCGTGTCTTCAAGGCTGTTAACACGAAGGCTGATGGAAGTAGCAAGATCCCACCATTTGTCCAGGAATCTCAGAGTCTACAAGAATAATCTGTCCCACACCTGCCCCCCCCGTCCCACTAAGGTAGAAGAACTGACCTGAGCTATGTGTCCTGTTGGATCATTTAAGTCATTTTTTTTATTCAAGAGGAAAAGATTAGTTAATGAAAACAATGCATCACAAAAGTTTCAAAAGGAAAAGAATGTTTATGGAAATTTTAAGTTTTTAGATTTTAGAGTCAATATTTAAAAATGAAAACAACTTGACCAAAAGTGGGTCTCAGAATATTAAGACAGTTAAAATAACATTTAATGTGAGAAAAATTCGAAGGAGATATTGTAGGATAAATGTGAAGCCATCTCCCAGGAACTAGAATAAAGAAACAAAAAGAAAAGACAAAATCAAATGCTCCATCCACAGGGCCCAACATCCTACTAGAAGGAATTCCATGTGAGGATGAGGAAAATGGAGGAAAGATTATACTTACAAGCTTTTGCACAGCGAAGGAAACCGTAAGCAAAACAAAAAGACAACCTACGGAATGGGAGAAAATATTTGCAAAAGATGAGACTTACAAGGGCTTAATTTCCAGAATATATAAACTGTTCATACAACTCAATAATAATAAAACAAACAAACCAATCCAAAAATGGGCAGGAGACCTAAATAAGCAATTCTCCAATGAAGACATACAAATGGCCAACAGGAACGTGAAAAAAAAAGCTCAATATCGCTAATTATCAGAGAAATGCAAATAAAACAACAATGAGGTATCACTTCACACTGGTCAGAATGGCCATCATTAAAAAGTCCACAAATGATAAATGCTGGAGAGGGTGTGGAGAAAAGGGAACCCTCCTACACTGCTGGTGGGAATATAGTTTGGTGCTACTTTATGGAAAGCAGTATGGAGATTCTTAAAAAATTAAAAATAGACTTATCATAAGATCCAGCAATCCCACTGCTTCCTGGGCATATATCCAGAGGGAATTTTAATTCAATAAGATACATGCAACCCAATCTTCATAGCAGCACTATTTACAATAGCCAAGACATGGAAACAACCTAAATGTCTATCAGCAGATGACTGGATAAAGAAGCTGTGGTATCTTTATACAATGGAATACTACTCAGCCATAAAAAATATAAAATAATGCCATTTGCAGCAACATGGATGGGCCTGGAGATTGTCCTTTTAAGTGATGAAAGCCAGAAAGAGAAAGAAGAATACCATATGATATCACCTATATGTGGAATCTAAAAAAAAGACAGATGAACTTATAAAACAGAAACAGATTCACAGACACAGAGAATAAACTTATGGTTACTGGGAGGGAGGGGGTGAGAAGGGATAAATTGGGAGCTGGGGATTTGCAGATACTAACTACTATCTATAAAATAGATAAACAAGTTTCTCCTGTATAGCACAGGGAACTACATTTAATATCCTATAGTAACCTGTAATGAAAAAGAATATGAAAATGAAAATATGTATGTATACGGATGACTGAGGCATGATGCTGCACACCAGAGATTGACACAACAGTGTCAATTGACTATACTTCAATACAAAAATTAAAAATTAAGAAAAATTTTAAAATAAAGGAAAATGGAGGGAAGAGTTTGTCAAAGACGTCAGTGAAGTAAAAATCTCAGAACTAATAGCCATGAGACGTGGACCCAGCCACGTGCCCAGCACACAATGAACGAAAAACGCCCTCAGCAAAGCTTGTTGGCACACACACTTTCAGGAGTGCAGTTTAAAAAAGACCCTAACACTCTCCACAGGGAAAAAAATTACTCCCGTATAGAGAATGAGGATTTGAATGCTGTTGGATTTTTCAGCGGCTCGAATGAAAGCGAGGAGCAAGTCTTCAAATTTCTGAAGGAAAAGGTACCCTCGAAAAGGTCCACTGGGTATAGTCACGTGCTGTTATAAAGCTAATTTCAGACAGGCGAGCTCTCAAAGATATGTCTTTCTCATGCACCCTTTCTTCAAAAACTTAATCAAAAGAGGAAGTAAGCCAAGAAAAGATGATTTGGGATTCCAGAAACAGGGATCCCACACAGGGGGAGAGTCGCAGGGAATTCTCCGCTTTGCAGGGACAGGAGCCCGGGGAATACCGCCCGTCCAGGCTGGCCAGGGGCACAGAGGCTTCAGGAGGGATATTTCCAAGGAAAAAAAAAATAACCCCAAACTTATGCATTACCTGATGTCTTTGTCTATATTGAGAGGAACTGTGTGGCTCTGCTTGGAGAATTTGATTAAGAGTAAGTGGTTTCTATCTAAAGATATTTCTAAAGATAGAAAACTGCAATCTTCAGGAAAACAGCGTGCTGCACTAGAAATCAAATTTGCAGCTCAGCCTGGTGTCATAGTCGCACGGTTGTTCATAATGGAACCGCAAACTATTAATTGGGCCAAATCTCGTGATACCAGTATATTAGGAGGATGGAAGTGAGGAAGTATGTACATGTGGAATGAAAGGGGGGACAGGGGGGATGGCATAGCTCAGGGGCAGAGCGTGTGCTTAGCATGCACGATTTCCTGGGTTCAATCCCCAGTCCCTCCATTAAAAATAAATAAGTAAATAAACCTAATTCCCACCCCCCACCAAAAAAAAAAAAAAAAAAAAGAAAAGAAATGGGGGAGATACTGGCAGAAGAGCTAGATTCTAATCCCATGTTGTAGGAAGTCAATAAATGATGTTTAAAATCGTAAAACTTTTTAAAAAGCCAGGCAACTGCATCATTTAAAAAATACAGAAGTAAACTCCAGAAGGGAACTGAAAGATCTGCCTCTGCGGGGTGGAGCTCAGGGCTGAGGAAAATGTGTCAGGAGATCGCCTTTCCACCCCAGGACGTGTGGGATCGTTCGAATGTAAAAAAAAAAATTCTATGCACATTTCGCTCTAATAGAAATCCAAATTTAAAAATGCAAAAAACAAGGAGAATTTCTCTGCTGTTATGGTAGCTGTGTCCCAGTACACAGACACGTGACGTCTGCGTGATCACACAGCAGACGGGGCGGGTCAGGCACAGGCCACCCGAGGGGCTGGGTCACGCTGGATTTCCCCACGGATTTCTTGAGGGCACTTTCACCTCTGAGGATCACTGGGTGATCAGGAAAGAATGGCTTAGACATGTTGATAACCAAAAGTGATGTATATTAAGGTCATTAAACAATCATCTTGTCATAACCTATAATGGACTATAATCTGCAAAAATATTGAAAATAACAAACAACATAGGGTGATTACCTGGGCAATCCTGACTCATTCAGGTAAAAAGCCAGCACTGTTTTATCTTGGGGTTCTCTTTCTTTTACTGTATTGAAGTGTAGTCAGTTACAATGCATCAATTTTGGGTGTAAAGCATAACATCCCAGTCAAGCATACATACATATACATGTATTTGTTTTCATAGTCTTTCAAGGGGTTCCTTAGAATTAAATTTCCTGAGGTTGGTGTCCACCTTGATCAAACTTGCTGTACATCTGCTGGGCATACACTTCGCCTGGTCAGTAACCCTGTTTGAGAGCCTCGTGGTGAAGCTCACCCCAACCTGAGCCTGAATCTAGCCTTAATGCTGGGGGACTCAATTCCCTCAGAATTCACACCGTCTTTGTCTGCTAAGCTTTGAGTCCAAATGAATATCTTTTTGAGGCACTCTTTCTCTGTCTCCCTGCTTGAAGTTCTGTGCTAAGTGCCGTATGTGTTCGGTTGGCGATCAGATTCTGTATGTTTAGACACCAGAGGCTGGCTACCTGCCTAATCCAGTTTTCCTGTGTTTGTGTGTGGTGCTGGGTGCACAGCCTCTTGGCTGCAGGACCAGCTCCTACAGAGATCCTGGCCGATGAGAACCTTCCCCTGCCCACCTGCCTCTCTGAGCTGGGCTTGGGGCCACTGGGGTGACAGCAGTGGTCTCATCTGTCACCTCTGACTTCTCTGCCTGCGTGCAGAATGTGGGTCTGGCATTGATGTGGTTAGAACAGAACACAGAAATTCAGCCATGAATCTTGTAGCTAACTTCCAAGGGATAAAATTTCCAGTTTTGTATAGACATCAAGTAAAATGTAAGACTGAGTGGATGACGTGCCCAGAATCAGTTCAAAGGACTGTGCTTCATCTGGAATATCTAGAACCATGAGAGGAAAGAATGCAATGTTCACGATAGGAACTCGTCCCTGGATACTTGATGCGATTTTGCATGTGCACACGGTGCAGTCTTGGGGCCTGGGTCTTTTTTGGCATGCCTTAGAAAACTGTGTGGTGACTTTGACAGTCAGGTTTTGCAGGGAGTCTGGGGAGTTGGTGTGGGTTTGGGTTTGTACCTGAAAGAAATATGAATTATAATCAGTTTGTGAGATACCCATTCTCACCACTTTTATTCAACATAGTATTGGAAGCCCTAGCAACAGCAATCAGACAAGAAAAAGAAATAAAAGGGATCCAAGTTGGAAAGGAAGAAGTCAAACTGTTACTGTTTGCAGATGACATAGCACTATATATAGAAAACCCTAAAGATGTCACCAAAAATCTATTAGAACTAGTAAATGAATTCAGTATAGTTTCAGGATATAAAATTAACATACAGAAATATGTTTTATTTCTGTACACTAAAAATGAACTATCAGAAAGAGAAATTAAGAAAAAAAACTCCACTTACAATTGCATCAGAAATACATTGGAATAAATCTAACCAAGAAGGTAAAACACTTGTACTCAGAAAACAATAAGACATCAATGAAAGAAATTGAAGATGCCACAAACAAATGGAAAGGTATACTATGTTCATGGCTTAGAAGAATTAATATTGTTAAAATGACCATACAACCCAAGGCAACCTATAGATTTAATGTAATGCCTATCCAAATGCCAATGACATTTTTCACAGAATTTGAACATATCATTCTAAAATTTATGAAATACAATGAAAATACAATGAAATACAAAAGAACCCAGGCACAAGGTATGCTCCCCTAAACCTTCTCTCTTCGACCCTCCCTGCAGACTCAGGTCACAGGTGAGCTACTATCCCTATTTTCACTCAAAGAAACTGAGGTACAGAGGGTTTAGATGACTTATTCAAGCTGATAATTGGCAAAGCCTGGTTTTGAACGCTGGTTTCCAAGTTGCAAGCTCAAACTTTTTTTTTCATTTCTTAAACTCTTTTGTTGGAGTATAATATACATATGCACAAAATGTGCAAATAGAGCAGACTTATCACCAGGTGAGCAGACCCTTGTAATCCCCCAGATCAAGAAATAGGGCATTAGTTGTGTCCCCAAAGCCTCACCATCCTTCTCTAATCTTGTTACCCTCCCGACTTCTCTTGGCTCCCTTCTTCCCAGATGTTACCACTATTCTGACCTTCCATTGTACGTTAGTTTTGCCCTCTTTTGAACTTTATGGAAATGAATCATGTGGTTCACAGTCTTCTGTGTCTGGCCCTTTTTCACTCAGTATTATGCACGTGGTGTCATCCAGGCTGTCCTGAGCAGCAGTAGTTCATTTGTTTCTGTTGTGTGATCACAATTTATCCATTTTGCTGTTGGTAGATATCCGAGTTGTTTCAGGGGAAGGTTGTTCTGATTGTTGCTGCTTGTGGCCATTCTTGTATACGTCTTTTGTATCCCTGCAGTTACTTCTACCGGATCTGTTCCTAGGGGTGGAGTTGCTGGGTCACAGGGTTCATGTGTTTATCTTCATTTCACATTGTCAAATGCTTTTTTGAAGTGGCTGTACCACCTCAGTGCTGCACTCCTGCTGGCCGTGTATGGGTATCCCAGTCACTCTGCATCTTTTCTTACACTTGGTGTGATCAAAGTTTAATATTTTAGCCCTTCTTGTATGTTTTAGTCTAGGAGTATCCTATTACATGAAGTGCCTGTTCAAATCTCATCCCTTATTTTTAATTGGGTCGTCTGTCTTGTTCTTGTTGATTTGGATACATCGTTTAGATATTCTGGATGCAACCCATCTGCTTGTTTAAATGATACAAAAATCTTCTCTCACTCTGTGGCTTGTTTTTTTCATGCTCCTTATGGTGTTTTTTGATGAGGAAGATGCTTTATGAGTTTTCTTCTTTGCATAGTGGTTCTCTGACACATGTTAAAGAAGCACCTAGGGATCTGTGGTTTCCTGCTCTTGTTCAGCAGGGTGTCCAGATCTCTGTGGCTTTGTTCTGGCTTCAGCCGTCACATCTTCAGCTGGGAGACTTTCCTCCTGAATTTCTTTTACTTTTCTTTTTTTCTTTTTTGATAGTTTATAAATTAGTAATAGTTTACAAGATGCTATGACTTTTTATTGAAGTATAATTGACTTACAATATTATATTAGTTTCAGGTGTACAACAGAGTGATTTGATATTTCTAGACATTACAAAATGATCACCATGGTAAGTCTATTTACTGTCTGTCACCATACAAAGTTATTACATAGTTATTGACTAGATCTCCCACTCTGTACATTTTATCCCTTGACTCATTTATTTTGTAACTAGAAATTTGTAACTCAATTTTCCTCACCTAGTTCATTCAACCTCCCTGCACCCTTCTTCCCTCTGGCAACCATCTGTTTGTTCTCCGTATCTATCTGTTTCTGTTTTATTTTGTTTGTTCATTTGTTTTGTTTCTTAGGTTCCACATATGAGTGAAATCATACAACATTTGTCTTTATCTGTCTGACTTATTTCAGTTAGCATAGTACCCTCTTGGTCCATCCATGTTGCCACAAATAGCAAGATTTCATTCTTTTTATGGCTGAATAATATTCCTATATATACATATATATCATATCTTCATTATCCATTCATCTATCAATGGACACTTAGATTGCTTCCCATATCTTGGCTATTGTAAATAATGCTGCTATGAACACTGGGCTACATGTTTTCTTTTTTTTCAAATTAGTGTTTTATAATTTTCTTTGGATATATATCCAGAAGTGGGACTGCTGGATCATATAGTAGTTATATTTTTAATTTTTTTTAAGGAAGCTCCATACTGTTTTCAATAGCGGCTGTGCCAGTTTACATCCCACCAATGGTTTACAAGGGTTCCCTTTTCTCCACATCATTGCCAACACTTATTTGTTGTCCTTTTGATGACAGCCATTCTGACAGGTGTGAGGTGACATCTCACTGTGGTTTGATTTGCATTCCCCTGATGATTAGTGATGTTGAGCATCTTTTCATGTGTCTGTTGGCCATCTGGGTGTCTTCTTTAGAAATGTCTGCTCAGGTCCTCCATCCATTTTTAAATCAGATTGTTTTTGTGATGTTGAATTTTATGAGTTCTTTGTATATTTTGGATATTAACTCCTTATTGGAGTTATATAATTATTTTAAGTGGATGATTTCTTAAGTTTGAATGCATTCCTATAACTCTGCATTTTTACTTCTCTCCCCTGACAATTACCATTTTCAACATTATATTTTAAATCTGTTTATTTTGTGTATCCCTTAACTGCTTGTTGTGGCTATAGACGATTTTACTACTTCTGTCTTTTAACTTTCTTATCAGCTTTATAAGGCTGATCTATTGCCTTTATTATATGTTTGATTTTACCAGTGAGATTTTTGCCTTTTGTAATATTTATATTTCTAGTTGTGGTCTTTTCCACCTAGAGAAATCCCTTTAACATTTTTTTGTAAAGCTGGTTTGGTGGTGAACTCTTAACTTTTGCTTGTCGGTAAAGCTCTTGTATCTCCTTCATATCTGAATGATAGCCTTGCCTGGTAGAGTTTCCTTGGTTGTAGGTGTTTTTCTTTTTATCTCTGTTTATCTCTATGCATTAGGTAGGTCAGTTACATTTCCCAATCTTAGAGAATTGGTCTTATGGCAGAGACATCCTATGGGGCCCAGCAGCACACCCCGCTCTGGTCACAGAACTGTATGCTCTAGGCGTGCCTCCTACGTGGGCTGCCCTGCTGTGGAAGGCTGACTGCTGTGGGTGCACTGGTAGATGTGGCTGGTCCCTGCCTGGTTGGCTGCTGGGCCCTCCCTCTGCAGAAGCTGCCAGCCTGCTGGTCAGTGGGGCCAGATTCCAGTATCTGGCTCTGGGGCCCAGTGTGTCTCGGATGCAAGCCCAAACTCTTAACCACTCCCACTTTCTTATGCTGGAAGCCAGGAGACCTGGTCTGTTCCTCAGGGGTTATGTGACCTGAGGAAAATCATTTCCTTTTATGGACTTCTGGGGCTTTTTCTCTATAAAGTGATTTAAGTTTTGATAAGAGTAACTCTGGGCCCTTTTGGACACTAGGATACATGCCCAACATTGTGGTAGGAGCTTGCACACAGTAGGCATTTAATAAGTGTGGGGATGAGTGGGGAAGGTATAGCTCAGTGGTAGAGTGCAGTGCTTAGCATGCAGGAGGTCCTGGGTTCAATCCATGGTACTGCCATTAAAAATGATAATAATAATATACAAACAAACCAAATGACCTTTCCCCCACCAAATTAAAAATAGTAAGTGTGGAGATGAATGAATAGGTTATTTAAGAGGAAATCATTCTTTCTTAGCAGCAGAAAATCACCTACCTATGCAGGTATTTGAAAGCCAGAAACTGGAGAGTGGAGTCCAGGGCCACAAAGGGCCCAGAGCGCCTCTTATCAAAACTGCAGACATAGAATACAAACTTGTGGTTGCCAAGGGGGCGGGGGGTGGGAAGGGACAGACTGGGATTTCAGAATGTAGACTAGATGAACAAGATTATATTGTGTAGCACAGGGAAATATATACAAGATCTTTCGGTAGCTCACAGAGAAAACAATGTGACAATGAATATATATATGTTCATGTATAACTGAATAATTGTGCTCTACATTAGAATTTGACACAACATTGTAAAATGATTATAAATCAATAAAAAATGTTAAAAAAAACTGCAGAGGAGACACTGGTAATGACTTTTTTTTTTAGAGAAGCTGCATTTTATTTTTTGGGAGGAGGTAATTAGGAATATTTATTTATTTTTGGTGGAAGTACTGGGGTTAGAACCCAGGATCTCGTGCATGCTAAGCATGCGCTCTACCAATAAGCTCTACCCTCCCCGCTCCCTGGGAACAACTTTGAATTGCAGTTTTTTCTACTTTTCACTTCCATACGACTGCAAGGCCCCCCCCCCCCCCATGAAACCTGGTCGTCACTGAACGTTTTGCCCTATGTGTTCTCAGACTTCAGTAGGTATAAGACACCCCTGGGGAGACTGCAAAAATGCAGGTTCTTTGGCTTCACCCCCAAGAGGTCCTGACTCAGAATGTGACCCAGAAATCTGCATTTTCACAACTACCCAAACACCTGGTGCTTTGTTCTATGATCTTTACTGGGATGAACCTTCTACTCTGGGTGAATTCAGGAAAAATTGCTTATTAGATTAAATCATGTGTTTCTGAAGACCCCCTCCCGCCTCAGTGGGTGGAGGATCCAGGTGGCGTCCCCTTCCGAAGTGGCTGTTGTGCAAGGAGATGCTGAGCGCCCAGGGGCTCAGGTCCAGGGTGGCCCACTTTAAGGAGCAAGACAAAAAGTAGGAGCCAAAAGGACAGAACACTAGGCAAGTTGCATTGTGAAGAATAGAAAATGACCAGAAAGCGGGAGAGGGTAGAGCTCAAGTAGTTGGCATGCTTAGCATGCAGGAGGTTCTGGGTTCAATTCCCAGTACCTCCATTAAAAAAAAAAAATAAACAAATAAACCTAATTACCCTGCCCCCGCCAAAAAAAAGAAAGCGACCAGAGAAGAGCTCTGTTTATCAGCTGCATGGGCATGTCGTGCAGGTGGATGGATCAAGACAGAGCAGGTATTTAAAAAGTGACACAGGGGACCAACATGAATGTCTGCTGTCCACAGCTCAGGACGGCCTGGCCTGGGGAGAGGGGGGAGTGGGGGGAGAAGGGGCCGCTGGGTGCTGGCGCGACCTGGGCCTGCGTTGCTGCCGGACCCATCCTCTGCCCCACGTCCCCGTCACGTGGTGCAGGGCCCCGCCCTCGGTGGGGCTCACAGCAAGTGTCTTCTTAATTGGGAAATGTCGCAGGTAGCAGCCTGATGGGGCCAAGCTGGGAATCTGATGCTGTATTCAAAGCAGGAGGAGGATTCCCCAAGACAAATAAATAAGGGAGCTGTTATCATTGACCAGAGATTCCTGGGCGAGGGTCAGCGCCTCTCAGAGGCCATGCATAGAATTAAACCAAAACCAAAACCAAATTTGAGTCAAGTCACCAAGAACAAAAAGGCCCTTTGTGTCCATTGAAAGCCTACTGCATCTCAGAAGCCTCCCCCTCTCTTCTGAGTAAAATAATCTAAGTGTCAGCTCACCCGGGAGGCAGCCCCCAAGGCAGGGCCAGGCCATGTAAGACGGAGCTGTTTCCTGTACCCCTGCGGCCCTGTGATAAGAAAGTGCGTAAATAGATGGGGTGGGGGGAGGTTGGAGGTGGACAGAATCCTAGGGAGAGCCGCTGGGTAGTTCTAAGCGTGCTTCTGTGCTGTGATGGGAAGGAAGCGACACTTACGTACATTATGTACGTTGTTTCATCATCATCTTTTGTTCTTATAGGACACGCCCCACTCGCCCCAGTGCTGCCTATCCCCTGTGCTTTGGGGGAACTTAGCTACATCGATGTTATGTGTCAGGGATGCTGGCAAGGGACATCTGTTTTAGAGGTGGGTGCAGCTCATCTGACAATCTTTGCCTAAAGATCCCAGCTTTTGTTTCAGAGATAGATGCCAGCCCCTCCTAGGGACAAGCAGTCTTCTTAGCCGGCTTGTAATTCCTCCCGGAATTCTTCAGGGGGATGTGTGTGTGTGTCTGTGTCTGTGTGGAGAGAGAGAGAGGGAGAGACACAGACAGAGGCAGAAGGTCACCTCCGTAGGAATGATGGGTGTATTGCCGTTCATCTCAGAGCTCAAAAGTTCACCAACTCAGCATTCAGCCAGCACCCTGGACTTTCAACTGTCCTGGAGCCCAGATGAGTCAGCCAGGATAAGAACTCAGTAACAGCTTCCAAGTTCCAGGGCCCTGTAAGGATCTAATTCCTAAGGGGTGAGGTAGCTCACTGGGACCAGGCCCGCAGATGAAGGGTGGGGAGGGGGAGGGGACAGAACTACATTTTCTCCCACTCCTTTTGCCCTTGATGGGGAGGGGAGGTACATGAAGGTCGAGTCCTGAGTCTGTCTCCCTGCCCCTCCTGGGAGGTGAGGGCTCTCCTCCTTTCTCGTCCACTGACGGTTTTTATGACTCACGAATCTGCCCTGACTGCCCGCTGCCCAGCAGGCACCTCGGTCAGGAGCACGGCCTCTGGCAGCAGAGCACCTAGGTTCAACATCCGATTCTGTGACCGGGGCTGGAGAAGTCACTGAAGTCCTCGTCTTTCAGATGGGCTTGGTCACATCCATCTTTGCTGCCCAGCGCGAGTGTGAGGTTAGGTGCCTGGGCATTTGCCGTGGTGGCTGGCAAGTTACAGCAACGGCCACGTCCCCAGCTGCCACTGGACAGTCAACCCTTAGAAACGGACGGAGGCCATGACACACAGACCAGTGCGGGGACCCAACCGCATGTCAGCAGGTCTGGATCTCTGTCACTCTCTAGTCCAGTGGAGGGACAGTCTCCTGGCCTTGCTTTGATTCATCTCCACTGGACGTCTCCTGGCAGCACCCTCAGGGCATCCCAAGCTGAGGACGATGTGACCTCCCCAGACTGCTTTTCTGGGCTTTCTGTTCTGCCACCTCCACTTTCTTGGTCACTCAGCCTCCACCCTCTCGCATCAGGAGGCCCCAAGAATTCTCCCTCTGGCTGGTCCCTGCCCTCCTGTGGCCACTGCCCCCAGCAGATCTCAGTCATCTCAGCCGAGGAAGGTCAGAGCCACCTCGGAAATCTCTCAGCCCTTCACACGCCAGCAGGCACTTATTAAGGTGTTGCTTTTAGTACATCCCCTCCTAGTTCCAGACCCTGCCAGGCACCCTCTGATTCTCACCAGGGCCCCCCACCTCCAGCCCCGGCATGCCTTCCCCGTCTCCTCTCCAGCTCTTCCACCAGTGAGGCCCCATTCAGCGAGGGCTTTGCTTTCCCGCCCTGAACCTGGCCGTGTCCTTCTCAGTCCTCTTCCCTGAATCCCTCCTCCCCCACTCACAGCCTGGGGCCTGCCCTGGGCTTGTTTTTATTAGAGAGGAACTGAGAGGCCCATTGGGTTGGCCGGCAGTATCTCAGATTCAAGCCACTCTTGCTGTTTGCCGGTCAATCCAGGCCGGCTGGCCCAGCTCCATTCGTGCATTTCCGAGACCAGTCTTGCACTTTGCTGCAGGAACTGGCGGTATTCTTTTATATTCCAGGGCACCAGGCCCTCCCTTTATAATCTTCTAGAGTTTAGAATAAAGACCTGACTTAAGGCCAGTTAAAGCCACTCTGTCCCTTGCCCTCACCTCCCCACATATGATTGTGGGGCACCATGTAGCATTTGTGCTATATCCTCAGGTCTGTCCCCTCTTCAGGAGTCCCCTCTCACAGTGACAGTCCAAGCCCCTGGGAGCTCTTCTTTGAAGGACTGGCGAGGCTTCTAGCTTGGCCATCTTCCGCAGCCATCCATTCCCCGCTCCCCACCCACAGCTAGGTCTCTGGATTACGCCTTAAGCACACTTCTCACTGGCTCCCCTCCAGTCCTCTCCCGGCTCTGCCGTCTGGTCCTCACCAGCAGCCCCCAAGTCCATCCTTCTTCGAGGGACTGCTGCGCGCAGCCCAGATTCTGAAATCCCCTCTCCATGCGCTAAGGCAGGCTCCTCCCACTTTACAACGGCAGGTCCCTTGTAATAAGCCTTACACTCTCCCGGGACCCTGCCCTGCCCCCCCCAGGAAAACGAGCCTCGCTGGCTTCCCTTGCAGACTGACTCTTCCCCAGGCCCCTGCCTCCCTCGAGCCTGGTCGAGGCTGCACCTGTCTGGGGCCCTGTACTTCTTTCTTGGTAGCACTTACCCCAATTGTGTTTAAATAATTAAGATTGGGAGGACGAGGGTGTAGCTCAGTGGTGGAGCGCGTGCTTAGCGTGCACAAGGTCCTGGGTTCAGTCCCCAGCACCTCCACTAAAAATAAATAAATAATTCCCCAGTACTGCCATTAAAATAAATAAGCCCAATTAACCACCCCCCAAAAATAATAAAAAAAATAAATAATTAAGATCAGGTATTTGATGAGTTGTTCACCCTCAAGCACAGGATGCAGAATGCAGGTTTTGTTGACATTTGAACCCCCAGCATCCAGCATAGCTTCTCTGAACAAATCCTGAATCCTGGCTTCCTAAAAATATCACCATATAAGGCTACGTCCATGGCTTTTGTGGTCAGGGACCGAGTCAAAGTCGGGGTCTTTACGAGGCTTTGAGGGTAGGTTTAAGGGGATCTCCCAGTGCTGGAGCAGGGGTCAGTTCAGACTGGCTCAAGCTCATGAGATTAGAGTTAGGATTGGAGAACACAGACAACAACGTGAGAATTTTGAGGCGAGGGGTTCAAAGAATCTTGGGGTGTAAATAGTCGTTCATGTTATTTGATGAAAAGTCATATAGTTTAATGTTCATTTGAATGGATTTTCCCAGGAACTCCTTGAAACAAAGCTATTTGGAACTTTTACTTTTAACTGGCCTCCTTGTGTGCTCCGTTTGGCTGAGTCCTTGGGGCCCTTATCCAGGGAGGGTCCCCGCCGGGCTCAGCAGGACGGCTCTGTGCAGCCTCTTACGGCCCCAGAAGCCTCACATCCAAAAGCTCAACTCACTTGGACAGGGCAGGGGGCCTCGTCCTGTTCTTCCTCACATTGCCGGGACTCTGGGCGCTCGTGGACCCCCACTCCTCGCGGACCGAGCTGTGCGGAAGTGGACGGGGCCCTGGCCAAGTCACCCAGTCCTCTGAGGGTCGTTGTTCTTGCGTCAGGAGGGGACAGCCACCGTCTCCGCTGTCGGGAGGGTCAGGCCACGCGGCACGGGGAGCTGCTCCACCCTAACGGCGTCGCCCCTCCCAGCCTCTGGAGCAGCTTTCTCTCCCCGCTTCCTCACCTTCTCCCTCGCCCTCCTCTAAAACCCAGTGAATTGAGTTTCCCCTCCTCCTGAGACAGAGATGGCCCTGGGTGCTGAAAGGGGGCACCTCCCCGCATCAGGGGGCCCTCGGGGGCTCCGCTCCATGCCCGCCTATGGGCACGCGGGTCAGAGCCTGTGTTTAAAATCCGCAGAAGCCAGGGACAGCCGTGGGCTTCTCCCCCAGAGGGATGTGATGAGGTCTGATGAAGGGGGCCGGGCGGCCCCAGCCGGTGCCCACAGCAATACTGACTTTGCGGGTAGTGTAGATCTCCCCCCAGGGCCTTAACTTGCCTGGAGAAGATTCTGGAAATGTCTGGTTCCGGGGCACGTTCTGCAGCACACGCATGGCTTGGGGAGACTGTGACCATCTTCATCTCTCTGTTCTAGAGCTGAAGAGGGAAGCACCCCGTGCAGGCTGTGCACCCGAGTCGCCTGCCCATGTGGCCTCTGGCACGTCTTTTATCCCATCGGTGAGCCCTGCAATAGCTCTCCACCCATCCCAGGGTCTCCTGAGAAGGCCGAGTGCCCAGAGTGTCCCCTGTGGGCAGAAAACAAAGTCCGCGTCCTCCGCCACCTCCCTGGGGGTACAGCCAGCAGGAGGAGGGTGAGGGATTGACCCGAGAGCAAAAGGCAAATGACCAGCTCCCAGGCCCCTGTGCTGTGCAGCCTGTGGACTGCAGACCCTGTCCTCCTTCGAGAGGCTCTTCCCGGCTCACCGCTCCTCCCCATGACAGGGAGAAGGAAACACAATGAACACAGGAATTACAAGCCAAGCCAGGCAACGGTGCTGTCCACTGTTGGGAAAGAGTCATTGTTTTAAGGCAGTGCTGGGTAACTTGAGAGAAAACATGGATGGGGGAGGGGAAAGGATGCTTCCATATGAAACCTAGTGAGTGGGGGTAAGGTGACAGGGCAAGTCTGGTCAGGGGAACGGGAACTGGGAGACGAACAGGAGAAAAGTCCTGTGAAGGGGCAGGGTTAGGGGTGCTGCTCCAAACCGCTGTGTTAGCTGCCCGTGAGTGGACCTCACGCTCTCAGTTGCCGGAGCAGGCCTGAAATGGGGACCGTGCGTGTCCTGGGGCGTCCGGGGGGGCGCGGAGCAGTGAGGTGGGGACTAAGGAACGGACTTCTCTCTGTGCTGCCTTCCTCTGGGAGCCCTAATCCAGTGGGAGAGACAGATACATTCTTACTCATGGAATATACATATGAAAAAGCTGTTCATAAGGCAACACAAATACCATTAAATATACATGTCCGTGAGGAATAGATGTTTCTCGAGGAAAGGAAGATGTCTGGAGGGCTCTGTTTTAAACCCACTTAGCTTTCCTCTGGCTCCGTCCTTTCCCCTCTGCAGCTGCTGCTTACTTATATTCTGCCCATTTACCTGGGGATAAACTCATCTGTCCCTTCCTTGGGTCAGTCGCCTGGCTTCTCTGGACCTTGGTCTCTCACCTGTGCATTGAGATGAGACCCAGCTCTGCCTTCCAAGAGCCGCTCGTGTGTTTCCATCAACCTTCTGTCAGTTTCTCTGGTCTCGCCCTGGTGTCCAGCCCTGGACAAAGGGCAGGCATTATTCACTCCCCGACCTCTTGTCCTGCTCCCAGGATGAGCTAAGAAAGCTTTTCTACCTGAGAGTGGATGCCTAGTCAGCAGGAACTCTCCAGGAGTGCAATGGGCTAACTGTATCACCTCCAAATTCAAATGTTGAAGCCTTAACCCCCAAAGTGATGGTATTATGAGGTGGGCCTTTGGGAGGTGATTAGGTCATGAGGGCGGAGTCCTCATGAGTGGAATTAGTGCCCTCATAACAGAGCCCCAGAGAGCTCCCCCACCCTTTTCGACATTTTAGGACCCAGTCAGAAGACAGCTGTCTATGAGGAAGTGGCCTTACTAGACACTGACTCTGCCGGTGCCTTGATCTTGGACTTCCAGCCCTCAGAAATGTGAGAAGCAAGGTTCTGTTGTTTCTCAGCCAGCTGCGTTACGGCATGTTGTCACAGCAGCCCAGGTGGACCGAGAACGTGAAACGCGGAGCCCCTGGCCTGTCCTATGTGATACACTTGCTTCCTTTCCGCTCTTAGTTATCACCTTTGCTCGTTCACCCATCGCACAAATACTGAAGTGTCCACGATGTCTCAGGTTGCAAGCTGAGTACTAGGAATATGAAAGTTTATAAGAAGCTCTCAATATATTCGAGAAGCTCACTGTTGAGCAGGGCATATGGATGTGGGAACAAATATCCCAGAATAGCGTGGTAAGTGACCCAGGAGGTGTGCATGACGCATCATAAGAGCCCAGAAACAGGGACTGGCCAGGAGGCACGCGGGATGGAGACAGGAGCAGGTGTGGCACTGGGGTAGAGTCCTCAAAAATGAGCCAAAATTTGCAGGCAGAAAAGGCAAAGGATTGCGTATGCTCTGAGGGGCCTTGAGGGCCTGGGGGTTGCTGGGAAGACTGGGTTTAAGGTAAGAGTGGGATTGGCAGCAGATCAGGCTGAGGAGAGAGGCACGTGTGAAGGACTTCGGGTGTCCTACCTAGGAATTCAGATTTCATCCTGGCGGCAAAAGGAGACCACTAATGGCTGTGAGGCAGATCTGGATTTTGGCAAGTTGGGAGTGATGGGTGTTGGAGGAGGCCGTAGACAGTGAGTTTCGTTTGGTTCCAGGCTGGAGACAGGAAGAAGCAATGGGGATGGGGCAAGCACTGTGGGGAGACACTCAGGAGTGCCCTCCAACAGAACCTGCTCACTGGTGTGGGTTAAAGGCAAGACAAGGATGAAGAATGACTTCGAGATTTCTAGTTTGGACAGCTGAGGAAAAGGAGAGAGGAGATGCAGGAAGAGGCGATATTACCCAAAGTGACATCTTTTTTGGGGGGCGGGGGAGGTAATTAGTTTTATTTATTTTGATGGAAGCACTGGGGATTAAACCCACGACCTCTTGCATGCTAAGCACGTGCTCTGCCACTGAGCTCTATTCTCCCCACTAAAGTGACATCTTAAAGGCCCCCCCCCCCCCCGAGAAGACAGTGGACTCTCTGTTTCTGCAGAGTATTTCTGTGTGCTGTCTCTCTCCTGGAGGCCCCTCTCTGCTGGCCTGCTTTTGTGTCTTGATTGTGGTCTCACACCTGGCTTCTATGTCTCTGTTGAGTCCTTTGGAAGAGAAGCTCCATTTGAACTTCTCCAGGGACAATGGCCTTGGACGTCCTTGACTGTGCAGCCTCCAGCTCCTGCCTGGCTCCATTCTGCTCTTCCCCGTGTCTTGCTTTGGCTTCCAGAATCCTAGCCCAAGGGCCCTGCTGGTCCAGATTCAAAGGCAGGGAAGACGAGAAGAAAATTGTTTTTGACATGTTAGGCTCAATATGCCTGTGGGACATCTGTGCAGAAATTTCTAGTGGGCAGGTGGTGAAGAGTTCAGAGGAAGCAGGGAACTGCATTTGGAAGCCAACAACACAGGGGATGGCCAAAGTCACTTAGAAAGAGTGTAAGTGAGGGAGAAAAAAGACGAGACTGAAGATTGACCTCTAAGCAAGGCCAGCATGAGGTTGGTAGGGCTTGGAAACCAGTGGAAGAGAATGAGGAAAGACAATCCCTAAGGTCACAGTGGACCAAGGGGAGGAGAATGTGTGCCAGCAGCCAAAGGAGGCAAGTCTGATGGAGGCCATGAGTGTCAGTATAAAACTGTTGCACGGAAGTAATTTTATTTGAACATGAAAACATTTGGTGGCCTTCCACTGTGTGACACACACTATGCCAAGAACAGAGGGTCTTCAGTCCCTGCCCTTAAGGACCTTATAGTTTAGTAGAAGAGACACCACAGTAGATAAATGGAGCAAGTTGTAGGATACATGGGGAACTCAGAACCAAATATATTGAACAGGTGGAGCAGACTGTTGAGGCTTCAGAGAGGAGGTGACTTTTAGGGTGAGACAGGAGCTGTTTGCAGGCCTTCTCCAGGTGGGCAAACCAGGGTGCAGTGGGAGCTCTCACAGGCTGTCTGCATGAGCACAGTAGGGGTGATGCATGAAGCAGGGGAAGAGAGATGAGTCTGAAGACCACCCAGGCTCCAGACAGCTGAGGGCTTTATGGTTTGGAGCAACAGGGTTTTGGTTAGTGTATGTTTCCTGCAGCTGCCATAACAAATCACAAACTGGGCAGCTAAAAACAAAAGAAATGTCCTCTCTCACAATTCTGGAGGCCAGAATCCAAAATCAAAGTGTAGGCAGGGCTGCACACCCTCCAGAGGCCAGAGGGGAGGGTCCTTGCTGGCTTTTCCAGCTTCTGGCTGCGGGTGTTCCTTGGCTATGACCACAGCACTCCACTCTCTGCCTCTGTGTGTGACACACCAGTTGGGCTGGGCTGTCTCCTGCTCGCCCTCTGTCCTCCTCTTATGAGGACACTTGGGGGGGGCATCTGGATGATCCAGGATCATTGTCCCATCTCAGGATCTCACTTAATCACATCTGCCAAGACCCTTTTTCCATACAAGGTCATACTCACAGCTTCCAGGGGTCAGCACTTGTATCTCTTTGGGGGCCATAATTCAGTCTATTATAGTCCAGAAAAGAAAATGGTAGGGCTAGCAGTTAGGCACATTATCTTCCTGGATGTGAAGGACAGATGGATTGGAGAGGCCCCTACTGGAGTCAGGGACATTCATCCCTTTAGGGATGACCGGAGAAGTATAGGTAAGAGGTGCCAAGGCCTGAACTACATGAGATTTGGTGGCGAGGCTGATAGTAAGACCAGGAAGGGAAAGTTTAAGTTGTGCTGAGTGGTTCTTAATGCCCTTAGGTTCTGGGGACAGAAGCCCAGCCACGCAGGTTGAAAGCAACAGGGGATTTCACTTCTCTTTAAACATTTGCTGGACACTGAGCTAATTCTCAAGGGCAGCAAAGAGCCTGCGTGTGTCTCGTGGTGTGGGGTGGAGCTCAGAATATGGTGTCAGGAAGGAAAAGAAGGTGGAGAAACAGAACGACTTTGAAAAAAATCAGTGTTATGCTGAGGCATTTTGGCTTTAATCTCACTGCAACCGGAAACCATCAAGCAGGGAGAAGGTATCTGTTAGCTGAGCATCCTTTAGAATTTTGAGCCTTAGTAAAAATTCCATCTAAGAAGTTTGCTTAGAAATAGGCCTTGAAATACGAGATCTGGATCACAAACAAAGTTACCTGCAAGGTGGAAATGGGGCAAGTGACCTGCAAGCCCTACTTTTTGTGTTTGGGGCACTCGGACTCACAAGCCCACCAGCCGCCAATGATTTACCTCCAGCCAGTGCCCCAGGCCGGGACCGCACGCCTGGGACTCCTCCCCCTCAAGGACCCTGTAGGGGTCCACGATCCCTGGACGGTGCAGGAGTAAGAATCCTGGACGTCCAGCTTCAAGGGGTCCAAGTGGTAACCTTGGGGCCTGACAAGCCCTATCAAAAATCATGTAGAACAGCATCTTGTTACCCCCAGAAGAGAGATGGCAGAGTTTCTAAAGGCCCGTTGGCTTCTGGGTACCGGGGGAGGGGTCCCATGAAAGATGTAAGTTCTGGAACAATCGGGTCCCATCTGGTGCTGCTCTTCCTGTCCTGCCTCCCACACGATGCTGTCCCCTGGGAGCTGCCTTCCTGGTCCTGGCTGCCCATTGGCCGGTGAGGCTGCCGTCTTCCTCAATGCCGCCTGCCTCAGGCCCTCGGGTGCCAGAGTTGGGTGCCTCCCCCTCAGCCTGCAACCCTTCTCCCCGTGGGGCTCCGATCGAAGGCTCGGGCACAGGACAGGAGGACCAGCATCTTAGGCAGACATCAGGCCTCCACCCCATCCCAGGCCCCCACCTTTCATTAAAGGAAACGGGCCCCTCCTCCCTCCATCTCAACACCCCCCCCAACTCCCTTCAGCAGAGAAAAGCCTCCTTCAGGTTGGTTCCCATCAGACCTTCTTCAGTTTGGGTTGAACCTGAAGCCAACGCAATTCAGTGTGTGTTCTAAGGGCTTTATAGCATTCTTCCTGTTTGTCAGGCAATGCCCTGGTTGCTGGGCACACACTGGCTGACACAATAGACGTGTGGCATAGGAAACACGCCCCGATGAGCTTACATGGAGGAGTTTACAGACTCATGGGCGAGTGTTCCGCTGCACGAGCTGCAGGAGATGTTCTGCGTGTATAGGCTCCATTTGTACATGAACTGTTATCCATTAAAAAAATCCTTCTAGGAAGGAAGAGTTCTAATTTCTCCCTGTGACTGTCTTCTTGGGAACTAAAGTGCTTGCCTTGGACCTCGCTTTCTCTAGAAACCTGTATTGTGGGCAGTGGCAGCTGGGTCTGGCCACAGAATTCCGGGCCCAACGTGCTGGTCTGGCTGGTGAGCTCCCTGGGGCCGGGGGCGCAGTGGGAGGCGGGCCCACAGGCACCGCTGTGAGTGTACGTTTGTGGACATGTTACTGGAGGCGAGTTCGTGTGTCTGCTGCACCACGAGGCCAAACAAACTGAAACATCGAAGTTTGGAGCACAGAAAGGTTTACTGTAGGGCCGAGCAAGGAGGACTGGATGGCTCATGCCTGAGAAAACCACGAACTCTCTGAAGGATTCCATCAGAGAATATTTAAAGGCAGGTGAAGGAGGGGAGGTCGCAGGGTGTGTGACCAGCTCGTGCACAGCCCTCTGACTGGTTGATGTGGAGGGAACAGGACATCAACACTATCAACTCCCAGGTGCCAGCAGGTTTAGGGGGCAATGCGCCCTCGAAGTAGCTAATTTTTTCCTCTTGGTGGTGGTTTTAAGCATCTGAAAAACTCAGAAAATATACATGAGATACTATTATACAGGTGCTTCAGAGAGGAGCCGCAGCAGGGAACGGTGGGGAGGGGTCTGACCCTGGAAGGCCCCCCTGGGTCCTGCTCGGTTACAGACATGCTTGTGCGTGCCCACCAGCACACACGGGCTGTCTGTGCACATGTACAGAAAGTCGCCACCGCCCTGGTAGCGCTCTGGTGCAGGGTCAGGCATGGAGAGGCTCATTTTTTAAGACTACCACCTTTGTAGCCACAACTCCAAGAAGAGGGAAGATTATAAGTTAAGAGCACTGTGCATGACATGTGGCTGCAGGAGTCCTTGTGAGAGAGACCAAACAGGCCTGGAAAGCTGAGAGACGCGAGATAAAGTTACTCCATGAGAACTAGGAACAAGGTGGAAAGTCAAAGGGTGGTGTGTGGCAATCTCTGTACGTGGAGCCTGGGGACAGGGGAGATGGGGAGCTTGCAGGGGACACTGATGGGCATTTTATGTCCCCGAGAATCAGCATGGATTAAGATGAGTGCTGACCTCAACAGCAAGGAGGAGGAAGGCCAAGTCAGAACAGAGAGGGTGTCCCGGGGAGGCAGGTGAAGTCGAGCTGTGGGTCCCAGGGCCAGGGCTCCGGCCTCTCCTCGGAGGAGGCTGCACTGGTGAGTTTCCTGGAACCAGGCAGGGTCTCGGTGCCCAGGGCCAGCCTGCACTCCCAGGGGAAGCCAGGAGCAGCCCCCTGTGACATTGGGATGCAGATGGCAGGGAATCTCGGCTTTCCCAGCAGGGGTGACTAAAGATTGACAAACAGTTTTCTTTAAAAGAGAAGCCGGTGGAGGATTTTTGGAGATGGGAGTCCACTCTACTGCACTGATTTCTGAGATTCTATTTTATTGTGAGGCTGCACTTAAAAAAAAACATTTGGCCATAAAAAAGCCAAAGGTTTCAAACTCTCCATGGTCAGTGTTGACTTGGTGGCCACCACGTAAATGACGACAGAGCACCTGTCTTTTTAAACTGCATGTGACACCCACATTCTGCCACTCCAGCCCTCCCGGCCTGTGTCCTGTTCTCCTGTATCAAGGGACCCAACACATGCCCTGAGGATGCTGCTTAAATTCAGGCTGTATTTAGTGCCGCCTCATGCTTTATGTAAAGTCCAGGTAGTAAATGTTTTAGGCTTCGTGGGCCATGTGCTCTGTCTGAGCTGCTCCGCTCTGCTGTCGGAACGGGAAAGCAGCCAGAGACCGCAGGTGGACGAATGAGCGTGGCTGTATTCCAATAAAACTTCATTTTAGACACTGAAATTTAGATTTCATATAATTTTCACGTCTCAAAATATTATTCTTTCTTTGACTTTTTTTTCAACCATTGAAAATTTAAAGACCATTCTTAGCTGGTGGTCCAGACAAAAACAGAAGGCAGGTCAGCTTTGGCCCATGGGGTGTGGTTTTCCAACCCCCACCCCACTGTATCCTAGTGCGAGGAATCCCAAGGGGATGAACTTCACGTTGGTCAGGCAAGTTTTAGGTATGTGACACTGCACCACTCAGCCACGCAGGCTCCCTTTGTAACAGAAAAGACAACTCTGACTCCATATTAGATCTGTTCCTTTGGCTTTAACCTTGTGCCCTGTTTTCTAGGCTGTCTTGCTGGCTCTGCACCTTTTGTAAAAGAATGTTGCCTTTAGCCTGAAATATGCAGGAGAGCCTACTCTCCAGGCTCTGACCTTTAAGGACATTAACACTTTTGCACGTCTATAAAGATGGCAAGTTGTAGAATAGAAAATAACTTGTTTGCTTTGTTAGAGGTTTTTACAGGGGCACCAGGACCTGACCCACGTGGACAGCTGCAAGGACAAAGGATTCCAAGAACAAAGGATTCCAACACCAAGAAGTTTACAAAAACCAACCACACCCTCTCCCCTTTTTAGTATAAAAGGAGCCTGAATTCTGACTTGGGGAAGATGGTTCTTCAGGACATTAGTCAGCCATCTTCTTGGTCTGCTGGCTTTCTAAATAAAGTCATTATTCTTTGCCCCAACACCTTGTCTCCTGTTTTATTGGCCTGTTGTGCAGCGAGCAGAAGGAGTTTGGACTCAGTAACACCTGAATGGTCTTTTGAAGTACTTGATCCAGATAACGTCACAGGATAGGGTGGGATTGTCCAGCCACAGCTCATGATACCAAAGTAATGCCAGGAGTCCCAGGAGTTGAGGAAAATTCTAGGTTTTACTGTGTCTCCTGCTTAGTAACCATGTCCTCCCCCAGTGAGGCCTGCTGAGCAAATGACACACAGCTGTGTAATCCAGCCCCCCCCAGGGGGGCGATCCAGCCCCCCACTCTTCACTGCAGTTACGTCCTATGAATGAGTATCCAGGAACCCGGAGTCAGTGACCCTGAACCACTGCTCTTGGGGAGACACAGAGGTAGCTTCTCCAGACACAACATTTTGGTCAAATATACTCTTGTCTGGTGTGGTGTTCTGTTTAGACACTTCATTTGATATTTGTGGAGCATCATGGTCACAGTGCTGACGCAGGCGGGGAGGAAGCTCACCTAACACGTGTTTTCTCCATGGATCACATCAAACCTCTTTGAGCTTAGAGACACTAGACAGCGCTTCGGCTCTTCCCTTAGGGGTGATTTTATTTATTTTATTTTATTTTTTATAAATCTTGTTTTCTTCTCTTTTTTTATTAATACATTTTATTTTTTTTAGAGCAGTTTCAGGTTCACAGCAGAACTGAGCAGAAAATACAGAGAGTTCGCACATAGCCCTCCCCACCCACACATATATACTCCCCTGCCCTCAACATCCCTCATCAGTGGGGCATATTTGGTACAATCAGTGAACCAACATGGGCACATTATTATCAATGAAAGCCCGTAGTTTACATCAGGGCTCACTCTTGATGTCGTACATTCTATGGGTTTTGACGAACGCGTACTGACATGTAGCCACCACTATAGTATCACACAGAGTAATTTCATTTCCCTAGAAGTCCCTTGTGCTCCATCTATTCATTCCTCCCTCCCTCCCTCTCCCCAGACCCCTGGAAACCACAATCTTTTTATTGTTTCTGTAGCTCTGCCTTTTCCAGAATGTCATTTGGTTGGAATCATACAGTTTGTAGCCTTTTCAGACTGGCTTCTTTCATTTAGTAATACGTCTTTTAAGTTTCTTCCATGTCTTTCATGGCTTGATAGCTCATTTCTTTTTTTTTTTTAACTACACATATATTTTTTAATTTACATATATGTACTGTTCATTGTTCCTAAGGATGTTTAGAGCTTTAGCTTTTTAAACTTACATAGTTATCAAAGGAATAAAGCCAACCACAAAATAAGAATTAATTCAAAAAGGTACACACACCCTGCTATTAACAGCAACATTATTTATAATTGCCAAGATATGGAAGCATCCTTAGTGCACATCGATAGCTGAATAGATAATGGAGATGCAGCATATGTATACATGTAATGGAATACAGCTCACCCATAAGAAAGAAGGATCTTTTTCCTTTCGTGACCCTTTATTCACTTATTTTTTCACTTCAAAAACCATAATTTTATAACCAGCATAAACATTTCCATTACATGAAAAACATCAAAATACCTAGAAATAAACTTAACCAAGGAGGTTACCTATACTCCAAAAACTGAAATGACACAAAGAAATGGAAAGATCTCTTGTGCTCTGATATTGGAAGAATCAACACTATCAAAATGGCCACACCCCCCAAAGCAACCCACAGATCCATGAAAATACTCACGACATTCCTCACAGAACTAGAACAAACAATTCCAAAATTTATAAAGAACCACAGAAGACCCTGAACAGCCAAAGCAATCTTTTATAAGTCTTTTTTTAAAAAAATATTTCTTTCTTTTGTTCTCTTTTCTTACGGTTTGATGACTAGAGAAGGTCCTTTAACATCTGTTGTAAAGCTGGTGTGCTGGTGCTGAAATCTTTTAGCTTTTGTTTATCTGTGAAGCTTTTGATTTCTCCATCAGGTCTGAACGAGAGCCTTGCTGGATAGAGTATTCTTGGTTCTAAGTTTCCCCCTCACATCACTTTAAATATATTGTTCCGCTCCCTTCTGGCCTGTAGAGTTTCTGCTGAAAAATCAGCTGATAACCTTATGGGAGTTCCCTTGTATGTTATTCATTGCTTTTCTCTTGCTAATTCCAATATTTTCTCCTTATTCTTAATTGTTGTCAATTTGATGACTGTGTGCCTTGGTGTGTTCTTCTTAGGGTTGGTTCTGTGTGGCACTCTCTGCACTTCCTGGACGTGGGTGACTGTTTCCTTTCCCAAGTTGGGGGATTTTTTGGTTATTAGCTCTTCAAAAATTTTCTCAGGTCCTTTCTCTCTCTCCTCTTTCTGGGACCCTATAATGCAAATATTAGAGCACTTCAAGATGTCCCAGAGTTCTCTTAAACTATCCTCATTCCTTTTCATTCTTTTTTCTTTTTTCTGTTCTGCAGTCGTGATTTCCACTAATCTGTCTTCTAGCTCACTGATCTGTTCTTCTGCCTCATTTAGTCCAGTCTTGGTTCCTTCTAGTGTACTGTTCATTTCAGTGAGTTTATTCTTCAACTCTATTTCAGTATTCTTTATATTTTCCAACTCTCTGCTAAAAACTTCACTGTGTGCATCTATGCTCCTCTTGAGTTCTCTGAACATCTTGGCCGTCATGACTTCAAACTCTTTCTCAGATCCATTGTCTATCTCCTCATCACTTATTTCCTCTTCTGGGATTTTACCTTGTGCCTTGGCCTGGGAGATACTCCTTTGCTGCCTCTTATCGTCTCTTTCTATGTGTTTGTGGATTCCTTCCACAGGCTTTGGGATTGTTGTTTTCTTATTTCTGGTATCTGCCCCTGGTGGTTGGGGCTGGACTAGAGGCTTATGCAGGTTTCCTGGCAGGAGGAGCCAATGCATGCACACTGCTGGGTGCGGCTTGGTCCTGGACCTCTGGTGGGCACGGCTGTGTCTAGAGGCCTTTGTGCCTCAGGAAGTCTGCTGATGGGTGGGGCTGTGTTCCCACCCCACATGTTGTTTGGCCTGAGGCTTCCCTACAGGCTGTTGGGTGTGGCTGGGTCTTGGTGCTAATGATCCAATCAAGATGTCAGCCTCCAGGAAAGCTCCTGTAGATGAACACTCCAGGAATGTTTGCCACCAGCTTTTATGTCCCCTGGGTCAGCTGCAGCCTTCCCCCACATCCCCGAGAGACCCTCCAAATCCAGCAGGCAGGCCTGGTCCAGATTGTTATGAAATCACTGCCTCTGCCCTTGGACCTGGCACATGGGAGTTTCCGTGTACACTTCCCATGAGAATGGAGTCTCTGTTTCCCCCGGTCCCATGGGGCTCCCAGAGCCAAGCCCTGCTGGCCTGCAAAACCAGATGTCCTGGGGTCTCCTCCTCCCAATGCCGGGGCCCGGGCTGGGGAGCCTGACGTGGGGCTCAGAGCTCTCACTCCTGTGGGAGGGCCTCTGCGACTTAACCACTCTTCAGCTTGTGGGTCCCCCACCTGGGGGGTATGGGGCCCAATTACATCGTGAGCACGCCCCTTCTACCGTCCTGCTGTGGTTCCCTCTTTATGGTTCCAGTTGCAGATCTTTTTTGCTAGGTTCCAGTCATTTTTCAGATGGTTGTTTAGCAGGTAGTTGTGATTTCGTTGTAGTAGCGAGGGGAGGTGAGCTTGTGGTCCTACCACTCCACCATTTTGACCAGAAAATTGTTTCCTTCTTTTTTAATTGAAGTATAGTTGATTTACCATATTGTGTTCATTTCAAGTGTACAGCAAAGTGATTTGATTATACATATATATATAATGTGTATCTATATTCTTTTTTTGAGATTCTTTTCCAGTGTAGGTTACTACAAGATATTGAATACAGTTCCCTGTGCTCTACAGAAATCCTTATTGTTTATCTAGTTTATATATAGAAATATGCATCGGGTAATCCCAAACTCCTAATTTATCCCTCCTCCCCTTCCCCTTTGGCAACTGTAAGTTTATTTTCTATGTCTGTGAGTCTGCTTCTGTTTTGTCAATAAGTTCATTTGCACTATTTTTTAAATTCCACATGTAAGTGATATCATGTAATTGTCTTTCTCTGACTTACTTCACTTAGTATGATCATTACTAGGACCATCTACGTTGCTGCAAGTGGCAAGATTTCATTTTTTTAGTGGCTGAGCACTTGGGGGTCATTTTGAGTAGTGAGGTCCCCAACCCAAAGCACAAAAGTGCATAAAATGTGGCACTAAATAGACCACAAAAAGAACACTTGTTTCCAAAGTAGGGCATCTCCTTGTTCAAACTCCACTGGGAACCTGGGCGTCTGGAGACTCAAAGTTTTCATGAATTACCACCGTGAGTGTGGATTTCCAGGTGACAAATACATTTTAGCAAGTAGGTGAATTTACAAATACCGAATCCATGAACAAACATCAACTGTACACTTCACCGCATTCATAGCTACCAGCCCTCTAAGTTTTATATCCTGTATACCTTACAATCTGTCCACTTCTTTTCATTTACACCTTCCCTACCTCATGATGATTTCCCAGCAAACCTTCTCCTCTGGCTGGACCAGAGCCTTCGCTTCTGAACCCACACCAACTCCTTAAGCTCTTCAGTTTATTTTAATTGGTAGGAAAATGGGAGGTTGGAGAAGAGGGCTGCGGAGAGAGAGGAGAGAAGGGGAAGAGGAAATTTACATTAAAGGGAATGTACTGGGGGAGGGTACAGCTCAGTGGTAGAGCACGTGCTTAGCATGCACGAGGTCCTGGGTTCAATTCCCAGTCCCTCCAGTTAAAAAAAAAATCAATAAAGGGACTGTAGGAAAGCCTGCTGCTGTCCCAGCATGTGTGGGTGTGTTTTCTTGATGACAACCTGTTGAGACTGTCACAGGAGGGGAAAGGTGAGAAGAGGCCCACTGTTACTCGGGTGACACGCACAGCGTCATTACTCCACTTAACTGTTCCCACAGCCCTACGTGTAGATACTATTCTTCCCTCTTTTTCTTGAAATGAGGAAGTGTGGACTTACGAGTGTTTAGTCACTTGCTCAAAGTCACATCCGAACAAGAGAAAAGAGGTCAAGCACAAACCCACGCTCTGAGGTCCCGTGCCCTGTCCCTGGGGCCCTGCCACGTTCCAGCAGATGAAGGCGTCTGGTTTAACCCCAGACCTCCACCATCATTTCCTGCTTAATCTCGGAGTCCCCGAACATCATGGAAATGGAGTGTTCCAGAGAACACAGCTCTCCGTGGCCTTTGGGGCTGTGGTAGAATTGCTCTCTATTCTTCCCCAGTTCCAGAGCTCCATCGGAGATTGTATCAAATTCAGAGAAGAGCTTTCAACTGGACTCAGTGTAAGGGTTGGGTTGATGGGCTTGGACAGTAGGCCTTGCAAGCTCATTGCACCTTAAGGGAAAACTTCAGAGATGACTGGACAAAGGACATCAGCTTCCTGACACCCAGCTTGGGAATCACTCCCTAAGCCGGACGTTTTGTTTTCTTACAGGAATAAATATCACATCTGCTGATAAAGCATGAAACAAATTTTGGAAGGGAAAAAGCCTCTCCAAACAGTCTCACATCCCCCCACCAGCCTGCAGGCCTTGGGCCGAGGCCCAAAGGGACAGCAGGGAGCCGCCTGGCCAGCTTGTCCCCTGGGGGGTGGGGGCGTTGTGACTCTGGCTTTGAAATGGACTAAAGGCCTTCTCCCAGGAGACACAGAACAAGCAAAGTGAGGCTGAGCCCTCGCCTGCTCTGAGGAATTAACGTAGATTGAGCAACGGAGCTCTGTTTCTTGCAGGCAGAATCCCGTCAAGGAACCACTTTGAAGCCTTTTCCTCTATCAGCGTCGGGTGACTTTGGGACATGAGGTTATTATGACAGCAGCAGCCAGGCAGCCCCTTCGCCCCTGCCCCTCGCAGCCACACGGCAGAGAATGCTTTGAACTGGGTTTGCTGCATGTCCGCTCATGTCCAGATCCTCGGGGTCCCTGGTTTTGGACCGGGGCCCCTCTCTAATAAAGGCCTGCCTCTCTGTTCCCCTCACCACGGGCTGTTCCCACCAAACACGGCTTCCTATTGCTGAGTTAGAGTAAACACAAGGCGGGCAAGCTACAGCTGACATATTAGGAAGAAACAAAGGGCTGAAGTGATGACTTTCTGGAGAGGAGACATGATTCATATGTTTATACCCACCCCCTCCCCTCTCCAGTTTGCCTTCTTATTCTGCACAAATCCTTGTGAACGCACTGCGCCAGGGTGGAGGGACGGCACCGACACCGTGGCGCTGGCTGACCGTCCCGTCTGTCACGGCGACACCCTCCCGCCTGTGGTTGGTTGGAGCTGCTGGGTGTGAGGAGGTCGTCTTTCACAAGCTGTCCTCAGGTCCCCAAACATCACTCTTTCCCAAAGCAAAACAGTGTGCTTTGGTACAGGAAGACAAAAAGCGCCCCCAGCTTGCGGAGAGGGTGCCCTGCGCGCCCTCTCCCGTGTGCGAGCTGGGAGAGGCGTCTGCTGCAGGGCTCCCTCCAATACCTGATGTTAGCATAAACTGAAATAATGATCGTTGCTCTGCTTTGAGGTCCAACAGCATTGCCACTGGGATGTAGGGGGTGAGAGAGAAGTGGAGGGGGAGTGTGGATGGTGGGGTGCTGCTCCCACATCTGGGGTACAGAGTCCGCTTCCCTCCTTGCTCCCCAGGCGCGTCCTACCTGGCCAGCCGCTCAGTCTGCCACATTGATGTCTGTATCCCGCCCTCTCTTTCTCCCTCCCATGCTCACCCGCTACCTGCCTGGATGCCCAGGTCCTGCCTGGGTCCACCCTCACCCTGAACTGTCTGAGTAATGCCGCCTAGGGCAGCCGAGCCAGACCCACTGCCAGCTCAGTTTCTCTGGGTCCCAGTGGGAGGGGAGGGTACCGAGCAGGAGCCGGAGGCTGGGCTTCATGATGTAAACCTGTGCTGGGCTTTAGCAAATCTTTGCTTTCCTTCCCTTGCCCGACCTGATGAGCCAGGAGTCTTAGCCATGGATCCGCGGGGTCCGCCACAGGAGAGCTCCCTGGACTCTGAACTCCATGCCTCGGTTTCTCTGCTTGTAAGGCGAGAAGGGTGAGCCTGAGTCTCTCCCAGCAGGCTGGTGTCTGCGCGGAGGTCATGGTCATGAATCAGTGCCGCAGGCCCACGGCACCGCGGACAGAGAGAGAGAGGCTGCTTCCTGCAAGGTGCAGCACATGCTGTTAAAATGCTAAATGGCCGGTCAGACAGCAGTATCCCTTTGGTCTCGTTTCTGCATTTTACTGGAACACTCAGGCATGAAGTGTTCCCTGAAACAATAAAAAAACAATTTACCCAGCCAGCGTGGTCCCTGTGTTGACGCTCTGCTTTTTCAGGACGCGGTCCATTCCCAGAACTCCGAGAACGCTTTTTCCTTGTTTTGCTTACATTTGCTTGGCCAACTGCCTCTCACTCGCTGTTTCCTCTTCCTTTTGATGACTGACTCTTCGCATCATTTCCCTGTCTGTTACCACACGAGCAAAGCCTCTGGGTCCCGCACCCTCATTCTAAATCTCATTGTCAGAACAAATGCTTTGTGTCTCAGATTGGACTGAGCAATTTAAAAAACCCAAGTAAAGCTTAGGTTTTGCTTTCAAGCCAGGCATTTATCGGTGGTTGTCTGTGTGTAGCAGGCACAGTGCCAGCGAAAGGAGGCACACACGTGGCGAAGTGCGGTGGGAGATAGTTAGGAGCTGCTCTGGAGGCATAATAAACAGGTATTGTTGCATGTGGACTCTGAGATAAACGGCAGTGAATTTACAGAGGCTTCGCACCAGTTAGCAATGTATTTAAGAAAGTGGGGTCTGTGACCAGAAGTCCAACCGAGGCAGGGTCTGCATTTGGATCAGAGGCTCAGTGAGGTCAGGGCTGGCATCTGGACTGTTCTCTCAGCCTCTCTCAATGGTCAAAAGGTGGCGGCCTCAGCACAGGCCTCAGTTCTGTGTTCAAGGTGGGAAGGGGTCGGGGCAGGCAAGGGACCAGGAACAAACGTCGGGCTTGTCCCTGCCCACCGCGGTGGTGCCTCCAGCAGCCTCAGGGCGAGCAGTGGGAAGCCCAGTGGATTCGCTGACCTCCCGGTGGGGCCACTGAAGGACAATGAGCATTGAAGTGAAGCTTTCCACAGAGAATGGCTGAAGAGAAGGAAAGGACTAGGAGATGACAGCATTGGGGGCGTCGAGGGCGGCAGTGCCCAACGGAATCCACCGCAAAGGAGCACAAACCCATGGACACGGGAGAGCGGAGGAGATGCCCGGTGAGTCCCTGGCCTCACATGCGGAGACAAGCGGCAGGCCCGGGGCCAGGCGCGTCGGGGAGGTGCAGGGGTTAGGGGAAGAGGCACCAGGCCTCTCAGGCTGTGGACAGGAGTCCAGGGTCCAGGCTTGGGTGTCCTCTCACAATGATAAATTTAGAAATTCTGAAATTCTGGGGCTTCCCTTTCCTGGATACAGGGATCCTCTCAGAGCAGCCCTGTCTTCTTGTTCGCGTATAAAGAAAAAGATGGCTTTATCATTTCCCCCTCTGCCTCCGGCCCTCAGCTGCTGCACTCCAGGCGGGAGGGCGCACTCCTTTGTCTAGACTGTCTGTAAATCAAAGCCAACAGTACTTCTTATCTCTGTGCCTCAGAAAAGCGTGTTCAAGATTAATGAAATTGTTGCCAGCTCCCTGGATGAAAGTGTGTCAGCTTGTAACTGAATCTTTCTCAGTACATCGGACATCATACTGGATGGGAAAGTAATTTACCTGGGATGAGCAGCAAATCACCACGGTGCCCTTCTCCAGGGGAGCCCTTTCCCTCCCCGCCCAGGCGGTGGCGTTTCCAGAGGATTCCAGAGTGAGATGGGATGTTTATGGCAGGTGTGGGTCACAGCGGGTCCTTGAGATACAGCACAAGGGAAGAATGTGGCGCAGACAGTCAGATAGGGGGTGAGCATGAGGGTTTGGGGGATGGAGGACCTTCCTTCCCAAAGCACCTGGAGCCTCAAGGCTGGGGTATGCTTGGGGTGGGGGACCCCACTTGGTCACTGTGACAGAGTGCTTTTTTCCTGAAAACAGTTTTTTATTTGCATATGTCATTGTTTAAAAGCCTTTTTAAGTGTCTACGTTGACCTATTGCTAGGTTAACTTACCAGTTTATTATTATTATTGTTAGCAAAACAGTAAAATAATACATTAGGAAGTTTGGAAAATAAAGAAAAAAGTCACTTACAAACCTACCACCCTACTGCAACTTGATACATGATCGATTTATTCAGAACAGAGAAAATCTTTCTTTTCCCCCCCATGCATTATTTTTTTCCCTTTTGGTGTTCAAACATCTGCAAATTTGAACAGAAACACAAGTCCCTAAATATTCAGGTACCCCCACTCTCAGATTCTTGCCCCTTCTGTTATTTCCTCATTCTCTTGGGGAGATCACTTAAAATTATTTTTGCTAATTGAGCACTTCATTGCCAGTGAACTCTTACATTTTTTGTTACTTTTATAGTTTCAGCTTTGGTCCCATATTTTTTTTTTCAAGATTTTTATTTATTTTACTAACTTTTAGAGGGAGGAGGTAATTAGGTTCATTTATTTATTTATTATTATCATTTAAAAAAATGTTTTGGGGGGTAATTGGGCCTATTTTTTTCTTTTGATGGAGGTACTGGGGATTGAACCCAGGACCTTGTACATGCTAAGCAGGGACTCTACCACTGAGCTACACCCTTGCCCCCATGATAATCTTTTAATGGGGCTACTGGGGATCAAACCCAGGACCCCGTGTGTGCCAAGCACGCTCTCTACCACTGAGCAATACCCTCTTCCCGGTCCCGTATGTCTTTAAATGTGCTAATGTAATAGCCACGGACATTTTAGGCCACGGAAGATGTTTCGGAGCCCAAAGTCCATCATGGAAGGGCCATAGTGAGCTGGCTTATGTTCGCCTCAGGCTGGAACAGCCCTGAAGGCCCCTCGGTACCCTGTGTTCTTGGAACTTTCTGGAGGAAGGAAATTACTTACTCATTCCCACTCATCTTTATTTATTTTAATTTATTCTTTATGACTTACATTTTTAATTTTTTTTTTTGAGGGGAGATTGTGCTTTTTTTGAGGGGAAGAGGTAATTAAGTTTATCTATTGATTTATTTTTTTTTAATTGAGGTACTGGGGATGGAAACCAGGACCTCATGCATGCTAAGCACATGCTCTGCTACTGAGCTCTACCCTCCACCCCCACCACTCATCTTTAAACAAAACACTGAGTTAATGATCCATAATATTGACCTGAACTGTCTGGAACTTAACACACCTCAAGGCTCCTGGGAAGTTTGACTCCTAATGACTGACGCTGATCATAGGATGAGATATGGAGCCACAAAACCCAGGCTCCTCCCTCAGGCTGAGAGATACCTTTGTCCCATGCAGTCCCGTCTCCTGTTGGAGGATGGGCCAGTGCCATCATCATCGTCTGAAGCTCTCTGTTTGTATAAGGGGGATTTTTGATGTCACTAGGGCGGGATGGTAAATCATTAGGTTCTGGATGAGATTAGGACTGCTAACGGCAATTTGCCCACATTAACATGACTTGTATGTTTCTTTTTAGACGTAGCTTTGCCCTCTGAAAAGGGATTAAATTTCACCCTTCTTTCCTTCTTCCCGTCCCTCTTCAGTCATTTACACTGCCTTACTGGGAGGCTGAGCGGTCACTGAGCTCAGGGGAGTGAGTACACTTTATACCCGCCCTGTTCAAACTGCAGGGCCACAGGCAGTGTAGGGACCCCTGGAGGGTAAGCCCTGTCCTGGGACGGAGGTCACGTCAAGATGCTTCGGGCTGCGAAAGTGCTGGAAGCACAGTATCAACCAAGTTAACCCGGGAGAAACACTCTAGATTTTTATAACTCACAACACATATGATTTTAACTGAAAATACCAATCATGTATTCTACACGTGCTTGTGTAAGAGTCATCATTAACTTTTAGAAAGCTGTCCAGGTTTTGTGAGGATTATGATCTTTGTTTCTTGTCCTGTTTACTGAGATGTAATTGGCATACAGCCCAGTATACATTTAAGGTGTGCAGCAGAATGGTTTGACTTTCACATAGTACGAAAAGATTACCACGATGAGTTTAGTTAGCATCCGTCATTTCATACACATACAAAAAAAAAAAAAAAAAAGAAAAGAATGTTTTTTCCCTTGTGATGAGAACTTTTGGGATGTACTTTTTTTTTTTTTTAAAACAACTTTCAAATAGACCGGATAGCAGCGTTAACTCTAGTGATCACGTTGCTCATTATATCCTAAGTCCTTATTCATCTCAAGAATGGAGGTTTGTACTTTTTGACCATCTTCCTCCAACCCCTAGCCCTAGCCCCTCTGTCTTTGGTAATGACAAATCTGACCTCTTTTTCCTGTGAGTTTGGTTTTTTTAGACTTCACATATAAGTGAGATCACATCATAAAGTATTTGTCTGTCTCTGTTTGACTTATTTCACTTAGTCCAATGTCCTCAAGGTCCATCCCTGTTGTCACAAATGGCAGGTCTTCCTTTTTTATGGCCCAATAACATTCCATTGTGCACACATACCACAACCTCTTTATCTATTCACCTGTGTCGATGGACATTTAGATTGTTCCCATGTCTTGGCTATTATTGCAAACAATGTTGCTATGAAGGGAGTGCACATATCGCTTCAACATAGCATTCCCAGAAGTGGGACTGCTGGATCATATGACAGTTCTATTTTTAATTTTTTGAGGACACTCCATACTGTTTTTCCTTAGTGGCTGTACCAATTTCCCACCAACAGTGCACGAGGCTTCCCTTTTCTCCACACTCTTACCAGCTTTTGTGCTCTCTTGTCTTTTTGACCATAGCTGTGAGGCGTGAGGTGATATCTCACTGTGGTTTCAATTTGCATTTCCCCCATGATTAGTGATGTTGAACAGCTTTTCATGGACTCGTTGGCCATTCACATCTCTCCTTTGGAGAAATGTCTGTTCAGGTCCTTCACCCATCTTTTAATTGGATTTTTTGGTTTCTTTTGTTATTGAGTTATTTGAGTTCTTTATATACTTTGGATATTATCAGATAGATACGTGGTTTACAAATACTTTCCCCATTCTGTAGGTTGTCTTTTCATAATGTTGATTGTTTCTTTCACTGTACAGAAGCTTTTGAGTTTGCTGTAGTCTCATATATTTATTTTTTCTTTTTTTGCTTGTGCCTTAGATGTTATATCCAAAAAATCATTGCCAAGACCCATATCGAAGAGCCTTTTTCTTATGTTTTCTTCTATGAGTTTTATGGTTTCCAGCCTTCCATTTAAATCTTTAATCTATTTCAAGCTAATTTCTGTAAGTAAGATAGGGGTCTGGTTTCCTTCTTTAGCATGTGAATATCCAGTTTTCCCAGCACCATTTATGGCAGAGACTGTTTTTCATCCATGGAGTATTCTTGGGTCCCTTGTCAAATATAAGTTGACTGTATGTGTATGGGCTTATTTCTGGGCTCAGAACAAGCACTTCTAAGACGTGTGCCTGGATTTGGATAGAACTTTTTCCTGTGTGGATTGAGAGAACTTCAGAATCCCAGGTTGTGGTGAGGAAGGTGGCTGGAGTGGAGACCCTGTGGGGTCTGGAATGCTGGTGCTAAGCCCTGAATTGTCCCATTTATAATTTACCCCTTCGTTTTATCAAGCTCTTCAGGATGTGTTTGCTCGAAAAGAATCATTCCAGTTTTGTTTTAGATGACAGCTCAGGGGCGATGTCTGAACTCACTGGAAGTTAAGAGCGAAAAGCTTTGCTACATGGTCCGACCTAGTGCCACTCATTGAACAAAAACCTACTAGGTTCTTACTCTCCATTGTGATAGATGCTAGGAACAGAAAGATAGAGAAGAGATAGTCTTGATGACTCAGAATCTGGAGGAGGAGAGAGCCATGCAAGGAGGAAGGTGTGACAGCGGTGATGTGTCCTGCAGAGATGTGGGGAGGGAGGGCTGAGCTCGTAGCCTGGGTGGCGGGCAGCCTTCACAGGTTGACGTGAGTGTGAGTCCTAATGGATAAGAAGAATTCTCAGGTAGAAAAGGTGGGCAGTGGCTCTTCATGGCAAAGGAACAGTGTATACAAAGACATGAGATACATGATCAGGAGGTGTGAGAAATTTGGTTTTTGAAAAATGTGTGTGTTTGGAAGGGCATCAGAAAAGTATCCAGTGGCCAGAGCAAGAAAAGCCCTGTTATCTGTTACTCAGGGCTTTTTTCCCATAGTTGCTAATGAACGACTTACTATGGCTTTATAGGCAATAAAAGCAAATAAATCACTGTAACAAAGCTTTGTAGCATCGATGCAGAAAACCCAAGTGCATTTTCCTAGACTTCTCCAAGGCAGCCATTCTCCTACCTTAAGTTCTCCAAGGCATCAAGCATTAAAAAGGAAAGAGGAAGAAAAATAAAATGAAAAGGAAGAGGAATGCATTCACCAAGATCTTAACTGAATTGGAGACATGGTACGACCAGGAGGTAGCAGGACCTTGCTCCAGATGGCAGAAATGCTCTCTATTAATTAATCATCACTGCAGTTAATTAAACTTTTGGACGAACATAATGAAAGAACATTTGAACGTCTCAGCTGAAAGGTTAGTTAAGGCTAACCTCCGCTGAGACAGTTGGCTTTGTTCCATACAAGGAGCTATAGTTATAGCTGGATAAAGTGGTAGGGCGCTTTTCAGCTTTCATGGTGATTGATTGCTACTTTGGGGAAACCGACAAAGAGAAATAACGTCACCAGACAAAGCTCCGGCTTTGTTTCTCAATTACAAGCATGTTTTCTAGAAATTCATACAAGAAGAATTACAGTCAGTAAACAAATATACGGAGAGATTCTCGACCTCACTTCTGACCAAAGCCACTCAAACTGAAATATCAGGAAAGAATCACTTTATGCCCATTCACTCGATGGGGCACTCAAACAGAATGACTTAGCGCAGGCTTTTACTTTTTATTCTGCACGCTGGTGGGATCTTTGCCACATTTAGTTGCACTTATTTGCATTCAAAGTAATATAGGCTCACTAAATTATCTAACTGTACAATATTGAAACCAGACAATAACCAATTCCTGATCTAATATACTCATATGATTGGCATGCATAAGAGCTTTCATGGTACAAATACCTCTAAAACTGCCCAAAACATGGGAATAGCAAGAGTTAGCAAGACTGATGGTTGTACGTATTAGAAAGTATTTATTCAGAAAAGTTATGATGGCCAAATTCTGTATATCAGACACTTAAAAAAAAAGCACTAATTTTGAGAATAACTAGTGATTTCCTTTCACTAGTAATACTGCTTTCAGAAATATCCTAGGAAATAATCTTCACTCCCACTCTACTCCAAAGAAAATCCTGCACTAAGTGTGTACATAAACAAAAATAGTTATTTCAGCATCATTAGTTATAAATAACTGGAAAACTCAAAGTCACATAATTGCCCAAGGATATAAAAATGTGTATTCAATTATCACATTATAGTTCATCTACTGCATTTGTCAGATAGAACAGGTTATGGTCCAACTAACAAACAACTCCAGAAACTGCAGTCGTCTAAGACACCAAACCCTTGTCTCTTGCCCATGTAATGCCCAATGTAAGTTGAACAACTCACCAGAAAATCTCTCCTCCATGCAGTGACGCGGGGACCCAGACCACTGCACAATGTGAGACACTGTCTCCTCGCATGGCTTCCAGGAAGGGGAGGAGAAAAAACATGAAAAACTCACACCATCTTTTAAATAGTCTGACCGGAAGTGATGTATCACTTCTGCTCACTATGCTTTTGCCCATTGTCTGACTGAGTTGCTTGTTTTCTACTGTGGCGTTTAAAGAGTTTTAAAAAAATATGAAAATGAATATATGTGTGTATTTGCATGACTGGGACATTGTGCTGTGCACCAGAAATTGACACACTGTAATTGACTGTACTGCAATTAAAATATATATATACACACACACACATATATTCTAGATACTCGTTCTTTGTCAGACAGATTGTTTAAAAATAGTGTTTTCCACTCTGTGGCTGGCTTTTCATCCTCTGAACAGGAGAGTGAAAGTTTTAAATTTTGATGAAATCTGATTCACCAATTGTTCCTTTTATAGATCGTATTTTTGATGTAAATTCTAAGGATTCTTTGCTTCTCTCTAGTTCTCAAAGAAGTTCTCTTATGTTTCTTTCTAAAAGTTTTATAGCTTAGTGTTTCACATGTAAGTCTACGCCCTGTTTTGAGTTAATTTTGTATAAGGCGTGAGACTTAGGTTGAGGTTCTTTTATTGACCCATGGATGTCTGATTGCTCCAGAACCATTTGCTGAGAAATGATCATTCTTCCATTGAATTGCTTTTGTGCTTTTGTCAAAATCAGGTGAGCATATTTTTGTGGGTCTATATCTGAGTTTCCTCTTCTGTTCCATTGGTGCACATGTCTACTCCTCTACTGCGACTTCACAGTTGTGAAATTGGGAGAACTGATTCCTCCCACTTTATTCATTTTCAAAATTATTTAGCTATTCTAGTTTCTGTGCATTTCCATATAAATTTTAGAACAATTTTGTCTATAGCCACAAAAAATCTTGGTGAGATTTTTCATAGCAATTGTGTTAAACCCTTATATCAATTTGAGGAGCCCTCACATCTTTACTACGATGAGTCTTCCAATCTGTGAACATGGTGTATCTCTCTTTACTTAGTTTTTAAATTTCTTTCATCAGCTTTTTGCAGTTCCCAGTATACAAGTCCTACATATATTTTGTTAGATTTTCACCTGTGTTTCATTTTTGAGTGATTATAAATGATACTGTATTTTTAATTTCAGTCTCAAACTCTGCAAGTTTGATCTTGTATCCTGTGACTTTGCTGAACTCACTTGTTCTAGAAGTTTTTTTTCAGGTTCCTTGGGATTTTCTATATAAATAATGACCTCCCTTGCAGCTAGACACTATTTTCTTTCTTACTTTTTGAACAATATGCCTTCTTTCCTTTGCTTAGCTTAATGCACTGGCTGGAACTTCCAGCACTGTATTAAGTAGGGGAGCTGGGTGTGTTTATCTCTGCTTTATTCCCAGTCTTAGAGGGAAATCATTCATTCTTTCACTTATAATGTTAGCTCTAGGGTTTTTATAGGTTCTTTTTATCAAGTTGAAGAAGTGCTCTCTATTCCTATTTTCCTGGGAAGCGGTGCTGGTGCTGAATTCCTGAATTTCTGACCAGCTGGCTACAAATTCAGGGGTTCCACCAACCTCAGGGTGATAATTCACTAGAACCACTCACAGAACTCAGGAAAGCTCTACACCCACTGTCCAGGGACCACAATGAATAACGAAGATGCTCTCGTCACCGGGCAATTCCAAAGTTTTAGAAGCTTCTTCCCAGGCACCAAGGACAAAGGCCAGGCACATTCTTTATTATATGACATCATGTGATTTTATTCTTAGCTAGTTAGTATGATTGTGTTAATATTGATTACTTTTTGAATACTGAAATATCCTTGCATTCCCTAGAATAAAGACCACTAGGTTATATATAGTTTTTAAATATATTGCTAAATTCTATTTGCTCATATTTGTTAAGGATTTTTATTTCAATATTCATGAGGGATATTGGTACGTAGTTTTCTTTTTTTGTACTGTCTTTGTCTGATTTTGAAATCAGGGTAATACCAGCATCATAAAATCAATTAAGAAGTGCTCCTTCTTCTTCTATTTTCTGGAAGTGATTGTGTAGAATTGATGTTAATTTTCTATAAATCTTTAGCATAAACCTTTACAGAAACCGTCTGTACCTAGATAGTTCTTCTTTGGGAGGTTTTAAATTATGAGTTCAAATTCTATAATATTTATAGGGCCATTCAAATGATCTGTTTCATAGTGGATGAGTTGTATCTCATCAATGAGTAGTTTGTATCTTTTGAGGAATTAGTCCATTTCAGTAAATTGTCAACTTCATGTGTGAAGAATTGCTCATAATATTCCCTTACTATATTTTTCGTTGTCTACAGGGTCTGTAGTGTTAGTCCCTGTTTTCTTCTTAAGATTAGAAATGTGTGTCTTCTTCTTTTTTTCCCTTTGTCAGTTTTGCTTGAGGTTTGTCAATTTTATTACTTTTCCCCCAAAGAACTAGCTCTTTATTTATTTTCTCTATTATTTTTCTGTTTTCAGTTTCATTGATTTCTACTCTTTGCTGTTTTCCTTTTCAGTTGGCTTTGGGTTTATTTTGCTCTTCTGTTTCTAGTTTTTTAAGACGGGAGCTTAGATGATTAACTTGAGGCTTTTCCTGTTTTCTAACGTATATCCTTACTGCTATAAATTTCCCTCTTGGCTTTGCTCTAGCTGTGTCCCACAAATTTTGATGTGCTGTACTTTCATTCTAATTCAGTTCAATGAATTAAAAAAATTCCTTGAGACTTTCTTTTTGAACTATGGATTATCTAGAAGAGTGTTGTTTCGTTTCCATGTGTTTGGTGATTTTCTTGTTATCTTTCCATTTCTAGTTTGATTCCACTGTGATAGGAAAATACACTGTATAATTGAAATGCTTTTAAGTTGTTTAAGGCTTGTTTTATGGCTCAGGTTATAGCCTATCTTGGTATATGTTCCAAGAGCATCTGAGAAGAATATATTCTGATGCTGTTGAATGGGATGTACTATAAATGTCAGTTAGAGCCCTTTGATTGATGGTGTGGTTGAGTTCTTCGGTATCCTTGCTGATTTTCCAGCACATCATTCTATCAGTTGTTAAGAGAGGGAGTCTTAAAGTCATCAGCTGTAATTGTGGATTTTTCTAGTTCTCTTTTCGTCTTTACCAGTTTTTGCTTCATATATTTTGCAGCTTTGCTGTTTAGATACATGTACATTTAGGACCACCATGTCTTCTGGGTGGATTGACCTTTTTCATTATTGTATAATGGTCCTCTCTGTCACTGGCAATTTTATTTGCTGTGTGGTCTGCTTTATCTGATATTAATATACACTCCTGCTTTGCTTTGATTAATTGTTGGTTATCTTTTTTCAATCTTTCACTTTCAACCAAACCATATAGTTATTGTAGAAGTGAATTTCTTGTAGGCAGCCTACACTGGGTCATTTTAAAAAATCTACACAGTGAACCTCTGACTTTTAATGGTTGTATTTAGACCATTTGCATTTGACGTAATTATCGATATGTAAGGACTTAAGTCTGCCATTTTATTTTTTGTTTCAACTGTTAAACATTATTTAGAAAACTCAAGAGGAGAAGAAAGTCTATTGGATTTACCCGTATTTTTGCTTACTAAGTTCTTTCTTCCTTCCTAATGTTTCATGGTTTTTTCTTTTATTGTTTTTTTGTTTGTTTTTCTGTTTAGAGAACTTTCTTTAGCCATTCTTTTGGGGTAGGTTTGCTGATGACAAATTCCCTTAGTATTCCTTTATCTGAGAATGTCTTAATTTCTCCTTCAATTATGAAGGTTGTTTTTGCTGGGTTTAATGTTCTAGCTTGGTAGTTTTTCCTTTCAGCATTTGGGGAAAAAAATTGTGCCACTTCCTTCTGTCCTCCTTGGTTTCTGATTAAATGTTTGTTGTCATTTGTTATTCTTTAGATTTCAGAAGTTTAATTATGATGTGTCTTGGTATGAATTTCTTTGGATTTATCTAGTCTGGAGTCTGCTCAGCTTTCGTCTTTTGCTTTTTGGGGTAACTTTTCAGCCCTTCCCTCTTTCTCCTTTCTTTCCAGGACCCTAATGACATGAATATCATTTTGTTAGAATCCCACAGGTCCCTGAGGGTCTATTTTTCCCCCAGTCTATTTTCTCTCCTGTAAAGACTGAGTACGTTGTATTATTATTCTGTCTTCCAGTTCACTAATTCTTTCCTCTTTCCCATTCTGCTCTGAGCCTGTCCACTGAGCTTTCTGTTTGTTTATTGTATTTTCAGTTTTAAAGTTTCTATTTGGTCCTTCTCCTTCTTCTTCTTTTGTGTGTGTGTGTGTGTGTGTGTGTGTATTTTGCAGGGGTGAGGAAATTAGGTTTAGCTATACTCTCCTCCCGGTTCTTCTCTATATCTTTTGTTGCTGAAGCTTTTTTCCTTTAGATTTGTTTCCAAATAGTTCATGACGCATTACAATTTTTTTTTAATTGTGACAAAATACATATAACATAAAATTTACCATCTTCACCATTTTAAAGTGTATAGTCAGTGGCAGTAAGCACATGCACTTTGTCATGCATAGTTGAAGCGCCTTATCACAGTTGCTTTAAAATCTTTGTCAGATCCTTCTAACACTTCTCTCATCTCAGTGTTGGACTTACTGACTTTTTCGTCCCATTCATTTTGAGATCTTCCTGGTTCTTGGTATGTGAGTGATTTTCAATGGAAACCAACATATTTTCTTATTCTGTTTTGAAACTGTGGCTTCTATTTAAACGTTCTATTTTAACTGGCTTTCTCAGACACTGCTCTGGCAGAGGAAGGGGTTCCTGCCTCAGCACTGCCAGGAAGAGATGGAAGCTTTAGTCTCCCCATGCGGTCTCCACTGGCACAGTAGGGAACAAGGCCTCATACCAGCCAGTGGGGATGAGAGACCCAGCTCCTTACTGGTCTTCTCTGACAGCACCCTGAGGGGATGTTGGGCATTTTGTTATATCGTAGCGAGGACAGAAACCCAGGCTCCCCACTCAGCCTTTGCTGGTGTGGGTGGGAGTGAGGTCACATTTTTTTCTGTGGTGTTGACTAGGGTAGAGCAGTTATTGTCTAAAAGTTTTCTGTCTTTCTGGGCCACCCTTCCTGGCCCTTCGGCTCAAGAGAATGGGCTTCTGTTGGGACTTTTTTGGGTCTGTGCCCACTGTCGAATCTGAGTTGCCAGCTTCTCAGCTCCAGTTATGGGCTGTAGAAGGCGAACAAAGCAAAACCAGTAAACAAGCCCAGAGAACTTACCCCCCTGTCATTTGCTAGGTCCCGAGGCCCCTGCCTTCTTCTCTCTACCATTTGGAGTTTTCTGGGGTCTGCTTTACAAATCCTGTCCGGGGCTTTTGGTTGTGCTTAGCAGGAGTGAGAGTGTGATGGAGGTCTGCTTCGTGTTTCTAGGCTGTCTGCTTACTGTTAACCATCTGCTCTGCTTAGCTTCAGATTTTGAGAAATTTCTTGAGGGAAAGCCTGGCAGAGTGACAGGTCCCCTTCTCTGCTTCTTCAGTCTCATTGAAATAACTGGCCCCTCAAGTAATGCATTGAAAGCTCCCAGAGCTCTGCTGATCGTCTGCCCCAGCGGCGCCTCTGCCCAGGCAGAGCCCAGGGTCTCAGACTTGACCTGTCCTTAGACTCAGCAAGGACCCCAAAGGGTTAATGTAGCTACACACAGCTGGATCACTGATCCATCTTTCTTCCCTCTCTGGAATCTTGGACCCTCCAGTCCTCTTCGCTTCAATGGCTCTCTGATGCAAGGAAAATGATTAAAAAAAATTTAATCCAGCTTTTAAAGTTATTTTTGGCAGGAACATTAATCTGCTGTGAGGTACTCACTCGTAATGGAAAGTGGAAGTCTGTTTCTTAGAATTCATGTGATAGTATCGTACATGAATGGCTTTGCATCAAAACCTTTTCCACTGACTGACATAGTCCAAGTAGTAAAGGGACAGTGTGTCAGAGAGTGGCTGAAAGTGTGGGCTCCTCCATTGGAGGGCCTGGTTTTGCACACTCTCCCACTTACTAAACTTGGTAATTGTTTAGACTTCTTAAGCCTTGGTTTCCTCATTTGCAAAATGAGGACGATAAAATATCCGTCTAAAATTGTCGTCATAAGGATGAGATAATGCAAGTAAAGGCCTTAGGCTGCTCCCTAACACGTGATAAATGAGGACAAAATTGTTAGCTCTTATTTACTGTCATTGCTCAAAGTGATAGATTTAGATAGGTCGTCAGTCAATAAACTTTTATTTATCCCACAAATACATGAGTTGGCTAGCTATTTACTTATTTGTGACTCATATTTGTGATTTTTATTTGGACAAGGGAAATACTCTCCTTATCCCAGAGCTGAGAGATGGTCCATCCTACGGTCAGTGTAAACAGAGACTAGGACAGGATGCTATCCTGCAGATAGGATGATGTAGATACGTCAGAGTGGGCCAAATATCACTTGTTATTCTATGCACCAAGGATAATACTATGCGGAGGGACTACTTCAAAAAATTTTAAATAGAATGGAAAAGAGAGGAGGAGCTGTATGGGTCAGAAGAGCCACAGAACTGCTGTGCGTGACTGCAGTGGACAGTATCTGGACACAGGTAACAGAAAAGAGGGAGAGAATGGGGATTTTATCTGAAAGTTCTTGTAGTTCTCTGGATTGTGTCTGTGACTTTTATAGCTTTGTTCATAGAAAACAGATAAATGATAAAAGGGTAGGTCCCAACTTGGGAAAGAACCATAAAGTTAGCAAAAAGCAGAGTCTTTCCATTTCTGTTTTGCTTCCATCTTCTCCATCCATGAGAACGACCTTGAAAACAAGAAAGAGCAGAAGGATGATTAAGAGTTAAAATTAAGTCCCAGGAAAGGCAGAAATCCACCAAGGCAGCATTAACTTCACTGTGTGAATGTAGGATCAACCACATGAGAGGCAAGGATTTATACTTTCAAAATCAGTGTCTGGAAACTTTAAAAAACCATAGATCATGGGGAAGTAAGAGAGGATAATGGTTAGGAGCTTGGTTTGGATATGCGATGGGCCTGGAAGTCCTAGCTCTGTCACTTATTAGCTAAGTAACGCTGGCAAAGGAAACTTTCTCTGGGCTTTATTTCTTCATCTCTAAAATGGGGAGAGTCTATGAATTCATAATGATCATCAAAAGACAGAGTGACAGAGAAGTCCTCCATTTTCACCCTCTGTGGCAGCAAAGAATCAACTTCTTCTCCGTAAGTCATTAAAGCAGCATGGTTGTTCATCTTGCCCGTCATGTTGGCCAAATAGCGTCAGCTGATAAAGGAAAGTTTTACCTTACGGAAGAGCACCAGGCAATAAACGTAGAAGGGATGACAGAATTAGAAAATCATCGATTGGAAATTTCTAATGAAATATTATCCAGTAGTGCCCAGGAGGAAAAAGTCAGATTGAAATAAATCAGTTACCTTGGCATTAATTTCCTTCTAAACTCCAAGCTCTGCTATGAGAACAGAACTCTTAATTTTAAGGGATGATGGAAAATGAAGGTGTCCAGAGCAGGTAAACAAAGTGGTGACAATTCTACACGTGAAATGGTTGCTGAAGGTGGAGCTGGTTTGGCGAAAAGGGGCTGAATGTCTTCAACTCCGCTGGGGTTCCTCACGTGGCTGACAGAGGAGGTTCACTGCTGGGTGGCTTCGGAAGGCAGGATGAAGGGCCAGATGAGAGATGTTCTGGGGGGTCAGAAAGTTAGTGTTGGAGAAGAGAGAGCTAGAGGTGGAGGGAAAAGGAGGAGACTGAATCACCAATACCAAGACTGTGTTCCCAGGTGAGGAGGCGGGACCCTGACAGCCAGGCCAGGGCCCCCTGGGCTGTGGTTCTGTGGGTCTTGCCTGATTTTTGGACACGTGAGTTGGCTGTTTGCCCTAACCAGTAAACTGTGGGCGGGCTGCTAGCTGGGCTCTGTGCTGAATTGCGTGGTTGGTCCCCATCCCAGCGCTGTGAGATCACATGGGCTTGTTGGCAAGGATAGCGGGGCTCTGTGCTGACACCAGACATGGTTTCCTCAACTCCAATTGCTTCCAAGGTACAAGCTTCTTGGTCAAGGTACAGGCTATTTCCCAGGTAGATGGCTGAATAAATGCAGACTGAACCCAAAGAGCTGTGCAGTTTCTTCGTGGTTTTAAAAAACCAGAGGGCAGATGCACGTGACAAGCAATCACCCGATCCGGGCTTGGAAGCCTGTGAGTGCCGCGCGCAGGTGGGATCACCCTCACGGGGCCCAGGAGCTCGGAAGGCAGCCCGGGGAGAGGACCCGGCTGGGGGCTCTGCTTGTCCAACCCTGTTGGCTGTGTGCGCAGACCTGGTTGCACAAGAAGTGCGTGCAGAACACCCATGTGCACATACACACACACAGTGTGCTTTCAGTAAGATCCGTGTCTTAATCTCAGGATTTGCTCTGTTTTCCAAACAGAGAAACTTAAGCCAAATTACTAGGCTGCAGAGGCGGGGCTGGGACCCCCGCGTCTGCAGAACTTACCTGTGCCCTGCGCTGCTCTGTGTCCCCAGTTACTCTAGTTACTTTGCATCTTAACTGCCCCCCGGGCATCAGCGCTGTGCGTTTCTGCTGTGGGATTAGGCGAAGGCTCAGGGGGCAGACAGGGCTGCTGTCCAGGCGGCCACAGGAGCTGAGCCGCACACGGGGACAGCCTGTGTCGCAGCTTCTCCAGCAGCAGTTAACTGGCCAAGGCCCCGATCACAAAGCCAGCAGGACCAGCCCAAAGGGCAGCCCAAACTGGCCTCAGGGAGCCCTCAGTGGGGCAACATGAACCCTGTTGCCCTCTGACGTCTTGTGCTTGGCGCACCCAGGCTGGGGTTGGGACTTAAAGCAGCGCTGGGTGAAGGTTCCTGGGTCCTGCACCCCTCCAGCCTGAGCCAGCAGACTCCGAGTCCCCTCCAGGGGCACTCCTCTGCAAACATTCAGAAAAGAGCCTTTAGTCCAAGTGGCTTTGACCTTTGGTATCCTCAGGGCACACTTTATCTTTCCCCCTCCTCCTGACTCTAATCTTACTGTGCCACCAAGACTCTTTTTTGTTTTCTTGTTTTAATAAGCTTTTTATTTTAGAACAGTTTTAGTTTTTCAGAAAGATTACATAAATAGTCCGGAACCCCCACGTGTCCCCGACAGCTTACTGTTACTAACCTCTTACATCAGTAAAGGACTTACGAACGTACTAACTGAAGTCCACGCTCCGTTCAGACTCCTTAGTTTTCATCCAGTGGTCTTACCACGTCCCAGGAGGCCACCTGGGACACCGTACTGTGTTTAGCTCTCATGGCCCCTTGGTCGCCTTTTGGCTGTGACAGTTTCTCCGACATTTCTTGATTTTGATGACCTTGGCTTCTTTTTAAATTGGGGTAAAAAACAATCATTAAGACCATTTTAAGGTTTGGTGCCAAAATGGCTGAAACGGCCTTAAAATATTGCCCAACGGCTATGAGTTTTAGGATCAACTGGAGGACTTTGGACCCTTCCTTTGAGCCAGAGATCTGACCACCATAGGTTTTGTGTATCAAAGTTACTTAGAACTGAGCCAGATGAGAAGAAGTTGGTGCCCCAGCTCAGCCCCTTCAGCGTTCCTTTGTTGAAAATGCCTCATCTTTTCTTGTGTTTGTTTCATGGAAGGTTCACCTTGATGGACCCATCGGAGAGGCATCACGGCCCCAAGGAGTCTCCCTCCTGCCCGCATTCCTGCCGCATTTATAACAACAGCTGGTGCCACGCGGCCCTGTGTAACTCAGGAGCTCAGAGTGTCCTTGAACTCTGCCTGTCTGGCTGCCCAACCGGACCAGGAGGTCCTTGACATCCATCATTATACCTTTTACAATAGTTTTATTTTTTTAGAGATTGGGCAGATAAGGAGGGAAGTTAAAATGACTTGGCCAAGGCTGCATGGAGGACCCACCCAAATCAAACACGGCAGCGATGAGTAATGTCCATTTCCAGCTTCCCAGGGTGGGAGCTGAGGAGACATTCACCTCCCATGTGAAATTGAAGGGGGCACCGGAGAGCTCAGTAGTCAAGAGGAATAATATTTTAATGCAATATTTAAAAATGAATGCCAAAAATCCACAACGAGCCAAATATTAAAATTTTAGAGACAGGATGTTGCTGTTAGTCCTCTGAGCTGCGTTCCTGTGCAGTGAAGCCGTGGTGGCTTCCAGTCAGCCCTGGGATCCCAGGCCGGTGTGACAACCCACTCCCGCCCCCACCAGGTCACGGGTAAGGGTGGCGGTGGCAATGCCAGCTGTAGATGGGGTCCTGTTTTTGACTGTAGAGATTTACTTAACTCTTTGCCCTTGGTTTGAAATATGTGAGGATATTTCTGCAGGTGCACAGAAACAGATATGTTTTTCTTTTTCCTTTTCCCTCGGTTCCTATATGATGCTCCGTGGCAGTGTAATTTACAAAGAACTTTAGCATAATCCTTTCATTTAATCATCAAAAACACAAACAGAAAGCTCCTGAGTAGATGGGGTGATCTTCACTTTAGAGAAAAAGGAACCAGGCCTCAGATTACGTTCCTGAGCCAACACCACGGAGCTGGCCAGTGGTGGAGCTGGGATTCTGTCGGCCCCTGACTCGGGCAGGTGGCCTTTGTGCACACAGCTCAGCCTCTGTTTCTCCTTCTTAGCTGTGCCCTCACGTCTGTCTCTGCCATTTCCACAGGGTGTGTGCCTGCTAGTGTGAGTGTGTGTGTGCACAGGGATATGCGTGTTTGCTTGTGTGAGCGTGTGGGTACACGTGTGTGTGTGTGTTCGGAGTGTGAGAAGATGTGACACGGAGAACAGATACAGGAGGGCTGAGGATGCTGTGGCCAGACAGACTTCCTGTCTAATGGGCTCTGCCTCGTGGATCGTATCTGGAGAGCTGGCAGCAGTCTCGAGAGTGCAGAGAGGACTTCATCTCCTCCTCCATCCTCAGGACCCATCGCCAGGGCCAGAGGCAGGGAACGGGCCCTCCTTGGCCTGCCTCCCCTCTCAGGTTTTAGGAAAAACACACAGGAACTTGGCAGGTGATGAAGAAGAAGTCGCTAACCCCATGGTTATAAGAGTAAAAACAATGTATGATTTGGGGAAAGCTCTGTTTGCCTTTTCCAAAGTGAGTGCCTCAAGGACTCCTGCAAATGTGCAGGCCAGCTTCTGGGGTGTGAGAACAGTAATAGGGTTTTTCTTGGGGTGCATCAGGAGTTCTTCCTCGTAAGGTAGACATTCTCTGAAATGCCCTCTGCTTCCCAAACCCAAGCCCAGCATCATAACCTGCGAGATCGTGAGTAGCCAGTCCCTCGATCCTGCTCTAAGGCGGGGAGGACCACACGCGAGCAGCTTTCCGCCGCTTTCCCCAGCTAAATATTGTTGTACCCTGCGTTCGTTTTGACAGGATTAGTCACGGAGTCCATTAGGACATAAAAATCCCAGGACCCCTGTTGGCTGGACAATCTATTAAAATATTGCGTTTTATTTTGCAGCTTGCAAGCTTCTGAAGTCCCAAGGGACAGTTTTAAGTATATTGCCTCTTGGTCAGCCAGTTCCAGAACACGGCAGGCAGGGGAGAGCCGCTTCCTTGACCGAGAGGCTCCTGAGTGTTTGAAGACACTCCTTTACGAAGGGAGGTGAGGCCACCTCACCCTGCGACAGGCCTGGTGCATGCACTGGGCGGCAGCTGTGTGTTTGTGTTACCGAAGGCAAGTTTGTGTGTCCGCCACACGGTAAGGCCAAACAAACCGGAATGTTGGAGTTTGGAGCAGAGAAAGGTTTACTGCAGGGCCGAGCAAGGAGGACGGGGTGGCTCATGACCAAGAAAACCCTGAACTCCCTAAAGGGTTTCAGCAAAGCCTGTTTAAAGGCCAAGCAAAGGAGGAGGGTCGCAGGGTCTGTGATCAGCTTGTGCACAGTCCTCTGATTGGTTGATGCTGTGGTAATAAGATGGTTAACATTAACTATCCCTAGGCACCAGAAGATGTGGGGGGGCCATATGATCACGATCATCAAGCAGTTAATTTCTTCCATTTAGTCGTGGTTTTTAGCATCTGAAAAACTCAGGCATGAGACACTATTATCAGCGAGGAGCTACAGCAGAGGATACAGGGGAGAGGTCTGTCCCGGGACGGCCCCGCAGGGTCCTGCTCAGTTACATCCGGTCACGTGGGGAGCAGCCTGCTGTGTGCTTTCTTCTGACTTTTTAGACTGGATTTAAAGGATCACAACAGAATGAAGCCAATATTATACGAGTTTTCTGTTACTTATATTTCACCTAAATAAAACTGTCCTAAGTCTTGTTGTTGTGTGTTTTCACGTCCAGCCTCTGCTATCATATCAGCAGTCCCTCACATTGTCTCAAAATTCCCTTCTTTAGGTGCAGTTTGGAACCCGTCACTCCTTTGCTGACCACCTGTCAGAGCCGCCCCACTTCTCAGTGGAAGGAGGACTCGGGACGGTGGACGCGGGGCCCTGGTCAGTGTGCTCAGTGGACAGACTTCGCATGGGAGCTACGATCAACACACACGGGTCCTTCCCGTGGCTCACCGTCACTCAGTCCCCTCGCTCATTGCAGTGTCCTCCACTCAGCTGTCCTGATAGTCACACCAGAGGAGGGACCTTTGTTGACAGGCATATACAGAATCTGACAGCCTAGAATCTTATGATGTGATGGATTCACTACCTGACAGGGTTTTTTCTGAGTCAGCTGGTCTATATGTTCAGTGACCTTATAACCCCTGGACTACACATGTTGTTCACCCTGATGAGATCACATTTTTCTCTGCGTGTTACAACATGTTCTCTTTTTCTGTGAGTTTTGCCTGTCTCTTCCTTTGAAGGAAGATGCCTCGGGGGCAAGAATGCAGTCCTTTATTTCTTCTATATGTCCTCACAGAGTGTCTGCAGCTCAAAGATCCTTGACAAGCAGGGTGCCCTAAGCATTTCAGTGAAGCAGAGCACAGATGAAGGCTGTTCCGGCAAAGGGATCGACTGCCCTTAGACTCGGACTTGCATTCATTTCTCAGGTTTCAGTGTATTTACAGAGCAGTTCACCCAAGCAGGCGGAGTTGCTCTGTTCCGGTTACCCCATATCCAGCAGGTCTCGGTGCTGACGGCCATCACTCAGCCGTGTCAGATGGGGTGAGCGGACCAAGAGAGCCACACGGTGTTTGATTTGGTGGGGGTGGGGCTGTTTCTGTTTTTTCTTTGTTTTGAACTGGACTATGTGTGTCAGGACCACACAGCCATGGTGAGAAGCTTCTCTGCTTCAAACCAAGTTGGAGAGCCAGCATTTCCAGGCCCATGTTTATTAGACATATTGTAGAAGCCATGTCAACAAGAATAAGGAAAAAGTGGTGAAGATTCTACCCACCCACTAATTTAACCCTTGAGAGAATGCGCTCTAAATTGCTTGCTTTGGGGTTTGCATTTGTTTTTCTGAGTTAAAACAAATTTGGAGCCTGTGAACAACTGACGCTCCATGACATCTCTGGTAAGAAGCTGTATTTGTGAATTACGCATCATTTCTAAATGTCTTGTCATGGTGTCAAGGATATGTGTTAAAATGTACGAATTCCCATAAATCCGTCAAAAATAAGCAAGCAGCAAAACTTCCAGCACTTTTTGTGCTGAGCCCCAGAGCAAGGACAAGCTCTTTTTTTGTTGTTGTTCATTTGTCCCGTGGGGCATTGGCTGTGGCCCCTTGGGTGTTCCAGCAGCTTGCGAACTTCCTCACGATGTCAGCAGCTGAGCCCCACAGGGCAGCCCCGAGGACGAGTGGCAGAGTTGTCCCCTCAGTTAGGGAACTGGGGCCCTGGCTTTCCTTCTGCAGGCCAGAAAGGTTTGGGGGCTCAGCAGTGGGGCAGACCCCAGCCCGCTCCCTCGGGGAGTCTTCTCTTTCCTGTACTGTTAGGAGGCTGGTCCAATCCCCCCATTTTACACACGAGCAAATGGACGCCCCAGGAGTTTGGGGAAGAGCTGGATCAGGGCTCTGGCCTCCTGCCTCTGAGTCTGGGGGCTTCTTTTCTTCAGTGGGCGCTGGGCCTGCCCTCTGATGGCACGTTCACCCTGGAGTGGAGGCAGGGATGACCAGGCCAGCTAGGTCCATGGCTGCAACCTGTTAACATTTAACGAGTGTGCACAGACCCTCCTGGCCTCCGGGAGCTCTAAGCAGCTCAGAGGCTTCTGTTACAGAACCAGCCTGGACAGTTACAGAGGCGGATGCAGGGAGGCTGAGTGCGGCACGGTTTTAACTCCTGTTGTGAGCTGAGATAGGAGGAAGCCCAGAGAGGATTACCCCACATGGGGGAGATGAGCAGACAGAAAAGCCAGTTTCTGCCCCGGAACAGAGGTTGGGCTGCAGCCGGCAGGCGTGCAGGTACCTTCCGCTGGTCACTCTTAGCTGGCAGATTGGTCGTTCCTCTAGCAAAGGCTGCACTGCAGCAATGGCATCACACAGCCACTCAGCACCAAGGCCACGCGCCGCTGTGCTGGCGGAACGGCGGCCGGTCTGCGTGGTCCGCGCGGTCCGTGCAGGCGCAGATGGAACCGGAGGGCAATTGGAGGATGGGCTCCCTGGGTGCTCTCAGCTCTTTAGCTTTTGTTGTTTCTTTTCCCTTCACTTCTTACCTGTATCTACGGATCAGACCTCTGTTTGCTTTGAGTTGGAGCCAGAATTACCTCAGGGGTCAGTGAAGCACGCTGCTGCACCGGGAATGGCACCAGGTGACCATCACGTCAGGCGTTTCGCCACCGGGGAGGGGACTGACCCGGTGACTCTTCTCTGCTCATGAACACTCGTGTGGTTTTTTTTTTTGTTTGGTGATTTAAATCTAACTGTGTCCTCTGGGCTCAGTGTTCTAGAATCCTGGGGAGGGAGAAAGTCAGTTGCTTTCACTGAAGAGTTGAAAGGATTCTCTGAGTGGTAACTAAACTCTAACCGGACAAAAAAGCTAAAAAGGCCTCCACCTCCCACCTCCGGGGGCCACACTCAAGGAGGGACCCAGATGTGGGCTGGGCACCCAGGGCCAGGCTTTGCTGTTTGTCTTGTTTGTTTTGATCCACTCTCACTGCTGTGGCCTGAGGGTTTGTGCCCCTTCCTGATCCATACTTTGGAATCCTAACCCCCAAAGACGATGGTAATTGGAAATGGGGCCTTTGGGAGGTGCTGAGGTCATGAGGCGGTAGCCTTCAGGATGGGATTAATGCTTTTATTAAGCAGGCCATTTGCAGCAACATGGAGGGACCTGGAGATCTTCATTCTAAGTGAAGTAAGCCAGAAAAAGAAAAATACCATATGATCTCATTCACATGTGGTATCTAAAAAAAAAAGACACTAATGAACTCATCTACAAAACAAAAACAGACTCACAGACATAGTAAGCAACCATAAGGTTACCAAGCGGAAAGAGGGTTGACGGGATAAACTGGGAGTTCGAGATTTGCAAATATTAACTACTATACATAAAATGGATGAACAACAAATTTCTTCTGTACAGCACAGGAACTATATTCAATATTATGTAGTAACATAGTGAAAAAGAATATGAAGAAAAATATATGTATGTATATGTATGACCGAAACATTATGCTGAAGTATAGTCAGTATTGTAACTGACTATACTTCAAATTAAAAAAAAAAAAAAAGAGGCCCCACAGAGCTCCCTCACCCCTTCCACCACGGGAGGACAGTGAGAAGGCACCAGCGATGACCCAGGAGGAGGGCCCTCACCTGGCCACGCCGGCACCTTGATCTCAGACTTCCAGCCTCCAGAACTTCGAGGAGTAAATTTCTGCTGTTTATAAGCCAGTTTATGGTGTTTTGTCACAGAAGCCCAACTGGACCAAGACACATAAAACGGCCACACAGCAGACACTTCCCAAGGAAAGAAAGACCTTGGGAAAGAGGTGATCTCTGCTTTCACCTGACTCTCTTCCTGGTTGTAGGGCCAGACATCACTCCAAATGGTCTTCCCTGGCCCAGGCTGTCAGGATCCTGTGGGCGCAGCCCTTGCCCCACCTCCCCTCATTCCTGGGCTTCTGTATATGTACCATCCTTTGTTCTTACCCCTCAAAAGCCAGGTCCCATAGACAATTTTATCAGTCCCAGTTGGCAGATGAGGAAACTGAGGCCAAGGGAAGTTAAGTCACTTAATCAAGATTACGATTCTGCCAAATAGCCGATTTGAGATTTACGGTCTTCTAGCCCACTGTGGCCCCCCATGTCTGCTGTTTATTTTTTTAATGGCTGGGGATTCAGCTGAGAAGCCGTGGCAGTGGGGCTGTGGAAGAGAGCCTGATCTGTATGGAGAGCCTGTGGGGCAAGGGGCAGGCAGCTAAGTCTACCCTGTTTGGCGGAGCTACCTCCATCAAGAGTGGTCCAGCACCCGGGGTCAGCAGGGGCTGTTTAAGGTGGCCTCTGACCGTCACGGAGGCGCATGGGACTAGGGAATGAGGACAAGGGAGGAACGGCACTTCAGAGCTTCTTAGCCAAGAGCTTTGTTCAGTGTTCACAACCGGGAGAGGAGGGACCAAATTATAAATGATAAACAGCTGATCCAAAACCCCACTGGGATTCTCTTGATGAGGCCCCTGGCTCCTTACTCTTTGCAGACATAGAGGGTTGGGTACACACACACACACACACACACACACACACACACAGAGTTTGATTTGGTTTGGTTTTGCTATGTGTTATTTTCACCACCACCCCCAATTTATTCTTCCATTGAATACGACTGTAGCCTGCTAAATCATCTAGCTATAGCTGTAATGCTACCTAAGACCTACGCTGATTTTTAAGATTTTCTTTCTTATATTGGAACAGAGAAGACTCTGAAAATTTCACTCAGGGAAAGATCTTTCCAAATATAATTGCAGGTTCATCCTGAGCTTCCTAATCCCCATCACAACTGGAGTGACTTTGTGTGACTGATTCATTGGATTCTGATTCTCCCAGAGACCGTGAGCTTCCAAAGGCTGGGACTAAGCCTGTCATTTCTTCATTAGACAGACATTTACGGAGCCCCTGACCAGACCAGATACTGTTCCACAGGTTGGGGACACAAGGCGGGGTGACCCCACAGTAGACCTTCTCAAACGGTTCTGTGTCCCCAGCCCCGGGAGTCCCTGGTATACACACAGCGGGCACTTACTGGGTACTTACTGGATAGGAGGTGGACGCTGTCCCACCCCACATCTTCCCTCAGGGAGTGAGAGCTCTGGGTCCTCATCTGGCCGTCCCCAGCGAGCTTCCCCTAGCCAGCGCCCTGCCGCGCTCACAGCACACAGGTCTGTGCTAGGCTGGGGTCAAGACCCATCTGCCTTCCCTAAGAATGGGCTGCGGACAGACAGGGAAATGGGATGAGGGCTGTGCCGGCGGGAGGAGGACAGGAGGGGAGAGCAGAGGGGGCTGACCCACTTTGCTTGTGTAACTGTGCAGCTCCCAGCCGGGCCCTGGGGCTCTGGGGGAGGGAGAGCCTGGCTTGCCGCCCTGACCCCTGCTCTGTGCCACATTAGTTGCAGGACAGTGACGTGCGTCAGGGCAGTGGGTGAGTCATCAGCGGAGCCAGGAGGTAGAATCCCAAGGGGTCAGCCGGCGGGCGGAGGCCAGCCCGTCCATCGGCCTGACAACAGAGGCCGTGGTGCCACTGGGCTCCTCTCCCTTTATCCCGAGGCTCTGGGCAGGCCCCCAAAACCCTCCCTCTATGAGGGAGTGGAGAGAACCTGTGCTCTGACGAGGGACAGATGTGCCTGCCAGTCCTGGAGCCGCCACTGCCCAGAGGAGCAAGGTCTCTCCAATTCTCTAAACCTCAGTTTTCTTATCTAAGGATGGGTATAATAATATCTCCCTGCAGGAACTGTTGGAAGATTAGAAATGCTATTTGTACAGCATGTGGCTCTCAATAAATGGTGGGCATCATCCCCCAGACCTCCCGGTTGGAACCTAACCCGATTCTGTGCTCACGGTCACAGCACGTCACCAATCACAGTCCCACCTCTGCCCCTTCCTGAACACCACAGCTGCAGGGACAGAGGAATAACCCACCCCAGCCTCCGCTCGCCCGCTCTGGGGAGAGGAAGGCCCTCCTGCCGGTGCTGGGTGATGACCAGCACCAGCTGCTCCGCTCCCACATGAACCTCGTCCTCTGAGCACAGCCAGCGCCGCCGCCGCCGCCCGGACCTTTCCCACGCTTCCCCCACGGTCCTCACTCTTAGCTGAACTCCCTCAGTTTCCTTTCCTGCCCTTGGAAATGAAATGCCTCTGAATCTCCCGCATACTCCTTTGGGTACTTTCCTCTTTCTTCTTGGCTTTGAGGAAGGTGAGACAAGAAGGAAGGGGGCGGGGCACAGCCATTCAAGAAATAACACAGCAGTTAACACCAAGGCGGTGGAAAATTCAACTCCCCTCAGGCCTTGAGGCCCAAGATGGAAGGAGATTTGGCTTCTGGTTGACCTTGAACTTCATTGTGCGTTCACTGTAATGTAGTAGCATGGTGAATGGCACTCCCACAGGCACCGTGACAGCTCCCAGGCTGGCCATAGCAGGTCAAAAAGTGGGCGGTGGCCCAGTTCCTGGGAATCCCCGCCCCTTCCCCAAAGTAGTTGGAATAGTCCCCCCACTTGTTAGCATGTGAAGTTACCGAGCCCATAAAGACTAACAGCCCCCATACCTCGTGGCCGCGCTCCCTTCTGAGTGAGACAGCCTACACTCCATCTATGGGGTGAGTATCTACTTTTACTTTAAACTGAGCACCCAGTCCCCACACCTCATGGCCGTTCTCTTCCTTCTGAAACAGCCTGCACTCTGTCTTTGGAGTATGTATCTCTCTGAATACATTTACCTTTACTCAACTGTGGCTCGCTGTTGGATTCTTTCCTGCGCAAAGCCAAGGACCCACACTTGATGGGGCACGTCCCAGGGATTCAACCGAGACCTGGGACATGGCCGTCCTCTCACCTCACATTCTTTTTCCTGTATCAGAGAGATGCCCCGTCTTCACAAACAGAAGCCCTTCTGTGTGCCCTTCTCCTTCTCCCGGTTCCTGCCTTCCTTCTGTTTCCTCCAAGCTGTCCTCTTTGTTGAACCTCCCCTGGGTCTTGTGTCCTCCCAGTGAGCCTTGTACACAGCACTTCTAAAGACGTCCAGAGCTGCCTCACCAAGGGCCACCTGGGCTTCTTGCCAGCATGCAGATTCCCCGGCCTCCCTCTTACTTGCTCGAACAGAATGGGGGCCTGGGAATCTGGTTGACATTTGAAAAATTCTCTCCTTTAAAAATTTTTTAAAAAACAAATTTAAAAATTACACAAGTGACAGCACTACACCATAAGGCTGTATAAATAGTCACAAAGCTCTGTCCAACACTTTCTATCCTCTTCTCCCCAGGTGACCAAAGTCAACCAATTTTGTCTCCCTGTCCACATCTTTGTCACTCCTCGCACTAATCCATAGGCACACAGAGAGGTAGAAATTGCACTGTGGAGTTTTACAGAAATGGGGTCATGCTGTAAACATTACTCTGCAAATAGCCTTCCTCTTGTGTCAACACAGCAAGGGGGTGGGAGGGTATAGCTCAGTGGTACAGTGCATGCTTAGCATGCATGAGGTGCTGGGTTCAATCCCCAGTACCTCCTCCAAAAATAAATAAACCCAATTACCTCCCCCGGCCAAAAAAATAATTTAATTAATACAGCACGGACATCCCTCCAGGTCAATATACAGTGCTACCTCATTCTTTTTAAAAGCCATGTAATATTCCATAATGTAGTTGGACACAGCTTATAATACCATCCCTCTAGTCATGGGCTCCAACGCTGTTTCTAGTTGGCATTTGCTTATTTGTTGTCATTAGGAACTCTGAATTTAACATCCTTATGTATATCCTAATACAGCAGTACTTTTATTTCTGTAGGATAGATTCATGAAAACGAGATAGATTTATAAAAGGGTATGTGTAATTTTTAAAACAGATATTATATATAGCATTACTTTCCCCAGTTGGAGTCATTCCCACTCCTCCCAGCAATGTGCCCTGCTGTCTACTTCTTGCATAATGAGAGCATTAAGTGTTACTCTTTCCACACTTGAAAAAAAAAAATCAATAACATGATGGACATTGTCACATGTTACTTTATTTTACATTCTTCTAACTATCAGCGAAATTGCGCATCTTTTCCTGTGTTTACTGACCCTCTGGGTTCCTTCTGCGGAACGTCTATGCATATCCTTCCATCATTTTCTTAGCAAGATACTCTTGTTCATATAAATTTTTAGAAGTTCTTTAGCTATTAGGCATACTAAACCTTCTTCTACTGTAAGTAATGAAAATATTTTTTTCCCAGTTGGTTTTTTTTTTTTTTACTATGATCTTAGTTTACTTATTTTTTTTAATCATACAAAAATCTGAACATTTTTATTTGTTCAAGTATGTCTGTCTTTACTTCATGGTCTCTAGGTCTCTTGTCTGGCTTAGAAAGAGCACCTATACTGTAAGATTACACAGATAACCTCTTTAATTAAACATATTTTTATTGCTTTTATTTTAAAAAATATTTATGTCTTGAATCCTCTTAGAGTTTATTTCTGTATATAGTGAGGTAGAGGTTTAGCTACTTTTTCTTTCAGATGAAGCACTAACTATGTCAGGACTATTTATTATTAAAGTAATTATTTTCTCCCTATATTGAAATACCACCTTGGCTATATATTGTCCTATATGTCTCTTGAATCTAGTCCTAGGCTGCAATCTCTTCCACCAGTCCTTTTAGCTATCTTTGTGCTTAGAGTAGGGAACTGCTGTAAATTACAGAATCTTTGGGTCATTTAACTGTCTGGTAAACAAGGACAGACTCTGCCGTTTTTGCAGGCTGCTCTGGTGATTCTCGTTTACCGATGGTGTGATTTGGGGCAAGATGGGTTAATTTATGTACTGGGAACTACAGTTTCTTTATCCGGAAAATTCAAGACCCAAACTCTGGATTCCTCACAGCGCGACCATAGCATGTCATGATTGTGTCCCTTTCTTCCCCCTCTCGTGGGCACCAAATGTTCTGCCCTGGGCTCAGCCAGCCCTTCCTATTCTAGGATCCCTAATTGTCTTTGTGCAGCCTCCTTTTCAGCCCTCCCACCTCCTCTCTGCAGCTCATCTGCATCTTCAATATCACCTCTAAGCAGCTGATGCTCAGCTTCTCAGTACCAGCCCTGACTTCTCAGTTAAGTCCTTTTCTGACTTTTTTTTTTTTTTTTACTATTATCTTAGTTTGTAGAGTTTCTTCCTTAGTTATTTATGCTTTTTATTCTTCCAAATAGGACTTGAAGTGGCTCAGACCTGGTTTCTTAGGTGTCTGCTGGAGGGCCCTGTGGGGTCTCCTGCATTCTGTTGACCTGAAACAAATAGTCTGCAAGTTATTTCTCCAGCAAAAGTGGATTTATTCAGGATCAACAGATTATTGCAGTTTGGGGTCTGCAACCATGGTGAGCTACTTGCAAATCCCCAAATGGCAAAGAAAGGAGAACAATTTTATAGAGAGGGAATGGAAGTTGGGAGGGATATAGCAAAGAAACGGTCTGTGGCTCTTCATTGGCTGAGTCCTTCCCAGGAATGAAGAGGCATCTTTCTTCTTCCTGTGGGACTATGCTGTTGCTGCAGGGCATGAGAACCTCCCATTCTGTTCTCTTAACTCTATTTAGTTGAGACTTTTGTTTATTATTATTTTTTTCATTTCCCCCTTTTGATCAAGAGCTTCCTCTGAAAGCATCACTTATCAAGAGTTAGGTTTTCTGGTTTCAGTGGCATTGTGTCCCTCAATGTCAGAAAAGACCTTTCCTGAGTATAATATCTCATGTCAGAAGGAAAGCACACAAATTGGAAATCTACTGAGTTTACATTCAAGTTATGAGGAGGGGTAGGAGGGAGAACACTTAGGTGCTTTTTATCTAATTATATATCATCAAGATCATAGACATTGGAGATGATCTGATGCATTATGTCATCACCAACAAAGGCCTGATTTAGATATTTTGGGAAAACTGTCTCACCAGATACCATCTGCTCCAATTCTGGGAAATCTTTACTTTTAGGTTACAAAATGATGTACAGGGCCAGTCAGGGTTCAGGGCTTCCTTTAGGTGTGTCATGTAAATCCAAGAGTCCATTCCTTGCAGTTTGGCATCCCAAGGTTTGGTTACAGAACTTGACAGGGGACTTTCCACTGAAGTTGAAGAGAGTCCTTCTGGGGGTGTCTTTTCCAATAGACGAAATCTCAGTTTGCAAAGTGTGATGCTCAAGGTCTTTGTCTCCTGAGGACAAACTATGAAAAGGTTGCTCTACCAGAACATGACTGTTTTTAACAGAAGGAATTAAGCCATTGTGATATTGGGGTATTTCTCCTTTTATCAGTTGTGGGTCAAAACAAGCAGGAGCCAAATGCAGTGGGCACCTTGTGACTGTCTCAAAGGATAAGGTTATGAATTCCAAAAAGGGTGCATCTGAGATTTAGAAGAACCAATGGCAAGGATTTTGACCAAGGTGTTTGGAGGGCCTCTACCAATTTTGCCAATGAAGTCTTAGTAATACCTTTAGTGTATTGGACTAAACCAGAGGATTGACAGTGGGAAGCACAGTGAAAGTGTTGTAAAACCAGCCAAACAGCACAGACTTACCAAAGCACCTAGTCAGTAAAATGGGTCGCTCGATCACTATGAAGTTTGAGAGGTATTCCCCAGGCCCTTTTTACTAGAATGGAAAGGTCACACTTCAGCCCATTAGCAGACATAGAGTTAAAAACTACCCAGATGGAACCAACATATGAAGAAAGACCAGAATTTTCTTTAAAAACAATCTGGAGTTGATTGTCATCAGCTCATCAGACTTTTGTGTGAGAGTCTGAATGTTGTTCCAATCAGCAGGCTTTGGAAAAGCCTCACAAATTGCCTGATGAATTAGACTAGTGCTTGCATGATCCTGGTCATATGGTAATTTACCGGGCTGGACTCTCAGTTGTAATTCTAGACACCTTTCAGGATTTTCCCAATTAGTGGTTTTCATCTGGTGCTGGGTCACCACAGCACATGGAATAGCTGATATTAGTCAGAGAAACCAGGTTTGAATGACTATATTAAATTCCTTAGCATATCTGTGAGGATTTTGTTATTTGGGGAAAATCTTTGACTAAGGCACACTGTTCATTTTCAGTCCAGGGAATATAATACATAAAGTGTTTAGACTCTGGATTATTCTCAGAAGGCTTAATGTTAAAGGAACAAGTTCTGACAGGTTCAAGGAAAAGAGAATGGGGAGAGTTTCAGAGAGGAGGAAGAGGGATTGGGACGAGGGAACTGAGGGGACAGTGGAGGCCCAGTCAGCACTGAAGAGGAAGAGGAAGATGGCCCCGGACGTGGCGTCTGGCCACGAGGAGCTGAGGGAGAGAGACAAGGCGGCATCAGAGGGGGCGCCTGAGGCTTCAGGAGTCACTTTAGCTTTCTCCAATTGTTCACCTCAGTTAATCTGAACGTCTCATCCTGCAGACTCTCCTGGTAATATTCAGAGGCCTCACAATAAGAGCTCCACTCAGTTCTGGAGTGTTTTGAGCTATTGTAGTCTGATCTAGTTTTAAAGAACTTAAGTCTGGGGATTTCAAATTTTCCCATAGCGGCCACTGATATGCTAAGTTGCCTTTGTTCAGATCAGTCCATTCAATTTGAAATTTGTATGAGGAAGGGCCATGATTTTTAAATATAAAAACAATCAGAGTCCCTGTAGGGGGTGAGGGGGCACCTCAAATACTTAAATCACTGGGATCCCACATCTCAGAGGTCTCTCTCTAGAGTAAAGGACAATTTTCAAACAGTGCGAACAGTTCCAGAACAAACAGCTCAATTCAAACCCAATTCAGGCTCGCAAGCCAATCCCAGTCAGTTCTCAGGAAACAGCTTGGTCCTGAAGGAGGCAGGCCTGAGGCTTTTTTTTAGCGAGTTTCCAGAGAACAGCCCTTTCAAAGGAAGAGGCTGAAAGTTGAAAAAACCAGCACAGCTTTGGGAGAAGCAGCCCCTGTTCTGAAGGAAATGGGCCAAAGGCATCTGAGCCCGCTCCAGGAAACAGTCTGATCTCAGTTCAGACTAAAATGCCAAAGGAGCACTCCCATACAGAACAGGGCCTTATCCAGAAAGATGAACTTTTAAATAGATCCCAGGTAAAGATTGGAGAACTTCAAATACAAGAAGGGCAGGAGGTCGGATCCAGGAGGATAAAGCACCTTCACACTCCTGGGTCGGAGAGAGAGCAGCGAGCACAGTGGGCCCCGTGTGGGTACCACACCTGTTTGCTCACCAGCCCTGGAGCCGTGAGGGGTTTTCCCTGGTCCCCATAGGGGTCACCGGAACACTGACCTGAAACAAATAGTCGGCCAGTTATCTCTTCAGCGAAGGCGGGTTTATTCAAGAACAGCAAAGAGTTGCAATTCAGGGTCTGCAACCACGGCAAGCCACGTGTAAGCCCCCATGAGCTGGGTCGGAAAGGAGACCCTTTTATAGAGGGGAAAAGGCAGCTGGGAGGGCGACAGTAAACAAAGAGTCCATGGCTTTTCCTTGGCTGACTCTTTTCCAGGAAAGAAGAGGAAACTTTCTTCTTCGTGTTGGACTCGGTGCAGGGCATGAGAGCTCCCCGTTCTGGTCTCCCAACTCTATTTAATTGAGGTTTCTGTTTATTATTATTTTTTTTTTTACAATTCCAAATTCATTTCATGAGCCCTACTTGCCCATGCACACTTCTGCTTCTTTTCGATTTTATTTTTCAGCCTGGTGCAGAGCCCCACCCCCACCCCAGTCACTCAGATCGGAAATGCCACAGTTCTGATCTCCTCTTGCTAAGTCACATCCAACCAGGTGCAAAGTCCTCCACAGCATCTCAGACAAATGTCTCTCTAAGCCCTGGCCCTGTCTTTACTGGACCCCTCAGGGGCCTCTGTTCCCACCCTGCCACACCTCCTTCTGTGTGACGCATCACACATGCTTCTCCCCTGATCAAAACCCCCGCAGAGCAGCCTACTGCCTGAGCAGAGCATCGGAGCTTCCTAGCAGAGTATAGAAAGCTCTCCAGGTTCTGTCTATAAAATACTTTTTCTTTTTTTTTTTGGAGGGGGGTTTGTTTCCTATTTGTAAGACTATTTTGTTCAGATGTGTTTTATTTTTATTTTATTATTTTTTAAAAGACTTTTTTTTTTCCTCCAGAGAGGTAATTAGGTTTATTTATGTATTCATTTTAATGGAGGGACTGGGGACTGAACCCAGGACCTCACGCATACTAGGCATGCGCTCTACCCCTGAGCTATGCCTTCCCTCTAGCAGTGTTTTAAAGTGATCTCAAAAGGGAAGGGGCTCATCTCTCCAGAGGAAGTTTATCAATCTAATGGGAAAATGCAAAGGTGAGCAAAACATCCTTTCTTGGTAAGTGCCAGCCATTAAAGAGTAATGGCAGTTTCAGGGGATGGAGGATGGGATGAGGAAGTCGCCACTCCCCTGCTACACTCATCTCAGCGGGGCCTCCAGAAGAGAGGTTTGCCTGGGGCCAAAGCCCTTCTCTTGCTTACTAAAGACACGTGACACAAAGGACCATCAGGAGAGCCAGAAGGCAGCTAATAGGGCACTCAGAGCGAGTGAAAGGCAAATGAACCGAAACCCTGCAAGTATTAATGACTAACAGAGAACAGCTGAAGATGAGCAGGGCAAGTTCCCATTACTGACACCATCTATTAATAGCGGGGCCACCGCCTGAGTTTATTATCAGCCAGGTCCTGTGCTACACATGAAAAGCGCATTATTTGATTCAGTCCTCGCTGCAGGCTGAGGAAGAGGGAGGGCATGGATCTCATTTATCAGAAGGGGAAATTGCTCTGGGTGTGAAGTAATTCGATGGGGAGGCTCTCACTGAGCATCTTCCCTAGTGTGAGGCTGCCTTCCTGCAAAGCTGGAAGATGGTGAGATTACGCCTTTGTGGAGGAAAAGGATCTTTTCTCTAATTGCCCCAGAATTTGGGAGGTTGCTCCCAGCTCACGCTGCAGCACCTTGAATTTCCCTCCTTCTCTCCCCCTTTTTCAACTGTGTCTCCTGGATTCTCCCAGGAATGAGAAAACAGCCTTCTATGGGGTCCTACAATTCTTAAGGGCTTTTCCCTCAGATACACAAAGATGAGGCCACCAGCGCTTTGAAATGACCAGGTCACCTCTTGCCTGAACTCAATTACATCTTTTCTAGAGAAGAAGAACCTTCCTTCTGAGGATGTGTCAGAGCAGTGGGGAGTATTTCCACACTCCCATTTACATTTAGATGCTTGACGTGTGCGTTGACTGTGAACCCCAGGAGAAGCCCTTACGCATGGCTGTGTTAGCTAGATACATCCTAGTTTTAACGCACCTGCACTTTCCTGGAGAAAGCATGTTCTTCTGGTTTTTATATTAGCTAGCATGAGCTCTGGTTACACTTGGGAAAGCCTGAACAGCTGGCTTCTTCTACCAGACCCACTGTTCACCTGGGCTGCGTGAATAAGGGTGAGGGGGCAGACGTGAATGCACTGAGGCAGGATTCGGAGAACAGCTGCTCAAATCTTACTTACCTGGTGATGCTTACCTGCAGCCCTGTCCCTCGGGGCTAAACCACCAACTGTAATTCTTTTCTCGGCCAATCTATTGTCCTTCATAACCACTAATTAGAAGCTCGCTATTCCGTTCTCTCCGGTCACCACAGTCCTTTAAACAGCGGGTCTCCAGTGAGGGCTCAGCCACGCGGGGAGAAGCAGTATGCCTCATTTAGTTGGCAAAATTGGGTTTCTGCGATTTTATTGTTTATGAATATTTTGGAAATAGAACCTGTTTAAATGCAACAGAGGAACTTTCTACTTAAGAGAACTCTCCTTTGTAAAGCAAAGAACATGTTTGCAATGCTGGAGAGGTGAACTGATCTGTTTTGTAACACGGGTATATCGGATTTTCTTAGCGTGGTCTGCATGCAGCGAGCAGGGGAGACTTACAGCAATAAGATGGGGTGACACGTGACACCCAGCTGGCTGGCTCCGCCTTCGTTCCTGCAGTCTGTAGGAGGAGACCTGTCCTCTGCACCCGCGCGGCAGGGTTTAGATGGAAGAGTAAAATTTTGCTGTGACATTAAATACACAATTGTGACAGCCCTCTACTAATTTGAAAATTTTCCTGTTAGGCTTTTAACCTTTGGGAGGTTCCTTTTATCCTCTTATACAGAGAACGCTGCTCTTGACTCAATTAATCCAGAGGGGGATTTAAAGATGCGACTCCCCCACCAGGGCATCAGCTGTGTGATGACAGCGCGAGGTTCCAGGCTCCACAACACTTGACATGGTTTACGTGGTAATCGCATATTTTCAAGAGATGCTATTAAACCAAAGTGGGTAAAAACAGTGCCATATTTTATAACTCTTTCCTTGTTTTCGCATATTTGGACTTTTCTGCCTTTACCATGAGGGAAGAAGCCACAGTTCTCAACAGTTGTTATGCGACAGGGAAACAAACCCCACATCTGTGTTTTTAGACCATCCTCCCCACCTCCCGCCTCTTGCCATTCAGACCTGACAACCAGAGGTGACACTGGAGACTCAGGCATTAGGCTGGGCCTGGTCCACCCATGTGAGAGAGAAGGCTCCTTAAGGAAGCGTGGGTGAGGAGGCCGTGGGATCAGCCCCGGCCCGACACAGACACACAGACCAACACACACACCAAAGCACGCCCACACCAACCTCAGCGTCCACCCACATCCACACATACCTCTCAACATACACTCATATGTACACATCCCAGTGAGACAGGAGGGCAGGGGGCAGGGTACAACCGTTAAAAGAATGAAACAGCAATTAGCACAAAGACGGTGGAAGATTCAACTCCCAGTAGAACTTGAGCTTCGGTACACTGACTGTAATATAATCACTGCTCAGTGACACTCCCACAGGCGCCATGACAGTTCCCAGGCTGACCACAGAAGGTCCAAAGGTGAGTGATGGCCCAGTTCCTAGGAAAACGAGCCCCTTTCCCAAAGTCATTGGAATAATCCTCCCACTTATTGGCATAAGAGGTTACAGAGCCCAGAAAAACTAGCGACCCCCATACCTTGTGGCCGCGCTCCCTTCTGAGTGAGACAGTCTACACTCTGTCTGTGGAGTGTGTATCTACTTCTGCTTTCAACTGAGCACCCAACCCCACACCTTGTGGCCTTTCTGACCTTCTGAGACGGCCTACACTCTGTCTGTGGAGCATGTATCTCTGAATACATCTGCCTTCACTCTACCATGGCTCAGTCTTGAATTCTTTCCTGAGTGAAGCTAAGGACCCGCACTTGGTGGGGCACGTCCCAGAGACTCAAATGAGACCTGGGACATGGCCACTCTCTCACCCTACGTTTTTTCTGTATCACACAGACATACACAGCAACACAAATTCACACACACACACACACACACACACACACACACACAATTTAAGCACTGTCAGATATCCCACTCAGGCTACCTGGAGTGTGTCTTTGGCTGGGGGTCATAAGTAGTGTTAAATTAACTAAACAAGAGGCCTTTAGACAGAGAGGTCTCTAATGCTCTGGCGCTTGTACAAGCAAACCAAAATCTAAGCCTGTAAATGCCTCAAGTCTGTGAAATTGAAACCTAAGGATGACCAATCGCAAACAGCCAACTGGGCTTTAGCCATAGCCAATCAGTAGCTTCCTTGCTTTGCTTCCAAACCTTCTCTATGTAAGTCTCTCCCCAGCTCCTCTGGGTGGAGCTTCCTAACCACTTCCAGTTGGGCGTCATCTGATTTGAATTGAGTTTTGTTCAAATTAAATTGGATTAAAATTAAAATATGCTTCAGGTTATCTTTTAACAATAGAGATGGACTAAATGCAAGTCTAGTCCTGGTGGGCTCAGGCCAACCCTGCTAGATCATCTGCTCAGTCAAGAATTGTTCTAGGTCAATGGCCTTCCAATGCTTTGCTCACGTACTTCCTAACATTTTTCTTCCGTAAAATTATGTACTCTTCATACATCTTTGAGTTGCCACCTAAAATGTTTAAATGTCACTTTAAATACCACAAAGAGGAATTTTCAACATATTTTAAATATTGACATTTTAAAATAAAACTGCTATATCATCTTTTCAATTCAAGGACTCTAGTGAAATTGTAATAATTTGATGGTAACCAATATTGATTTTCATCAATGCATGACCAAATTATTCTTTGACTGTTGGAAATTTCACATGTTCTCTTATTTATTGATTTTTTTTTTAATGGAGGTACTGGAGATTGAACCCAAGACCTCGTGCATGCTAAGCATGTGCTCTGACCACTGAGCATACCCACCCCCTGACATGTTCCCTTTTCTATTTGAATATCTTTTTCCGTTTTATTCCCCCCAATCCTAATCTAACTCTATTCCTAAAATTCTAATCTAATCACAGAATTATTCTCTTTGGTTGATCATCCAATTTTAGTTCTCTGCCAAATATACATAAATTGAAATTTAAAGATTTTAATATCCTGGCGACTAGGAAGCTCTATTAAACTTTTTTTTCTCAGGATTGCATTCTCATTATAAATGATCAAAACAATAACCTAATATATATTTTTACAAATTTAAATAAAATATAAAATTAAAATTTAATTTAAAATATTTTTTTAATGAAAAATTACATCTTCTAAAATTGTTCATATAGATACCCAAGGACAATCCCTAACAATCAGTGTTCACGTGAGACAATGCAGGATGAGTTCTATTCCTACTTTTCCTCTTTATACAAGTAAAGAGTGACAAGCCTTGGTCATACAAATGTGTGGGAATGACAGGAGTTACAAATTTCCCTCAATTCTTTAAACTCTTTCTGAGTTACATGCCAGTGATTTTATAATTATTTAACACATCAAAAATGATTCTTAATGATCTTTGAGCATATAGGGTAAGTTCTGTTTTAAGTGTGTTGGGAAAAAAAGGAACTGTATGCTCTGCTTCACCTCCCCACCCCCCAAAAGTGTTAGTCACCCAAGTGTCACAGTCATTCTATTAAATGGTCTTTTAGGCACCGAGGGAGATTACGTACCTTAAAAACAATGCCCCAAAACAAAACAGTGGAAGGGCAGTTTTGTGTGGGGTGTTGGGCACAGAGAATCCTGGTTTCTCTGCAGACACATTCTTAGGCAGATCAATTTTAGGAAAAAGTCCTTATGGAAATTGGATATCTGCATATGGATTCCCTTAAAGTCATTACATGCCCAGGTAGTTCTTGGAAAATCTACCATTTCCTCCAGGAATACGCGTACTGTAGTTCAAAGGTTGTTCCCACTAGTTTTCCACTTGAAATGGGTGAGGATTAGTCAGAAAAGAAGATCTGAACTCTAAGACTGTTAATACAGATATTTCACATTGACCTGCCGTACTCTTTGAAGCAATACAAATAATGGCTACAATCTATTTAGCATAGGTATGGCTTTGCGGCTTCTCTCTGTATGTGTGCATTTCATATCGAGAAATTTAGTTTTATGTCGAGTGTGAAATGAATTCATATCCTGGGTTGTCTGATGAACTGGCAGGGGCCTTGAGCCAGTGAAATGTGCATATTAACACTGATGTGATTTTAGTTATTCCGCAGACTAGTGAGGCCTGAGGACATTTGAATCACACTCACAACAGCCCTGCAAGAAAAATGTTATGACATCCATTTTTTAGAGAGGAAATAGGAGCTCAGAGAAGTCAATTTACTGGCCCAAGATCACACAGCAAGTAAGTAGTAGAGTTGACATTTGGACTTTTACCGTCATGGAGGGCACTTATAGGAGATCTTCTGAGTGGATGAGTCTGGGACTTACAATTTGGGAGATGATTTCACCTTGATTTGGCCGCATCGCCTCCTACTGTGACCTGCAAAGGAAGTCACAACCACGTGAGGGTGTTGTGGGGTGCATTTATCTTTTTGAATTAAGGTTCCTTCTGGATATATGCCCAGGAGTGGGATTGCTGGGTCATATGATAAGTCTATTTTTAGTCTTTTGAGGAATCTCCATGCTGTTTTCCACAGTGGCTGCACCAAACTGCATTCCCACCAGCAGTGTAGGAGGGTTCCCTTTTCTCTACACCCTCTCCAGCATTTGTCGTTTGTGGACTTCTGAATGACAGCCATTCTGACTGGTGTGAGGTGATATCTCATTGTAGTTTTGATTTGCATTTCTCTGATAATTAGCGATATTGAGCATTTTTTCATGTGTGTGAGAGAGTTCTGAGTTCCAGTTTTATATCCAAGGAAAGACAGAGTTGCAAAGCAACAGATCTAAGATCACATGATGACAATCAAATAAGCAATAATTCATTGCTCACTCTTCGGAAGTAGTGACACAGTGACTAAGAATAAACACTCTGGAATCATACTGCTTGGGTTCAAACCTCAGACCCACCACTGACAAGCTCTGTGGCGTTGGATAGAGTACTTAACTTTTCTGTGCCTCACTTTTTTTTTTTTTTAAATTTTGAAAAATAAACATAATGATAATGCCTGCTTCATCAGATACTTAATGGAAGTTAAACAAAACAGCCCAGGGAGAGTGTTTGAGATAACACCTGGCTGGCACATAGAAAGTACTCAATAAACAGGAGCAACTGTTGAAAAAAAAAAAAAAACAGGAAAGAGTTAGAAAATAATTACTTTTTAAGAATTGTTGTAAAATATACATATAAAGATTTACCATTTTAATCATCTTTTAGCGTACAACTCGGTGCCATTAGGCACGTCCACATCACTGCCATCCATCTCCAGAACTTCTTCATCTTCCCAAACTGAAACTTTATATCCATTACACAACAGCTGCACATTCCCTCTCCCCGGACCCCCTGGCAACCAGCATTCTGCTTCCTGTCTCTAGACTGACTCCTCTAGGTACCTCATGTAGGTGCAATCATACATACAGTGCGTGTCCTTCAGGGGCTGGCTTATTTCACTCAACATAATGTGTTCCAGGTTCATTCATGCTGCAGCACGTGTCAGAATTTCTTTCCATTTTAAGGCTGAATAATATTCCATGACCATTTTTTGTTTATTCATTCCTCCACCAGAGGACACTTGCATTGTCTCCACCTCTAGGGTATTGTGAACAATGCTGCTATGAACCCAAGTGTACAGATATCTGTTCAAGACTCTGCTTTGAATTTTTTTCAGATATATACTCAGAAATGGAATTGACAGATCATATGATAATTCCATCTTTAATTCTCTGAGGAGCCATCATACTGTTTTCAACAGTGGCTCCAGCATTTTACATTTCTTCCAACAAAGTACGAATGTATCAATTCCTCCACATCTTTGCCATTAGTTTTTTTTGGGGGTGGGGTTGGGGAGAGGTAATTAGGTTTGTTTGTTTGTTTATTTATTTGACGGAGGTACCAGGGATTGAACCCAGTACCTCATGCATGCTACCACTGAGCTATACCCTCCCTGCTTTGCCATTACTTTCTGTGTGTTTTTTTTTTTTTTTTTTGGATGTGAAGTTGTATCACGTGGTGGTTTTTGATTTGCATCTCCCTAATGGTTAGTGATATTGAGCATCTTTTCATGTACTTATTGGCCATTAGTATTTATTCTCTGACTTATTGGTTGTTTAAGAATGTGTTGTTTAATTTACATTGGGTTATTTGTGAATTTTCTAGTTTGCTTTCTTAATTTCTAACTTCATTCCATTGTGGTCAGAGAAGATAGATAGATGATATCTATCTTTTTAAATCTATTGCAACTTAATCTGTGTCCTAACATATGGTCTGTCCTGGAGAAGGTCCCGTGTGCACTTGACAAGAATGTGCATTCTGTCGTTGTTGGGTAGTGTTCTGTAGATGTCCGTTGGGTCTAGTTGGCTTACTGTGTTGTTTAAGTCCTCTGCTCTGTTTCCTTGCTTATCTTCTGTCTGGTTGTCCCCCCATCATTGAGAGTGGGACATTGAAGTCTCTATTATTGTAGTGCTATCTATTTCTCCCTTCAGTTCTATTCATTTTTCCTTTGTATGTTTTGATCATCTGTTATTAGGTGTATAAACGTTTATAACTGTTAAATCATCTTAATGTGTTGAACATTTTATTAATCTATAAGGTCCCTCTTTGGCTATTGTAAAGTTGTTTGATTTAAAATCTATTTTGCCTAATATTAGTACAGCCCATTCCTGCTCTCTTTTGTTCCCTATTTTCATGGAATATCTTTTTCTCTGCTTTCACTTTCAACCTATTTGCATCTTTGCATCTAAAGTGAGTCTCTTGTAGACAGCATGTAGTTGGGTCATGTTTTTAAAATCCAGTCTGCCAACCTCTGTCTTTTGATTGGAGATTTAATCTATTCACTTTTAAAGTAATTACTGATAAAGAGCAACTTCTATTATTTTGCAATTTGCTTTCTATCTGTCTCAAAGCTATTTTTGTCCCTCATTTCTTGCATTTCTGTCTTCTTTTGTGTTTAATGATTTTGTTTTTTTTTCAGTAGTAAAACATCTTCATTCCCCTCTCATTTCCTTTTGTGTATATTCTACAGATGTTTTCTTTATGGCTATCATAGTAATCACATTTAACATCTTACAGTTTTAACACTCTAATCTGAATTTATACCAGCTTAATTCAATGACATAAGCAAACTCTGCTCCTACACAACTCTGACCCATCTATTGTCCTTTAGCCTGAAGGACTCCCTTTATCATTTCTTTCAGGGCAGATCTAGAGGTAATGAATTCGCTCAGCTTTTATTTATTTGGGAATGTTCTAATTTCCCTCTCATTTTTTGAAGGACAGCTTTGCTGGGTATAGGATACTTCGTTGGCAATTTGTTTCTTTCAACACTTTGAATGCATCAACTATCTTCTGACCCCCACGGCTTCTGGTGAGACACCAGCTGATCATATCCTTGGGGAATCTTTGTATGTGACGAGTTGTTTCTCTCTGCTGTCTTCAAAATTCTCTCTTTGCCTTTTGCTTTTGCAAGTTTGATTATAATGTACATACAGGTGGGTCTCTTTGAGTTTATCTTCCTTGGAGTTTGTTAAGCTTCCTGGATGTTTATATTCATGTCTTTCATTAAATTTGGAAATGTTTTGGTCATTATTTCTTCAGATAATCTCTCTGCTCCTTCCACTGTCTGTTCTCCTTCTGGGCCCCCACAACGTAAATGTTGATCAGCTCAATGACTTTCTAAAATTTCCCTTGTATGTTGTTGCTTTTGAACATCCTAGTCCTGAAATGTCTAGCTCCCAAAAGGGAAAAAGAGAAAGATGAAGGAATAAAAGGGCTCCAGCCCTTTAATTCCCTTTGAAGTCACTTTGGCCAGATGGGGAGGGGCTTGCAGTAACAGCTGTCCACTTCGTGTCTGACTCTTCACAATCAAAGATAACAATTAGCAATCAAAGCACAGATTCTTGTCATTTGGAGAACAGGGTCTTTAGTGCCCCGTGTAGCTCCCACAAGCTGTGTGTAAGCTGCTCCTGGAATGTGTGCACACCTGCTTGTCGTGGGGCTGGAGGTTGGAGGATGGGCAGCTGCTACTGTGCTAAGAGCTGAAATTGACCAAAACTAACCACAATTTACTGTTCAAGTCTTTCCCCGGAATTTGAAAAACTTCAGTAGTCTCTTGTTATAGACCGAATTACATTTTCCCAAAATTCGCATGTTGAAGCCTGTGAACAAAAAATATTGCCAGCCATATGAGTAAACAAAGAATGCTGTGGCCATCAAGTCATCAGCCGCTACAGACACTGCCTCCATCCCCACCTGGTAGGTAGCAGAGGGACCTCAGGACGCAGACAAACAAGCAGCCTGGCCTCTGCAGCCACCCCTAATTGTGCACCCTGAGGGAACTCGGGATGTGAAAGAACAAGACACTGGCCCTAGAGAGCTAGGTGCTTATCAAAGGAATGATTTCAACGAGCCCAGAACTCTACACCTTCCAATACACAGAAAAGTGTAAAATTCTTTAACTTGAGATGCCTGGTTTTCTTTAATTAACAGTAAACTTTTGATGTTCTGACTCCCTGATCTTTGTTGTGAAAATTCATATATCCTGGCTTCAGACCTTGTCACTTTGGAGCATTCCCTCAGAGAGATCTGAGAGGCTGTCATCCTGGGCTTAAGTCCTCAGAAATGTCTGCTGAGTAAAACAACTCTCAGCTTTCAGGTTGTGCATTTTATTTCAGTTGACAAGCCCTAACCCTCTTTGTGACTGTCTTTGGAGGTAAGGTCTTAGGGAAGTAACTGAGGTTGGATGAGGTTATAAGGATGTGGCCTTAATCCAGTAGGATGAGTGTCTTTATAGGAAGAGAAAGAGACACAAGAATGCTCCCCCTTCCCTCCCTCTCCCTGCACAGAGAAGAGGCCATGTAAGAACACAGCAAGGAGACAACCATCTACACGCCAGAAAGAAAATCTCACCAGGTACCAAACCTGATGGCACCTGGATCTAGGGCTTCTAGCCTTTTAACCATGAGAAAATAATTTTTTCTTGTTTAAGTGACCAAATCTGTGGTATTCTGTCATGGTGGCCATTAGCTGACGCATACATTGCCAGGAAGGAAGGAAGGAGGGATGGAAGGAAGGAAGGAGGGAGCGAGGGAAGGATGAAAGTAAGTTCTGAAACAGTTCCATCAGGCAGATTCTGCCAATGTGACTGTTGTCAAGGTGAGGATACCATCCCCTGGCACTGCTTACCCCACCATCTTCCCTCTTGCTCCCTACTTGGAAAAGACTTTTCAATGGATCAAAAATACTTCTGTTTGTCTTCAGCGGAAAACACATGTTACCTGGGGCACATCCTTGTGAGTCTTCTGATTCTGTGCAGTTTGTACCTTTCATTGACTTTGAGCCATTTTACAACTCTGTGAATTGTACATAACTGCAGGAAAGTGAATAATTCTTGTTGCTAGATTTCCCTCACCACTCCTATCTCCCTCTGTAGGTTTCAGGATTATTGCCTGTTACATCTCAAGATTCTTTCCTCTCTACAAATTATGTCCCTTCATTATAAATCAGACCTAACCTTCACTGAATTCCTTGAAAATAAGTGTAATTATTTTTCTTAAAAATATTTTGTTTGAAACTTTTTTTAGGAGATGGCTTTATTTTCTTTGTTTTGTATGCAGAGAAACGACATTGCATTCTTCTATTATGAACTCTCACCAGATCTTCTATTTTAAAAAATAATCAGTAATAAATTAATCACAGTTAGTAAGTTTTTGTCATGTACAGATAGTTTTTATTATACTCTGAGGCTTGCCTGAAGCTCTGCGATAAAGAAAAGACCAGAGATTGTATCTTCAATAAACACTATCTTAGTGACTCATGGAAAAGAAGTGTACCAGGCAATTTCAAACTATTGACATTTCAAAGAATAGACTATTGGGTTCCGGCTTTTGAGCTGACATCATTTAGATAACTTTAAACTATGCCAGAAGATGGAGTCCGAATTTCCAAAACTTTTTAGTTGAGACACATACGGCTTCATGAGAGTAACAGCCCAAGATTCAGTATAACAGTAACAATTTCTTAGGACCGAATGAAGTAATGAGGGAAATGTTATTGGTATAGTGTAGATTTGTTTTCAAATTCTGTTTTCTGGATACCCAAGTCTGCCCCTTCTCTTCTTAAGCTATCCATAATCCACAGCAATTTAGCAAATTCCATTTCCTCAAAGTAAAATAAAACACTGAAACATGACACTAGATTTTCTCTGATCTCATGGAATTCAGAAACTTACTAAGTCTTTTTACTACTCTTGGAAATTTAGCTATTCGCACAGGCTCAGTAAGAAACTCTCTTCCTTTGCATCAAGGTATAATAATTAAGCAAACTGATGGTACCACCAAGGCTTATCTGTGTCATAATTGAGAACCATGCTCGCTAAGTCAGGTATGAGCAGCCACTTCTAAGTTGTAAAGTTCAACTCTACTTTTGCAGACAGTGTCTAGAATATTCTTCAAGGAAAACTGACCTGGTAGGTGACCTGCCAGTGCCAGCCTCCTGGGTGGCATGGAAGGTCACTTTCCGGCAGGGTCAGAGGCCCTGGAATATTTGAGAAACCTCCAGAGAAGAAAGATTCACCCAAGTTTGGGGGACTGCAGGGTGAATCTGGTAGAGAGTTTCCTGGGCTGGGTTTCATAGCCTCTGGCTAGCAGACCAATATGACCCCCGAGGCAAACTCCAGAGAGAGGGCAGCTGTTGGCTGGTTCTGGATGTTTTGTGGGGTCATTAGCTCTCCTGCTGCACCCGTAGAAATAACCACGCCAGATCTCATGAAAGCCATCTTTTGTGGTCAAAAACAATCTTTCTTTGAGATTGTTATGATTGCAAAGGAGAGACACTGCCAGGGAAAAAAATGTGAAAGGGTTTGAAATGACCAGAAAGGTTCCTTGGGTGTCCTCCATGGAACACTGGTGTTTCACGCACACCCTCCTGAGTTTTCTGATTCTACAGGCCTGGTACTTTTTATTGTCTCTGAGCTAGTTTTCGACTCTGAAAGTTGTAGCAAACAATCCTTACTTGTGGATGTGCAAAAAAAAAAAAAAAAAAAAATCTGTCTGGTGGAAGACAATTCCACTCTCATGGAAAAAAGGCAGTTTTGTATCAATTTGATTTATAAATTCATTTCATGGCCTCTGTTTCTGCTCCTGGAACTGGTGGAATGTCTTATTTATTCCTTAATGAGTGAAATACAATCCATGACCTGTGTTTATCTAGTAATTGTATGAGTAATGTTCTTGGGGGGAGGTGATTAGGTTTATTTATTTAAGTTTGGAGGAGGTACTGGGGATTGAACCCAGGACCTCATGCATGCTAGGCATGTGCTCTACCACTTGAGCTATATCTTCCCTCTTGTTTTTACCTTTAAAAAACTGATCCATAACATTACTACTTCTGCTACTATTATCCAGCCAACATTCTATGAGCATTTGCTGTATGCCAGGCCCTGGGAATACCTCCATGAGTCCACTGTCTTCTTCCCAAGGAGCCCACACTTCAGGAAAAGAGAAAAGCAAACCGCGGTTGCTGTGCAGTGTTTAAGGCCTGTGTTAGAGGAGGCTCACAGGGTCTAGGGGCACTGAGGAGGGCTGGGTCCCCCGCTCTCGTCAGGGTATGAGGGTTTGTGTCTGGAGGGGACGGTTGTCAGGACACAGCCACCAGGGCGTGGCATGGCAAAGGCTCCCACTGGCAACATGGAATGTCCACACCCTTTCTCCTGAGAGTCTTTAGCTGCTGTGGAAACTGCAAGGACGATGTCTTGGTGGCTTCTCACTGATCGGTGGCCAGGGACGTGGGCCGCTGTGATGGTTAATTTTATGTGTCAACTTGACTGGGCCACAGGGCGCCCCATCAATTGGTTAAACATTATTCTGATGTGTCTGCAAGGGCATATTTGGATGAGAGTGCTACCAAAGGCGAGTTCGTGTGCCTGCCACACCATGAGGCCAAACAAACTGAAACGTCGGAGTCTGGAGCGGAGAAAGGTTTACTGCAGGGCTTAGCGATGAGGACAGGGTGGCCCAAGAAAACCCCGAACTCCCTGAAGAGTTTCAGCAAAGCATATTTAAAGGCCGGGTAAGGGAGGGGGTCACAAGGTCTGTGACCAGCTTGTGCACAGTCCTCTGATTGGTTGATGCGGAGGGAACAGGGAGTCAACACCATCACCTTTTAGGAGCCAGAAGGTCTGGGGGCCACGTGCTCTCCATCATCAAGTAGTTAATTTCTTCCCTTTGGTGGTGGTTTTTAGCATCTGAAAAACTCAGGAAATACACCTGAGATACTATGATCTGGGAGCTTCAGAGGATATGGGGGAGGAGGGTCTGACCCAGAAGGCCCCACAGGGTCCTGCTTGGTTATAAGAGTAGCATTTGCATAGGTGGGCTTGGTAGAGCAGACGGCTCTACCCAGTGAGGGTGGGTCTCATCCAGTCCACTGAAGGCCTGACTAAAACCAGAAGGCTGACCTTTCTGCTAATAAGAAGCAAGGCCTGGCTGACTGCTTTAAGCTGGGTCTTGAGCTTTTTCCTGCCTTTGGAATCAGACTGAAACATCAGCTCTTCCTGGGTCTTGGGCCCGCTGGCCTTTTGGAAGGGCTACGCTGGCAGCTTTCCTGGGCCTCCAGCTTGCCGACCACAGACCTTGGGGGTTGGCCGCCTTCATAATCATGTGAACCAACTCCTTATAATAAATCAGTCTCCTTCTCTCTCTCTCTATGTACACACACACACACACACACACACGCACACATCCTATGGGTTCCTTTTTCCGGAGGATCCTAATATGGCTGCCTTGGTACTGACTGATTCCCTCTTTTCTCTCTTTCCAGTCTCCCCAAAAAACGAACCCTCCTGCTCTTCCGTTTGACCCCACTGTTTCCGAATTCACTGTATAATAAACCTCAGATGGCCAAGTTCTTTTGTCACTAGAACCAACTCATAACCCCAGGTTTCAGTGTATTTTTTACAATACCTACACATTGCAAAGATGGAACAAAGCTACAGGCCACCTTGAAGTGCACAGCTTTGCTCCCAGACCTCCTCCAGAGGTACTTTGGACCTGGCTGAGCCCATCCTGGGTGCTAAGTCCCTGCCTGCTCCACTCCAGGTTCGCTCTAGGAAGTCCTGCCCGATGTCAGCTTTGCCAGATTTAGACTGTCCTTCTGGCTAGGTGGGGGGTGATTCTCAGCTCCTCGCAGGACTTGTCTGTGGGTGTCTGCATGTGGCTCAGGACAGCTCTGTGCCAGGCTTCTCCACAGCACTGCACAGTGTGCCCACCAGCCACGGGCCCTGGCTTAGGGCAAGTTAGCCTTCCTTTCCTCACTTGTTAAGACCTGATGGCTCCCCAAAGATGTTCACATCCTAATCCTCAGAACTCATGACCAAGTGCGTTATACGGCAAAGGGGGATCAAGGTTGTAGATGGAATTAAATTTGCTAATAAGTTGACTTTCAAAAGGGGGGTTGTCCTGGATTGTGCTTGGGCCCAATGTCATCACAAAGGCCTTCACCTTTAACTGTGGATGCTGGAAACAGAAGAGAAAGAGATGTGAAGATGTCAGAGTGATGTGATGTGGGGAGGATGGAGCCTGAAGTTGCTGGCTTTGAGGAAGGGAGAAGGAGCCACAAGCCAAGGAACGTGGGTGGCCTGTAGAAGATGGAAAAGGCAAAGAAATGAATTGGGTTCTTCTCTGGAGCCTCCAGAAGCCACAGAGCCCTGCTGACACCTTGATTCTAGTCCAGAGAGACCCATTTTTCAACTTCCGATCTCGAGCACTGTATGATAATACATTTGTGTTGTTTTCAGCCAGTACCCCTGTGGTGATTTGTTACAGCAGTGAAAGGAAACTGCTACACAAACCCCCTTCTGAAAGGGTTCTCCTTGGGGGCTGCCGACCTCAGGGGCCATGGCCCAGTCCTTGTGCATGACTCACTCTGACGGCTGCAGCCCGCATTTCCTTCCTGGTGGGAGTCTCCTTTCTCAGTGGGAAGGCCCACCAATCTTCTGTTTTCTTTCTTGCCTGAGGGATTCTGTTTCTTTTTCTTTTCTTTCTGTTTTCTTTCACTGAAGTATAGTCAATTACAAAATGTCAATTTCTGGTGCACAGCACAGTGTCCCAGTTTTGCATATACATACATATATTCGTTTTCGTATTTTTTCCATTAATTACAATATGTTGAGTATAGTTCCCTGTGCTATACAAAAGAAACTTTTTTAAAAAAAATCTACTTTTATATATAGTGGCTAACATTTGTAAATATCAAACCCCCAAATTTATCCCCTCCCACCCTCTTTCCCCAATAACCATAAGATTGTTTACTAAGTCTGAGAGTCTCTGTTTTGTAGATGAGTTCACAGTGTCTTTTTTTTTTTTTTTTAAGATTCCACACATGAGAGATATCATATGGTGTTTTTCTTTCTTTTTCTGGCTTACTTCACTTAGAATGGCCATCTCTAGGTCCATCTGTATTGCTGCAAATGACATTTTTTAAATTAATTTTTATGGCAGAGTAGTGTTCCAGTATAAATATACTACATCTTCTTTAGAGGGATTCTGTTTCTGAGCTTCGTGTGCCTCACAGGTGAGCCACAGAGAGAGCCCTGTGCTCCGAAGGGCCCCTCACTTGGAGTTTATCGCCCTGCAGTTTCTGCCTTGAAATTCTTAAGAATTTTATCTTTGAAGTTGGGCTTTCATTCTAAATCCAATGGAACAATGGAGCACTTGCTGGCTCCTCCAGGGTTCTGTCTCTGCCCTCTCCCACCTCCCAGGGGTGGGTCCCTGGTCACACGCTCATCTACCCACTGTACCCACTGTGTCCTCTCCACCCGCAGCAGGGGCCTGGGTGCTGGTTCCGGGAGGGACGCAGCTGGGCGTGTGACCGCACAGCGCCTTGGGGTGGCATGGTGGTGCTGTCTGCCTGCCTGGCTGGCAGCACCTTGGCTAGTTTGGTGGCGGCCAGGGTCAGTTGGTGAGTGGCTCACATGGCCCTGATCCAAGCATCCGAAGGCTGCGATGCCCTAGGGGTCACCTGTCTGTGGGGTGAGGCTGGCGGGCCTGCATCCAGTGGACCTTCCTGCTCCTAGCCAGGGCCGGCCCCTCTACCCACTGGCAGGAGGAGAAAAGCTGGCAGTTGGAGTCACATGGAGCTCCACATGGAGCAGCAGGCAGGGCCCTGCCCCTGTGAAAGTCCACTCTGGCGCAGCACATTCAATGACAAATAAAAACCGCCACCCCAGGGTGAGAGAGACCCTGGGAGAAGGGAAAGCGCTTTGTATTTTAGTTCCCTTAGTGGCACTTTCATTCCGCTTTCCAAGCCAGGGGCCCCATGGTTTCATCTGGCTTGGAGCCGGTCCTGACCCTAAGCCCAGGGGACAGATCGTCCCTGTGCCCAGGGGACCGTGACTGCATCTCAGCTTCTTTGCACACCCCCGTCCCTGGCCCCAGCTTCTCTTTCATGATTCCTTCGTTAGAGTGATGGCTGGTACTGCAGGTCCATGAGGAACGAAGTCTTCATGCGTCAGTAACAGTAATGGATATTCCCAGAGCAGGAGGCCTGGTCCGGTGAAAAGACTGACATGAGGAAAAACCAGTTCGGGATGAATGCGGGCCAGTGAGTCAGCGGGGGAGACGCTGGTGAGTCTTACAGGAAAAACAGACTTCAGAAAATAGTGATCTGGCAAGGTGGAGTCAGCTAGCTGGTCAGTCTTGATTGCTGTTTGGAAATAGCTGAATCCAATTTGAATCTTTAATTTGAGCCGGAGTATTATATATTCTGTTTTGAATCTAATCAGGGCATGGGCAGGGCTAGTGGAGTAACAAAGTTGTAAACTGCTGGTGGTTAGGCGTCTAGGCAGTGTCCTCCCAACCCCTTTTCTGTCCCTTTTTGAGTCCCCTGTGAGTGACACGAGGAGTCACACAGAGACCTCAGCGGTCACTGGGCCGGGGGGCAGCTGGCTCACTCCGGGGGCCAAGGGTTCCTTCCCTTTCCTGAGTCTCCACTGAATAGAGGGGATGGGGCGAAGCCATGGCCCCCGCGCTGTCCCGCCATGTAGGTGTGCAGGTGGGGACACAAGATGCACCGGGACCGGCTCTGGGTGGGCGGTGGGAGCAGCGGCCCGGGCGGAAGCCCCGTCTGCGCACGTCAGCACTTGCGAAGCTCGCGGGTCAGGTTTCATTTGGCCCGTGAAGCAGGGAGGCTGCCACTGCGCTTTCTTCCTTTTAAAGAACCTGGAAGAGAAGAAATGTGTGCAGGGAGGGAGTTTTGATGTATAGAAGGACAGGAGAGTCCTGGCTGCTGGCCTGACCCCCGCCCCCGGCTAATCAGACTAGTTCACGCGTGCGAACTTCACACGGACTTCACACTTTACACGGACGAGGTGTGCTGTGCTTCGGCGCTGGTCCTGAAGTTCACGGCGGCCCTCCCCTTGGGGGCGGCTGTCGTCTCGGACAGGACAGTGGGGGCTGTGAGGTCCCCAGCCAGCCGGGCTTCCGGGAACAGGGCGCAGCCCGCAGGACTTTCTGATACAAGAGTCGAGGAATTTGGATTCAGCCCCGTTACCTTGGCTGCTTGTCTGGATCGCTGAGTCAGGCAGGCACGGTGACTGCCTTCTTGCTGTGGTTCCCGTCAATCGTCCGGTACCGGCTCCCCTGCCCCAGCCCGGGCCTGCTGGAGCGCTGGGCACCCCCCCAGGTGTCCGCGCCTGTCGCGGCATCCCTGCGGCCTGGAAGCTCCCCGTCCTGAGGCCATCTGCCCACAGTCCTAGCACAAGCACGACCTCAGAGAGGACGCAAGGGGTGGAGTGGGTTGGATTTTGAGAGGGAGGCCTACGCAGAAGGGGAAAGGTAAATCAAAGTGCTGCTCTTGCCTGGGTCGGCCCAAGAGCCACCTTGACTGACAACCAGGGTGTCTTCGCAGGATTCCGAAAGGGAAGGGGTGGGCCTGCGGGTAGTAACGCTGCCCCAGGGCAACATTTTCAGTATTGTCTTCTGCTTTCTAAGGGAGCTGTTCCTTCCATACATCTGCCCTTTCTGACCCAGCTGCTAGCGCAACAGGCCCCCATAGAGTAAATAACCCACTCTCCCTCCGTGGAGGAAATGGCCCCGAGGATGAGAGAAAGCGTGTACTTGTGGGACTGGACGCAATGTCAGAGCCAGGTTAGAGCTCAGAGCTGCACCGTCCAATCAATTAACTATTAATTTAACTATTAATTAATTAACTTCATTAAAGCTTAGGTCCTCTGTTGCACTAGCCACCTTTCAAAGTCTCATGTGGCAAGCAGTTACCGTGGACACTTCCCTCACCTGGAAAGTGCAGGTGGATGGCTTCTTTCTGGGTTGGGAAACAGAGGCACAGCGGACCCGGGCTCGGACCACAGGCTCAGTGCCCTGATCAGTTCATCATTCAAAGTCTCCAGCAGACGAGGATTCAGGCCACACATTCAGCAGCAAGAAGAGGGCTGTCGTGAACGAGTTCCCCATGGTTTTGGAAGAGAAGGATTGCTTAAGTCCTTGAGATGATTGTGTGGTTTTTCTGAAAGCAGATGGAAAGGGGGAACTGTTTGCTTTTAATTAGTCTTTTTTTTTTTTTTTTTTTTTTGAGGACAGCCTGGGGCCAGAGAGCAGGCTCAGATGTCTCCGCATCTGGGCCTGTGGAGGGGCTGGTCAGAGGATCTGAGCCTGGATAAGGCGGGGACTTTGACATGCACTGACTGTCACTTGGCATGCAAGGTCCCACCATCTTGCCTGTCGTGTCTGCTCTGTGCTGACCCCTCCTAATTCTCCCAGTCACCCAAACACCCGCTGCCCCTCCCTGGCTGGTGCAGGTGCTCCCCCAACTAGGGGGCCATGCCTTCCTGTGGTACCCCCGCCTCTCCTGCTGAACCCTGGCTTTGTTGGGGGCTCCCCCTGCCTGATCCTCTGAAGTTGGCACAGCCATCTGTCTGAAGAGTAGATCTGAGCTCCCCACCCAGCCTTCCCAGAGTTTGTCCCTGGCCGTTAGGATCTCAGAGAATCAGTGGTAGTAAATTGCTGAAATGCTGGAATAGCCAGAACAAGGGAGGGAGGCACAGCTCTCCCTGCCTGCTGTGGCCAGCTTCCATCTTGGCACCGGCAGTGCAGGGACGAATAAGACCCTCCCTGCTCTCAAGGACTTCCTCTCCTGACGAAAGAGACAGAGGAGCAGAGATTTCAGCTCACTCCGGTGGCCACGGGTACAAACCATTCACTCCCTCCTCTCCGCAGCTGGTGCCTTCTGAGCTCCCACTGTGCTACCCACCTCCAGGTGAGGGCCTGGGACTTCCATTTTCAGTAGGAACTGCTTCCTTCTAAGAGCTTGCATCTAAGAGGGGAGCAGACAGTATCCAAGCAATTACTGCCCTGGTCCATGACCGGGGCAAGCACCGGCGCTACGTACGAACAGTGAGATGCTCAGATGTGCCCAAGACACAGTGATGGCTCAGAGGGAGATCTGCCTGGCGAGAGTGCCAGGAAAGCTTCCCAAGGAGGCAGGGGCAAGACCACAGTCCTGAAGGATAAAGAGAGGTTCTCCAGGCAGACAGCTTTAGAAGGAATAGCACACACAAAGGCAAGGAGGGAGAACCAGCATGAAAGATGTTTGGGTGGGTGCATTGGGGGTATATTTGGAGGAGTAGGAAGGTGCCAGATTGTGGGCTGAATGTTTGTGTCCCTCCAAATTCATATATTGAAGCCCTAACCCCCAGTGTATTTGGAGGTGGTACTTTGGGGAGGTAATAAGGCTTAGATGAGATCACGAGGGTGGGGCCCATATGATGGGATTAGTGGCTTTTTAAAAATTCGTATGTATATTTTTATTGAAGTATAACCAGTTTACAATGTTGTATCAGTTTGTGGTGTACAGCATAATGCTTCAGTCATACATGAATATACATATATTCTTTTTCATATTAAAGGACCAGGATTAATGGCTTTTTAAGAAGAGGAAAAGATATCCATTCTCTCTAGCATGTGAAGACGCAGGGTGAAGACAGCCCTTTTTTAAAAACATTGAAGTATAGTCAGTTTACAGTGTGTCCATTTCTGGTGTACAGTATCATGTTTCAGTCATACATATACATACATATATTTCTTTTCATATTCTTTTTCATTATAGGTTACTATAAGATATCAGTATAAGTTCCCTGTGCTCTACAGAAGAATCTTGTTGTTTATTTTATATATAGTAGTTAGTATTTGCAAATCTCAAACTCCCAATTTATCTCTTCCCACCTCCTGTCCACCCCCCCACCCCGGTACCGATAGGTTTGTTTACTGTAAGACAGTCATTTTTGAGCCAGGAAGAGGTCTTACCAAGAAACTGACTATATACTTCAATTAAAAAAAAAATAAGAACCGAATCTGCCTGCACCTTGATTTTGGACTTCCAGCCTCCAGAACTGTGTCTGTTATTAAGCCCCCAGCCTGTGGTGTTTTGTTCTGGCAGCCTGAGCAGCCTGAGACTGAGACACGTGGCTCTGCCGAGGACTTTAATTCGACTCAGGAGACACTGAGAGGTTTCAGGCATGAGACTAGCTCTGTGGAACGTGCACTTGCAACCACGCAAAAGATGGCCTGGTGAAGGAGGGAGAGGTTCCTGCCAAGGAGCTGTGTCTGGAGCCCAGGAGAGCCTGCTCGGCTGGTCAAGGAGCTGAGGACACTTGGACAGCGAGCCCTCCAGGAGCCCAGGCCCTGCCACGGGGCACTGCTGGGACTGGTGGTGAGGGCGAGAGGGTGCACAGGGATGTCAGGAGGCTTGCCCAGGACTGGTGCATGAGTAATAGTCCAGGGGACACTGGAGGCCATGGTGATGAGTCCCACATCCACGCGTCAGGAGCCCGGCTTCGGAAGCAGGGGGCACTTCACTGTAATCAGTGTCACTTCTATGGAATGTCTACTCGTTCAATGAGTCTTTCCCCTCCTTCTCTCACTGTTCTCTAATCTCTGGGGTGGAGGACTGAGTTGCTCACATTCCTCAGCCCATTCACACCCCTGAGACCACCCCTTTCATTCCTACTTCCTGCTCCCACAGGCAGGCGCCCTTCCTTTGCACGTGGTTTGTGAAATATATACATTTTGTTTTGGATGCACTGACAGCTGGTGCCACTGAGCTCTCCAGAGCTCACCCACTTCTTGCCTTGCACTGCCTGCCCCGGTGGCTCAGTGCTTCCCGTCCACGCCGATTCCACCGTCCCTGTCCCCTGGGCCTGCGGCTGGTGCTGTGGGAGCCTCCTCCGGGGTGCATGGTCCTTCTGGGCACAGACACAGGAGTGGAGGGGCTCCGTGGTGGTCTCCACCCCCCTGCAGCGCAGACTCCACTCCATCCACCTTCTCACCCCACCTGCCCGTCTGATGACAAGTGCGGTGTGGACATGCTTCACTGAGTGTTGGATATTTTTCTAATAACTAGTGAGTCTGAACCCTTAGCATATGCTAGTGATAGTTTTGTGGTTTTTTTTTTCTGTATGTTATTTGTTCATTGGGGGTTCCTGTCTCTTTTTGTTTATTCAAACTTACAGGGGACTTTGCATATTCTAGATATCCATTCTTTGCCAATTTCAGCCATTAAAAAATTAAATCTTAATCTGGCATTCATCTCTTAACTTTGTACTTGGTGTCTTTTGTTACACAGGAGTTTTAATTTTCATGCAATTAAATTAACTTTCTTTTTTGCCTTATGGTTTCTACTCTTAAAGTTTTATTTCAGAAGTCTTTCCTCACAGGTAGGTAACAAAGCTACCTTTACATCTAACTTTGTAGGTTCCCAATAAACTTTATAGTTTTACTGTTTTCAAGAGGGTCTTTAATCCATGGGGAATCCAGTCATCATCACGGCCAACAATCATGAAGTGCTTACCATGTTTCAGGCATTGTTTTAAATGCTTTTAACTATTTTTGGTTAAATTTTATGTTTTAATTTTTTATGGAGGTATAGTTGATGTACAATAGCATGTAAGTTTCAGATGTACAACACAGTGATTCACGATTTTTTAAAGGTTATACTCCTTGTATAGTTAGTATAAAATACTGGCTGTATTCCCCGTGTTGTACCATACTTCCTTGTAGCTTGTTTATTTTATACACCTCTTAATCACCTACCTCCTTACCTCTTTCCTACCCACCTTGGTAAACACGAGTTTGTCCTCTGTATCTGTGAGTCTGCTTCTGTTTTGTTATCTTCACCAGCTTATTTTTTTAGATTCCACATATAAGTGATATTATACAGTATTTGCCTTTCTCTGACTTACTTCTCTTAGTGAATACTCTCTCATAATACTCTTCAAGTCCATCCATGTTGTTGCAAATGGCAAGATTTATTTTCAGTTGCCAAGATATGGAAGAAACTTAAGTGTCCAAAACAAATGAATGGATAAAGAAGATATGAGGTAGATACACACACACACACACACACACACAGAGTGGACTACTACTCAGTCATAAATGCTTTAAACTATTAATTCTCTCAATTTCACAGCATGAGGGAGAGATGACCTTCACCGTCTCTCCGTCCTGCAGCTGAGGAGGTGAGGGCTGGGATGCTGGGCAACCTCCCCCGGCCCCACTGCTGTAACACACTCTTGTAAACAGTACCGTCTTTCCTGAAGGGCGCAGCGCCCACCCTGTGCCGCCCTGTGCTTGGTCCTGGGCAGCAGGACGCGCCCCATGCCGTGTGCCCCGGCAGAGCGCTGGGGATGGGCAGCTGTCAAGCACTCAAGCCAGCAGAGCAGTACGGATTCACAGACTGACGCAGCCCACGGGGAAGACCGCAGATGTGTATCAAGGCTGACCCTGTCTGGGAGGCTGGGGAAAGCTTTCTTAAATGAGGCTGAGCTGCAATCCAGCAGATCAAGGGAAGCTAACTATGCCAGGGGCAGAGTGGGCAGTTGGGAGGGCAAAGAACCTTCTAGAAGGTAGGAACCATGTCTACAAAAGCCCCAAGGTGGAAGCAGCATACGCATTTGGTGAGGGCTGCAGGGCCTGAAGGCTTACTGAGGAGTCTGGGCTTTATTCTAGAAGTAAGGGAGGTCTCTGACTATGTGATGAGCCCACACGCAGAGCAGAAGTTCAGGTGAGGGAAGACAGTGGTGTGGGCTCAAGATAAGCCTCCTCTGGAGCTGCGTATCTGGTATCTAGCGTGGCTGGTCCACTGGGGGGTCCAAGCAATGGCTGTGTGACTGGCAGGGGAGCGCTCCTTGTCCAAGGAGGGCACGCACATCCTCCCCAGGCTGAGCTTGGGGAAGCGAACTCAGGCCAGCCTAGCAGTGTGAGGCTAGCAGTGTGAGGGAGTAGTGTTCAGACTGTATTCAGCCCTGCCAGGTGCCCGGCAGTGTCTCCTGTGTCTCAGCCTCAGCTGGTAACACTGCTGGGCCTTGGCGTGGGGGTGGGGCTGGCGCACAGGGGAGTCACCTGCCTTGGGAGAAAGGGAAGTGGGTCTGGAATCTCAGCAGACTGTATTCCAGTCATATCCCAGATCTTTATACTATTCTTGACAACTTAAAAGCAAACCCAGAGTTTAGATTTAGGGATAAAACCCAAACAAACCCCTAAGTGCTCTGTGGAGATGGTGAGCTGGTAAAGGACTGACTTCAGAGCAAGGTCCCTTAAAAATTCTGAGATCTGCAACTGCTTTTTGTTGATTTGTTTGATTGGCTGGGTTTTTTGTTGTTTTGGAGGGGGGCTGGTTTTGGTAACACCGAGTACTCAGTATGTGCCAGACACGGCTAAGAGCTTTTCCCACGTTGTCATTAGTTCTCAGAACCTACTCTAAAGGAGTTTCACCATAATTTAACTTAACTTAGTTTCTGTTTTAATGATTGAGACACAGAGGCTCAGAGGTAATGACACTTGTTTCCTGCCCATCTCACAGGGCTGTGAGGGGAGGGGAGGAGACAGGGCCTCTGCCACCTCAGATAAAGCTCTTAGGTCCCAAGGTGGCCAGTAGGGCTGATGTCCCTGAGCAGAGCAGGTGGTGGGATGCTCTCAGCCAAAGGCCGCTTCCATGGCAGGTGCTGGGAAGCCTCTGGAGGAAGAGGTTGCTCAGGGCTCCGGATCTAAGGCAGGAGGGCAGAGAGCGGAGTTGCCCCAAAAGGCCAGGGAGGATTTTGCTCAGTGCTGTCCATGGCCCCGCTTTGGGTTTATGTGCCGAGAGATTCCCCTTTCCCCAACCCCGGACTTGACAGCCAGGAGGCCGGGATGCTCGCCCCCACTGCAGGGGGGTCTGCAGGGCAGGGGTGGGGGCCATATAGGCTCGGAATGGAGGGCGCTTCTCTTCATCCTCCCCTTGCAAATGCCAATGGGCACTTCAGAAAAACATCAAGATGAGAAGAGTGTTAACATTTGCAACGTTCCCTCAGCAAACACTCTCTGTGACTTCTACAGGGACGAGGTGGAGAGAAACAGTGAGATCTCCCCTCACCTCACTTCAAAGTGGGCAGGAACCAAGGCCCCCAGGTCTGAGGGCCTTGCCCTACTCCATGCACCGCATCACTCCCAGGCCTCCCGCTCTCCCCGCCAGGGAGCCAGAGGGAAGTGCCGTGGATGACAGTGAAAACAGACACAAGTTTCAAAATAGTTTCCAGTGACTCTTCTCCCCCTGGGAGTCTCCGCGGTGAAGGGAACCCCGAGTGCAGGCCGAGGTGAGCTCAGGTTCACATGGCTCTGGGGCCGTCACCCACCTCTGCTCATCACCTGCCACTGCTTCGGGCCAGGGGGCCATGGATGCTGAGGCCCTGTGACTTCCCACCTCTGCCAGCCCATGTAGCCCCCATGGGCCATCACTTTGGTACAGGTGTCCCTTAAAGGAAAGGAAAGGGGATCCCATCTTCGTAGTAAAAACAACCTTTTCATGGGTTCACGAGAACAATCTCTAACCCAAACTGGTGTTGGTAGGGAACTTCACAAAGGAAAAGGAAAGGGAGGAGAGGATGCAAAGTCGGGGCAGATGGCCCCCGCCCCTCTGGGAGCCCCGTGAGGACACCTGGGCCCAGGCCGCTCCCCGCCCCCCACCCTAGGTGTTTACATTCCCCGGGCGCTGAAATCGTGACAGATTATTTTGCCTGTGGGGTCTCAACAACATTTTGTAGGTGGTCTTGTAAAGGAAAGCAAATATTTGAGGCTTTCTCCTTCCCTCTCCCTGATTGTTTATGTGGGGAGAGAGGTACCAGTTGCTCCTGATAAGAGTGAGCAGCAGGCGGGCGGGCAGCCGTCCAGCACGTGCTATCGGGGCCGGGCCCGCGGCCCTGACCCGCTGGCCGCCAGCGCGCTGGACTCACTGTCCCCGGGGAGGGCCCCCACCCAGGAGGGCCCCGGCCCCCCCGCCAGCGGGGAAAAAACCCAAAGTCGACACTTCCAGGCCAGGATCTTTGGGGGAAGCATCTATAAAATCATGTATGGCCCCGATGCCTTTATAGACACCTGCTTAGAGAATCAGGATTTAACAGTGAATGTGTACACTCTGCCTGTCTAAGGGTGCTTATGGGATCAAATGCACGTGGTTCTGGATATTTGTATTCTATACACCGTGAAAAATAAAAGCTGACCGTCTATAGGGCCCGTGTTGTAAGTTTCCCTATATGTGGCCAGCATCACAGAAAATATCTATCAACTACTTATGAGGGTTCAGTTAGTTACTGTACAAGGCACATGGCCCTTTACAGGAATTTATGATCCAGGGAAAACAATGTTACGTGCAAGGAGATGAAAGCTGCAACGTCTGTAGTAATAACTGAGACTTGAGTATGGTTTTACAAAGTACAAAGTCCTCTCACAACTTTGCGTCTTCTGCTCGCCATGAATCTTGTGAAGGCTGAGTGTCCTGCTCCGGGGCACACAGTTGCTACGCCCCGAAGTGAGGGGCTTTGCTCTGTCCTGCTGTGCACTGATGTCTACGGGCACGGACGGGGGAGTGTGGCGGCAGAGGCCTTGCTGTGAGTTACTGGGGCTTCCGGGTGTGAGGATGGGAGGGGACGGAGAACAGTCACCAGGCGGGCGTAGGCTGTGCCAGCGTAGCACGTTTGCCTCGAGGCCGATGCCCGACAAGCAGGGGCCAAAGTCTACCCGAGAGTGTGGTTTCTGCGGCAGGGCGATGCCGGGCGGTTCCTGGCAGGGCGGTCCCCGGTGGGTGCGGTGGAGGAGAGCCTGGCGGGAGGTGGGCAGAGGTACCCACAACCTTACAGGCCAGGCCAGGACACCGGGGGGGACCTTACTCACGTGCCCTTCCCCAGAGCCTTGACAACCCCAGTCCCACTGCTGAGGGGACAGATGAACAGAGTGGTCAAAACCACATTTGAGGCCACATAGCTAGTAAGTCAGAGCTGGACTCCAACCCCTCTGCCTCCTCTGAGGCCGGAGTGCCCAGTTACTTCGCAGCTGTCTCCATGGTCCAGGGAAGGGCTGTGGGCCTGGACAGGAGGACAGAAGTGAGCTCAGAGGTGAGGGGCAGAAGCAGGAACTGAAGCCTGAGATCTCTGAGGCTGACATTCAGGTATAGTGAGACTCTCACACTGGCAAATGACTTTAAAACCTGTCAAAATGGCAATAATGCCCTCCTGTAAGAAACATGAAAAGAAAGGATTTGAGTCTCAGCAGTGTCACCTACCTTAGTTCTCTTCAGTGATCCTCAGTCTCCTCATGTGTAAAATGGGACAACAAAACTTTTTCTTATGGTATTATAAAGATCAAATCAGATAATGTCTCTTAAAGTCTCTGTAGACCACAAACTGTTAAACAGGTGTAGTTTTCTTAACACTGGGAATTCCACTCTAATATTTGATACAACTTAAACGTTTCACAGTTAAAAAGAGACTTATGGGACCACCACATGCAGATCGGGATGACTACCATCAAAAAGCAGAAAGTGACAAGTGTTGGCAGGACGAGGAGAGACTGAAGCTTCGGTGCTTCACTGGTGGGAAAGTAAAATGGTGCAGCCACTTTGGAAAACAGTATGGTGAGTCTTCAGAAAATTAAACATAGAATTATCACATGATCCAGCAATACCATTTCTGGGTGTGTACCCAAAAGAATTGAAAATGGGGTCTAGAGATATTTGTATACCCTTTTTTTTCTTAAATTGAAGTACAGTCAGTTACAGTGTGTCAATTTCTGGTGCACAGCACAATGTCCCAGCCATGCATATACATACATATATTTGTTTTCATATTTTCTTCATTAAAGGTTATTAAAAGATATTGAACATAGTTACCTGTACTATATAGCAGAAACATTTTTAAAATCTATGTTATATATAATAGCTAACATTTATAAATCTCAAACTCCCAAATTTATTCCTTCCCACCCCCTTTCCCCAGTAACCATAAGATTGTTTACAATGTCTGCGAGTCTGTTTCTGTTTTGTAGATGAGTTCAGTGTCCTTTACTCTTTTTTCTTTTTAAGATTATACATATAAGTGATATCTTATGGTATTTTTCTTTCTCTTTCTGGCTTAACTTCACTTAGAATGACAATCTCTAGGTCCACCCATGTTGCTGCAATTGGCATTATTTTATTCTTTTTTATGGCTGAGTGGTATTCCATTGTATAAATATACCACAGCTTCTTTATCAAGTCATCTGTTGGACATTTAGGTTGCTTCCATGTCTTGGCTCTTGTAAATAGTGCTGCTATGAACATTGGGGTGCATGTGTCTTTTCGAATTAGAGTTTCCTCCAGGTATAC